>NW_028225442.1:0-429721 GCF_052327205.1 Somniosus microcephalus | reverse complement strand
CCAGCCGGCCGGCACCTTGGGCAACAAGGGCTCGCGGGTGGGCGGGGCTATGACCTCACCCGCGCGCTGAGGCGGTTGAACGGCCGATCAGGAGCCACGTGACCCCGGAGCTCCTCTTTTGTTTAAATCAATAAAACAAAAACATTAAACAAATACACCCAATCCAATAAACCCCAAAACAAAACTTAACCCATTAAATTAAAATCTGGTGGTTTAACCCAACTACGCACTCCAGTCCCCGCGGCGCCCACCGGTCTCGAAAGAGCTCGAGCTCGCCGGCGGACACCGCGTGCTCCATCTCCAGGGCCACCCGGCCGCGAACGTGGCCGCGGAAGAGAGGGAGGCAATCCGGCCGGACGACCCCCTCGACCGCCCGCTGCCTGGACCAATTAATGGCTTTCTTGGCCAGGCCCAGGAGCAGGCCCACGAGGAGGTCCTCCGACCTTCCCGCTCCCCTCCGCACGGGGTGACCGTAGATCAGGAGCGTGGGACTGAAGTGCAACCAAAATTTGAGGAGCAGCCCCTTCAAAAAATGGAAGAGGGGCTGCAACCTCTCACACCCCGTGTAAACGTGAAAGACGGACTCCTCCAGACCGCAAAACAAACAGGCGGTCTGGGAGTCCGTAAACCTACTTAAAAATCTATTGCACGGAACTGCTCTGTGCAACACCCTCCAGGCCAAATCCCCGATAGAACAGGGGAGGACTCCCGCATAGAGAGCCCCCCATTGGGGACCTCCGCCTCCGTCCGGAGGTAAAACGGCACGCCACGGCGTGTCCGGACGGCAGGCGAAGATGGCAAAGTGGAAGGTGTGCAAGAGCAGCCCGTACAGGAAACCCCTCCGCGCAGAATGAAAAAGCACGGAGGGTATTTCCTCGAGACGGCTCAAGTTGTGAGGCGCCGATCCCCGAGGGGAGTCTCGGGGCAAGGCGCCGATAAGGAATTCCGTCCGAACGGGAGTAAGCTCGGACGGGATCTCCCCACGTGCCCGAGCCGCCTCGACACACCTCGTGGCGCCGGGGGGCAACATCGCTTTCACCGCCCCGATGGCATTGACCGCGAGCCGGATGTCGTCCCACGACATGCGTCGCGCCAGCTCCTCTGGCGCCATCCAGCCCGCTCCTCTGCCATCGAGTAGGTCCCCGACTCTAGTCACCCTGCCAGGCACAGCCCTGCGCTCCGCCAGCCACCCGAACTCGCGGACGTGGAGGTGCGGATTCCTGAACAGCGGCTCCCGGAGGACAGCCGCCGCTCCTGACGGGGGAGAGCTCCGCCTGGAGGCGACGTGATTCCAAACCCATAGTAGTTCCTGGTAAAAGACAGGCAGCTCCCGCAGGCTCTCACGCCTGCCGCTCACCTCCAAAAACAGGAGCTGCGTGTCGTAATTGAGGCCGTGCAGCTGGCGGAAAAAATACGTCGCCAGCGCACACCATCTTGGAGGATTCTCGACGTACAGGTATCTCTGCAGCGTCTGAAGACGGAAAGTCGCAGCCTGGGTGCGGAGGCACACCAACGCCTGACCGCCCTCCCTAAGCGGGAGACTCAGAACCGCGGCAGCGACCCAGTGTCTCCTGTTGTTCCAGAAGAAGTCGACGAGCTTCTTCTGTATCTTGGCGACAAACGCAGGGGGGGGGATCAGAGTAACCAACCGGTACCACAACATGGCGGCCACCAGTTGGTTTATGACCAACGCCCGACCCCTGTAGGACAACACTCGGAGCAATCCTGTCCAGCGTCCTAAGCGAGCGGCGACTTTGGCCTCCAGCTCGTGCCAGTTCGCCGGCCAGGCGTCCTCGGCCGGGCTGAGGTAGACTCCCAAGTAGAGGAGGTGCGTTGTACTCCAGGCGAAGGGCCCGAACTCCTCCGGCAGAGAGTCCACCTGCCACTGACCCACCAGGAGTCCAGAACATTTCCCCCAGTTGATCCTGGCGGAGGATGCGTCCGAGTAAATCTGCTGGCATTCCCGCATCCTCCGCAAGTCAACGGGATCCGTGACCACGAGGAGCACGTCATCGGCGTAAGCCGAGAGGACCACCTCCACGCCCGGCCCTCGCAGAGCCAATCCCGCCAACCTCTTCCGCAAGAGGCGCAGGAAAGGCTCCACGCAAATGGCATATAACTGGCCGGACATGGGGCAGTGACCCCGGAGCTGGCGGCGGTCTTTCAACACAGTGGGCGGGGCCCCGAGGCGTTGCGGGCTGCGATTGGTGAGCGCAGCTGTCAATCTACGAGTCGCAGCCAATAGAAGAGACGGACTCAGTGAGGAACTTTAAGCGCGGGCTGCGTGGCCGCAGTGCGCATGCTCGTTGCTGCTCGCAGTCCCCGGATGAGGCTCCGGTTTGAGGCAGGAGATAAAATGGCGGCGGGACTGAGGAGCGGCGGATGGTGCGGTGAGTGTGGATCAGAGAATCTCCGGCATTTACAGCAGCGCCGGCCTCTCTCAGGCAATCTCTGGGAACCTGGGGGCGAAGCGGGCGCCGGGCCCGGGGGGCTGGAAGCGGGCACCTGGGTGGGGGGTGGTTCTTTGGGTGGAGCGGGCTGTGGGGGGCGAGTGTTTGGGTGAGGGGGTGGGGTGGAGCGGGCTGTGGGGGGGGAGCGGGCTGTGGGGGGTGGTTCTTTGGGGGGTGGGGTGTTTGGGTTGACGTGCGCTCCTTGCGCTGCCTGCGTTTGTCTTCCGATTGCTCCCGCGAGGAGACTCGGTGTTTGCTGCCTTCCCGGATGCTTCTTCTCCACTTTGTGCGGTCTTGGGCCAGGGATTCCCAGGTGTCAGTGGGGATGTTACACTTTTTCAAGGAGTCTTTTGAGGGTGTCCTTGAAGCGTTTCCTCTGCCCACCTGGGGCTCTCTTGCCGTGTCGGAGCTCCGAGTAGAGCGCTTGTTTTGGGAGTCTCGTATCGGGCATGTGGACAATGTGGACCCGTCCATCGGAGCTGATCGAGCGCGGTCAAAGCTTCGATGCTGGGGATGTTGGCCTGAGCGAGAACACCAACGTTGGTGCGTCTATCCTGCCAATAGATTTGCAGGATCTTGCGGAGGCAGCGTTGGTGGTACCTCTCCAGTGCTTTGAGGTGCCTGCTGTACATGGTCCATGTCTCTGAGGCATACAGCAGGGCGGGTATCACTGCTGCTCTGTAGACCATGAGCTTCGTGCTGGGTTTGTGGTCCTGGTCTTCAAACACTCTCTTCCTCAGGCGACCGAAGGCTGTACTGGCACACTGATGGCGGTGTTGGACTTCGTCATCGACGTCTGTCCTTGTTGACAGTAGGCTCCCGAGGCTGGAAAGTGGTCCACGTTGTGAGACTATGCCCCCTAGTTCTAGACACTCCAGCCTGGGGAAACAACCTCTTGGCATCTACCCTGTCAATCCCCTTCAGAATCTTGCATGTTTCAATGAGATCACCTCGCATTCTTCTAAACTCCAGAGAGTATCGTCCCATTCTACACAATCTCTCCTCATAGGACAGCCCTCTCATCCCAGGAATCAATCTAGTGAACCTTCGTTGCACCGCCTCCAAGGCAATTATATCCTTCCTTAGATAAGGAGACTAAAACTGTGCACAGTACTCCAGGTGTGGTCTGACCAAGGCCCTGTACAATTGGAGCAAGACTTCCTTACTCTTATACTCCAACCCCCTTGCAATAAACGCCAATATGTCACTTGCCTTCCTTATTGCTTGCTGTACCTGCACGCTAGCTTTCTGTGTTTCTTGCACGAGGACACCCAAATCTCTCTCAACACCAACATTTGAAAGTTTCTCACCATTTAAAAAATATTCTGTTTTTCTATTCTTCCTACCAAAGTGAATAACCTCACATTTCCCCACATTACACTCCATCTGCCACCTTACTGCCCACTCAGTCTTATCTATATCCCTTTGCAGAGTCTTTGTTCTCCTTACCGTCCCACCTAGATTTGTATTGTCAGCAAACTTGGATACATTACACATTGTCCCTTCATCTAGGTCATTAATATAGATTGTAAATAGCTGAGGCCCCAACACTGATCCTTGCGGCACCCCACTAGTTACAGCCTGCCAACCTGAAAAAGATCCGTTTATCCCTACTCTGTTTTCTGTCTGGTAACCAATCCTTGATCCATGCTACTGTATTACCCCAACCCCATGAGCCCTAATCTTGTGCAATAACCTTTTATGTGACACCTTATTGACTGCCTTTTGGAAATCTAAATATACTACATCCACTGGTTCCCCTTTATCTACCCTGCTAGTAACATCATCAAAAAACTCTAAATTTGTCAAACACTATTTCCCTTTCATAAAACCATGTTGACTGTGCCTAATCATGTTATGATTTTTCTAAGTGCCTGGATACCACTTCCTTAACAATGGATTCCAGTGTTTTCCGAATGACTGATGTCGGGCTAACTGGCCTGTCGTTCCCTGTTTTTCCTCTCCCTCCTTTCTTGAATAGCAGTGTTACATTTGCGACCTTCCAATCCGCTGGGACCATTCCAGAATCTAGGGAATTTTGGAAGATCAAAACCAATGCGTCCACTATCTCTTCAGCCACCTCTTTTACAACCCTAGGATGTAGGCCGTCGGGTCCAGGGGATTTGTCGGTTTTCAGTCCTATTAGTTTCTCAAGTACTTTTTCGCTACTCATATGAATTACGTTAAGTTCCTCACCCTCATTAGACCCTTGGTTCCCCACCATTTTTGATATGCTTTTTGTGTCTTCTACTGTGAAGACAGATACAAAATATTTGTTTAACGTTTCTGCCATTTCCTTATTCCCCACAATCATTTCTCCTGTCTCAGCCTCTAAGGGACCAATGTTTACTTTTGCTACTCTCTTCCTTCCTACATACTTGTAGCAAACCTTACAATCTGCTTTTAGATTTCTTGCTCGTTTTCTGTCATTGCATTTTTTCCCCTTTTTTATCAATTTTTGGTCACTCTTTGCTGGTTTCTGAAACTCTCTCAATCCTCAGGCTTACTATTATTCTTTGCAACATTATAAGCTTCTGTCAATCTAATGCTATCCTTACCTTTAGTTAGCCATGGTTGGATCACTTCCCGTGGAGTTTTTGTTTCTCAATGGAATGTATTTTAGTTGAGAATTATGAAATATTTCTTTAAATGCTAGCCACTGCTTATCTACCGCCATACCTTTTTAATCTATTTTTCCAATCTACCTCAGCCAACTCGCCCCTCACACCTATGTAATTGGCTTTATTTAAGTTTAAGACACTAGTTTCGGACTTAGGCAAGTCACTCTCTCAAAATTAATGTGAAGTTCTAACATATTATGATCACTCTGCCCCACTGGATCCTTTACTATGAGGTTGCTAATTAACCCTGTCTTATTACACAATACAAGTTCTAACATTGTTGGTTCCATGACATTTTGTTCCAGGAAACTGTCCCGAATGGATTCCATGAACTTGTCCTGCAGACTCTTGCTCCACAGCCCTGTAGGTTACGGCTCTTCAAGTGTACACCCAAGTACTTTTTAAATGTGCTGAGGGTCTCTGCCTCTACCACCCTTTCAGGCAGTGAGTTCCAGACCCCCACCACCCTCTGGGTGAAAAAAATTACATCTGCTCTGCACCGTCTAGTGGATGGACTGGGGAGAAAAGTCTTTACTAGCCGAGGCATAGAATATAAGAGCTGGGAGGTAATGAGTGAACTGTATGGCTAGACCGCAGCCAGAATATTGCGTGCAGTTCTGGTCACCACATTACAGGAAGGATGTGATTGCACCAGAGGGTGCAGAGGAGACTTACGGGGATTTTGCCTGGGCTGGGGAATTTTTGCTATGTGGAAAGATTGGATAGGCTGGGGTTGTTTTCTCTGGAACAGAGAAGGCCAAGGGGAGACTCGATTGAGGTGTATCAAATTATTGGGGGCCCAGATAGAGTGGATAGGAAAGACCTATTTCCCTTAGTGGAGAGATCAATAGCCAGGGGGCATAGATTTAAAGCAGATGGTCAAAGGATTAGAGGGGTTTTAAGGTGAGTTTTTTACACCCAGAGGGTGGTGGAGGTCTGGAACTCACTGCCTGAAAGGGTGGTCGAGGCAGAGAACCTCATCACGTTTAAAAACTGCTTGAAGTGCCGTAAGCTACCAGGCTATGGACCAAGTGCTGGAAAGTGGGATTAGAGTGGATAGATCTTTGTCAGCCGGCTCGGACAAGATGGGCCGAATGGCAGCCTTCTGTGCAGTAAGTTTCTATGATTGTGTAACCCGGGGAGGATGGGCCCAGTGAGATCAGACAGTGTGTAACACGGGGAGGATGGGCCCAGTGAGATCAGACAGTGTGTAACCTGGGGAGGATGGGCCCAGTGAGATCAGACAGTGTGTAACCCGGGGAGGATGGGCCCAGTGAGATCAGACAGTGTGTAACCTGGGGAGGATGGGCCCAGTGAGATCAGACAGTGTGTAACCCGGGGAGGATGGGCCCAGTGAGATCAGACAGTGTGTAACCCGGGGAGGATGGGCCCAGTGAGATCAGACAGTGTGTAACCCGGGGAGGATGGGCCCAGTGAGATCAGACAGTGTGTAACCCGGGGAGGATGGGCCCAGTGAGATCAGACAGTGTGTAACCCGGGGAGGATGGGCCCAGTGAGATCAGACAGTGTATAACCCGGGGAGGATGGGCCCAGTGAGATCAGACAGTGTGTAACCTGGGGAGGATGGGCCCAGTGAGATCAGACAGTGTGTAACCTGGGGAGGATGGGCCCAGTGAGATCAGACAGTGTGTAACCCGGGGAGGATGGGCCCAGTGAGATCAGACAGTGTGTAACCCGGGGAGGATGGGCCCAGTGAGATCAGACAGTGTGTAACCCGGGGAGGATGGGCCCAGTGAGATCAGACAGTGTGTAACCCGGGGAGGATGGGCCCAGTGAGATCAGACAGTGTGTAACCCGGGGAGGATGGGCCCAGTGAGATCAGACAGTGTGTAACCCGGGGAGGATGGGCCCAGTGAGATCAGACGGTGTGTAACCCGGGGAGGATGGGCCCGGTGAGATCAGACAGTGTGTAACCCGGGGAGGATGGGCCCAGTGAGATCAGACAGTGTGTAACCCGGGGAGGATGGGCCCAGTGAGATCAGACAGTGTGTAACCCGGGGAGGATGGGCCCAGTGAGATCAGACAGTGTGTAACCCGGGGAGGATGGGCCCAGTGAGATCAGACAGTGTGTAACCCGGGGAGGATGGGCCCAGTGAGATCAGTCAGTGTGTAACCCGGGGAGGATGGGCCCAGTGAGATCAGACAGTGTGTAACCCGGGGAGGGTGGGCCCAGTGAGATCAGACAGTGTGTAACCCGGGGAGGATGGGCCCAGTGAGATCAGACAGTGTGTAACCCGGGGAGGATGGGCCCAGTGAGATCAGTCAGTGTGTAACCCGGGGAGGATGGGCCCAGTGAGATCAGACAGTGTGTAACCCGGGGAGGGTGGGCCCAGTGAGATCAGACAGTGTGTAACCCGGGGAGGATGGGCCCAGTGAGATCAGACAGTGTGTAACCTGGGGAGGGTCGGCCCAGTGAGATCAGACAGTGTGTAACCTGGGGAGGATGGGCCCAGTGAGATCAGACAGTGTGTAACCCGGGGGGGATGGGCCCAGTGAGATCAGACAGTGTGTAACCCGGGGAGGATGGGCCCAGTGAGATCAGACAGTGTGTAACCCGGGGAGGATGGGCCCAGTGAGATCAGACAGTGTGTAACCCGGGGAGGGTCGGCCCAGTGAGATCAGACAGTGTGTAACCCGGGGAGGATGGGCCCAGTGAGATCAGACAGTGTGTAACCCGGGGAGGATGGGCCCAGTGAGATCAGTCAGTGTGTTACCTGGGAAAGATTGCCCCAGCTTCGGTTTGCCTAAAGCACCGGGAAATTGTACATTTCTATCCAGAACTTTGGTGATTTGCTGGAAGCCCAGGCGGGCGTGGCGGGGCTCTGAGAAAAGGGAGAACATCAGACAGAAGCACTCGGACCCAAACTTTTATTTTTATGAAGCGGAAGAAATGTCTATATTACATTACTTCACACTGTTGATATTGTTATTTTCTGTCCTGCCATAATTAGATCTCCCGGTGAAAGACTGAGTGATTGAGAGAGGTTCACAGCTGAGAGTAAACCGGGATTGCAGACTGAGGAACGACAGCAGGTGAACCAACACAGGATTGTGAGAGCACCAACCGGAGAGAACTCTTCCGATTCAAAGAGCTTCCAGAGATGGACTGGGGAGAAAGGTCAGAGAGAGTCCTATTGACTCAGATACACACTGGCCCTGGAGATGGACTGGGGAGAAAGGTCAGAGAGAGTCCCATTGACTCCGATACACACTGGTCCTGGAGATGGACTGGGGAGAAAGGTCAGAGAGAGTCCCATTGACTCAGATACACACTGGTCCTGGAGATAGACTGGGGAGAAAGGTCAGAGAGAGACCCATTGACTCAGATACACACTGGTCCTGGAGATGGACTGGGGAGAAAGGTCAGAGAGAGACCCATTGACTCAGATACACACTGGTCCTGGAGATGGACTGGGGAGAAAGGTCAGAGAGTCCCATTGACTCAGATACACACTGGTCCTGGAGATAGACTGGGGAGAAAGGTCAGAGTCCCATTGACTCAGATACACACTGGTCCTGGAGATGGACTGGGGAGAAAGGTCACAGAGAGTGCCATTGACTCAGATGCACACTGGTCCTGGAGATGGACTGGGGAGAAAGGTCAGAGAGAGTCCCATTGACTCAGATACACACTGGTCCTGGAGATGGACTGGGGAGAAAGGTCAGAGAGAGTCCCATTGACTCAGGTACACACTGGTCCTGGAGATGGACCGGGGAGAAAGGTCAGAGAGTCCCATTGACTCAGATACACACTGGTCCTGGAGATAGACTGGGGAGAAAGGTCAGAGAGAGTCCCATTGACTCAGATACACACTGGTCCTGGAGATGGACTGGGGAGAAAGGTCAGAGAGTCCCATTGACTCAGATACACACTGGTCCTGGAGATAGACTGGGGAGAAAGGTCAGAGAGAGTCCCATTGACTCAGATACACACTGGTCCTGGAGATGGACTGGGGAGAAAGGTCCGAGAGAGTCCCATTGACTCAGATACACACTGGTCCTGGAGATGGACTGGGGAGAAAGGTCAGAGAGTCCCATTGACTCAGATACACACTGGTCCTGGAGATGGACTGGGGAGAAAGGTCCGAGAGAGTCCCATTGACTCAGATACACACTGGTCCTGGAGATGGACTGGGGAGAAAGGTCAGAGAGTCCCATTGACTCAGATGATGTCCCCACACTATTACTGCAGATTTGGTTTCCCCAATCTATACATAGCTTAAAATCCCCCATGATTAATATATTACCCTTGCTACATGCACCTCTAGTTCCCTGAATTATACGCCGCCCTACATTACAACTACAGTTTGGGGGGCCTATAAACACCTCCAACCAATGTTTTCTGCCCCTTGCTGTTTCTTGGCTCCATCCAAACTGATTTTTTTACTTTATTTTTGGAGCTAAGATGATTTCTCCCTACTGTCTTTATCCCATCCTTTATCGATGTGAGACCAGAACTGTGCACGGTACTCCGGTGTTGTCTCACCAAAGCCCTGTACAATTGTAGCAAGACTTCCTCACTGTTGTATTCCAACCCCCTGTAATAAAGGCCAACATGCCATCAGCCTGCCCAATTGCTCGCTGTACCTGCATGCTAACTTTGTCTCCTGTACGAGAACACCTAAATCTCTCTGAACACTAACATTTAATAATTTTTCACCATTTAAAAAAGGTTCTGTTTTTCTACTCTTCCTACTAAAGTGAATACGCACACATTTCCCCACATTATATTCCATCTGTCACCTTACTGCCCGCACACTTAGACTGCCCATATCCCTTTGCAGGCTCTGTGTCCCCATAGCTTACTGTCCCACCTAGCTTTGTATCAGCAGCAAACTTGGATCCATTGCACTCGGTCCCTTCATCTAAGTCAGTAATATAGATTGTAAATAGCAGAGGCCCCAGCACTGATCCTTGTGGCACCCCACTAGCCTGCCAAGCTGAAAATGTCCTGTTTATCCCTACACTCTGTTTTCTGTCAGTTAACCAATCCTCTATCAATGCTAATAGTCATAATGGCACAGAAGGCCGCCATTCGGCCCATCCAGTCCGTGCCGGCTCTCTGTAGAGCAATCCAGTCAGTCCCATTCCCCCGCTCTATCCCCGTAGCCCTGCAAGTTTATTTCCCTCAAGTGCCTATCCAGTCTCCCCTTGAAAACATTGAGTGTCTCCACTTCCATCGGCAGCGAGTTCCAGGTCCTCACCACTCGCTGTGTAAAAAGGTTTTTACACTCATTCGCCCCCTGTATCTCTTGCCCAAAACCTTAAATCTGTGTCCCCTAGTCCTCGTACCATCCATTAGTGGAACAGCCTTTCCCTGTCTAGTCTATCCAAACCCGTCATAATCTTGTACACCTCGATCAAATCACCCCTCAACCTCCTTTGTTCTAATGAAAACAAATCCAGCTTCTCCAACCTGTCCTTGTAGCTAATATATTACCCTCAACCCCATGAGTCCTTATCTTGCATAGCAGCCTTTTATGTGGCACCTTATCAAATGCCTCTTAGAAACATAGAAGATAGGAGCAGGAGTAGGCCATTCGGCCCCTCGAGCCTGCTCCACCATTCAATGAGATCATGGCTGATCATCCAAATTCAGTACCCTGTCCTTGCCTTCTCCCCATATCCCTTGATCCCTTTAGCCTTAAGAAATATATCCAACTCCTTCTTGAATATATTTAATGAATTGGCCTCCACTGCCTTCTGCGGTAGAGAATTCCACAGGTTCACCACTCTCTGGGTGAAGAAATTCCTCCATCTCTATCCTAAATGGCTTACTCCTTATCCTTAGACTGTGAACCCTGGTTCTGGACCCGCTGACCATCAGGAACATCCTTCCAGCATGTAGTCTGTCTAGTCCTGTTAGAATTTTATAAGTTTCAATGAGATCCCCTCTCATTCTTCTAAACTCCAGCGAGTATAAGCCCAATCGACCCAATCTCTTCTCATACGTCATTCCTGCCATCCCAGGTATCAGTCTGGTGAATCTTTGCTGCACTCCCTCCATGGCAAGAACATCCTTCCTCAGATAAGGTGACCAAAACTGCACACAATACTCATGATGTGGTCTCACCAAGGCCCTGTACAACTGCAGCAGGACACCCTTGTTCCTGTACTCAAACCCTATCGCTACGAAGGCCAACATACCATTTGCCGCCTTAACCGCCTGCTGCACCTGCATGCTTACCTTCAGCGACTGGTGCACAAGAACACCCAGGTCTCTTTGCACTTCCCCTTCTCCCAATCTATTGCCATTCAGATAATCTGCTTTCCTGTTTTTGCCACCAAAGTGGATAACCTCGCATTTATACACATTATACTGCATCTACCATGCTTCTGCCCAATCGCCCAACCTGTCCAAATCATACTGGAGTTTCTCGGCATCCTCCTCACAGCACACACGCCTACCCAGCTTTGTGTCGTCTGCAAATTTGGAGATATTACATCTAGTTCCCTCGTCTAGATCATTTATATATATATATATGAATAGCTGGGGTTCTAGGACCGATCCCTGCGGTACCCCACTAGTCACTGCCTGCCACTCGGAAAAAGAGCCGTTTATTCCAACTCTTTTGCTTCCTGTCTGCCAACCAGTTCTTTATCCAAGTCAGTACCTTGCCCCCAATCCCATGTGCCTTAACTTTACATGCTAATCTCTCATGTGGGACCTTATCGAAAGCCTTCTGAAAGTCCAAATACACCACATCCACTGGTTCTCCCTTATCTATTCTACCAGTTACATCCTCAAAAAATTCCAGTAGATTAGTCAAGCACGTTTTACCTTTTGTAAGTCCATGTTGACTGTCCAATCATATCACTGTTTTCCAAGTGCTCTGCTGTTACATCTTTTGTAATGGATTCTAGCATTTTCCCCACTACCGATATCAGGCTTACCGGTCTATAATTCCCTGTTTTCTCTCTACCACCTTTTTTGAATAGTGGGGTAACATTAGCGACCCTCCAGTCCATGGGAACTATTCCAGAGTCTATTGAGTTCTGGAAGATGACCAGCAATGCATCTACTATTTCTGGGGCCACTTCCTTAAGTACCCTAGGATGTAGATTATCAGGACCTGGGGATTTATCGGCCTTCAATCCCTTCAGTTTCCCTAACACAATTTCCCTACAAATACCGATTTCTTTCAGTTCCTCCCTCTCATCAGACCCTATGTTCCCTGACATCTCTGGGAGGTTATTTGTCCTCCTTTGTGAAGACAGAACCAAAGTATGTATTTAATTGGTCTGCCATTTCTTTGTTCCCCATTATAAATTCCCCCGATTCTGAATGCAAGGGACCTACGCTTGACTTCACCAATCTTTTTCTCTTTACATATCTATAAAAGCTTTTACAGCCAGTTTTTATGTTCCCTGCAAACTTACTCATTCTATTTTCCCCCTCTTAATTAATCCCTTTGTCCTCCTTTGCTGAATCCTAAACTGCTCCCAATCCTTGGGTTTACTGCTTTTTCTGGCCAATTTATATGTCCTCTCCTTGGATCTTACGCTATCCCTAATTTCCCTTGTTAGCCACGGTTGAGTCACCTTTTTTGATTTATTTTTGGCAATCCAAATATTTTACATCCACCAGTTCCCCATTATCTATCCAGCTAGTTGCATCCTCAAAAAACACTAATAGCATGATTTCTCTTTCATAAAACCATGTTGACTGCGCCTGATCATATGATTTTCTAAGTGCCCTCTTACCCCTCCCTTAATAATGGATTCCAGCATTTTCCTGACGCCAGGCTCACTGGCCTGTAGTTCCCTGCTTTCTCTCTTCCCCCTTCCTAGAATAGCGGGGTTACTTTTTCTACCTTCTAATCCACTGGGACTGTTCCAGAATCTAGGGGATTTTGGAAGATCACAACCAATGCATCCACTCTCTCTTCAGCCACCTCTTGTAGAACCCTAGGATGTAGGCCGTCCGGTCCTGGGGATTTGTCAGATTTTAGTCCCATTAGTTTCTCAAGTACTTTTTTTCCTCTAAGGAACTTAAAGTAATTGATGTCAGTCCTTTCATTAGTCCCTTGGTTCCCTGCTATTTTTGGTGCGTTATTTGTGTTTTCTGCTGTGAAGACCGATACAAAATATTTGTTTAAAATCTGCCATTTCCTCATTTCCCATTATAATTTCTCCTGTCTCAGCCTCTAAGGGACCAATGTTTACTTTTGCTACTCTCCATGTTTACTTACTTTCAGAAGCTCCTACAATTTTTAAATGTTTCTTGCTGGTACACTCAGTCGATTTTCTCCCTTTTTTATCAATTTTCGGTCATCGTTTGCTGGTTAACAGAATTAAACTTCCCAATGCAATTTCAGACGCTGAAGGTCTGCTTCTGTAAATAGCATTCAGGTACATTTATCGTTTACACGCTTAGGAACAAAGAGTTAGAGGTTGATACCATAGAAACTGGGAACCAGACAGCACAGAATGAGGCCATTTAGCCCAGCGGGCCTGTACCGGCTCTTTGAAAGAGCAGGCCAATGTGTCCCACTCCCCTGCTCTGTGCCCAGAGCACTGCTAATGTTCTCCCCTTCGTGTATTTCACTAATTCAGGTTTAAAAGTTACTATTGTCTCTGCTCCGATCACTCATTCAGACATTGCATTCCAGATCATAACACGATGCCTAAAAACAATCTTATCTTACCTCACCTCTGGCGTTTTGTCAATTACATTAAATCCGTCTCCTCTGTTTACCGACCCTTCTGTCAGTGGGTACAGTTGCTCCTTATTTACTCTATGGAAACACCTTCATGATTTTGAGCACCTCTATTAAATCTCCCAATTAACATTTTCTGCTCTAAAGAGAACCTGCGAGGAGTTGGCAGCAGCAGCGAGGAGGCATAAATACATAGAAACATAGAAGATAGGAGCAGGCCATTCAGCCCCTCGAGCCTGCTCCGCCATTCAATGAGATCATGGCTGATCATCCAATTTCAGTACCCTGTCCTTGCCTTCTCCCCATATCCCTTTAGCCTTAAGAAATATATTCAACTCCTGCTTGAATATATTTAATGAATTGGCCTCCACTGCCTTCTGTGGCAGGGAATTCCACAGGTTCACCACTCTCTGGGTGAAGAAATTCCTCCTCATTTCAGTCCTAAATGGCTTACCCCTTATCCTTAGACTATGACCCCTGGTTCTGGATTCCCCGGCCATCAGAAACATCCTTCCTGCATCTAGTCTGTCCAGGCCTGACAGAATTTTATAAGTTTCAATGAGATCCCCTCTCAATCTTCTAAACTCCAGTGAGTATAAGCCCAATCGACACAATCTCTCCTCATACGTCATTCCTGCCACCCCAGGTATCAGCCTGGTGAATCTTCACTGCACTCCTTCCATGGCAAGAACATCCTTCCTCAGGTAAGGCGACCAAAACTGCACACAATACTCAAGGTGTGGTCTCACCAAGGCCCTGTACAACTGCAGCAGGACATCCTTGTTCTTGTACTCGAACCCTTTGGCTACGAAGGCCAACATACCATTTGCCTTCTTAACCGCCTGCTGCACCTGCATGCTCACCTTCAGTGACTGGTGCACAAGAACACCCAGGTCTCTTTGCACTTCCCCTTCTCCCAATCTATTGCCATTAAAATAATCTGCCTTCCTGTTTTTGCCACCAAAGTGGATAACCTCACATTTATCCACATTATAGTGCATTTGCCATGTTTCTGCCCAATCACCCAACCTGTCCAAATCGTGCTGGAGTTTCACGACATCCTCCTCACAGCATACCCTCCTACCCTGCTTTGTGTCGTTTGCAAATTTGGAGATATTACATCCAATTCCCTCGTCCAGATCATTAATATATATTGTGAACAGCTGGGGTCCTAGGACCGATCCTTGCGGTACCCCACTAGTCACTGCCTGCCACTCGGAAAACGACCCGTTTATTCCAACTCTTTGCTTTCTCTCTGCCAACCAGTTCTCTATCCAAGTCAATACCTTGCCCCCAATCCCATGTGCCTTAATTTTGCACGCTAATCTCTTATGCGGGACCTTATCGAAAGCCTTCTGAAAGTCCAAATACACCACATCCACTGGTTCTCCCTTATCTATTTTACCTGTTACATCCTCAAAAAAAATTCCAGTAGATTAGTCAAGCATGATTTACCTTTTGTAAATCCATGTTGATTTTGTCCGATCCAGTCACTGCTTTCCAAGTGCTCTGCTATTACATCTTTTAGAATGGACTCCAGCATTTTCCCCACTACCGATGTCCACTTTACCAGTTTATAATTCCCCGCCTTTTCTCTATCACTTTTTTTGAATAGTGGGGTAACATTAGCTACCTGCCAATCCATGGGTACCGTTCCAGAGTCTATGGAGTTCTGGAAGATGACCAGCAATGCATCTATTTCTAGGGCCACTTCCTTAAGTACCCTGGGATGTAGATTATCAGGCCCTGGGGATTTATCGGCCTTCAGTCCCATCAATTTTCCTAACACCATTTCCCTGCAAATACTGATTTCTTTCAGTTCCACCCTTTCATCAGACCCTATGTTTCTTGGCATCTCTGGGAGGTTATTTGTGTCCTCCTTTGTGAAGACAGAACCAAAATATGTATTTAGTTGGTCTGCCATTTCTTTGTTCCCCATTATAAATTCCCCCGATTCTGACTGCAAGGGACCTACGCTTGACTTCACCAATCTTTTTCTCTTCACATATCTATAAAAGCTTTTACAGTCAGTTTTTATGTTCCCTGCAAGCTTACTCTCATATTCTATTTTCCCTTTCTTAATTAATCCCTTTGTTGAATCCTAAACTGCTCCCAATCCTCAAGATTATTGCTTTTTCTGGCCAATTTATATGCCCTCTCCTTGGACCTTGTGCTATCCCTAATTTCCCTTGTTAGCCACGGTTGGGTCACTTTTTTATTTTTATGCCAAACTGGGATGAACAAATTCTGTAGTTCGTCCATTCGGTCTTTGTTTGCCATTGCCTATCCACCGTCAACCCTTTGAGCGCCATTCCCCAATCAATCCTACCCAACTCGCTCCTCAGACCATCGTAGTTTCCTTTATTTAAATTGAGGACCCTAGTCTCCGAGTCAACTACTTCATTCTCCATCTTAATGAAGAATTCGATCATATTATGATCGCTCCGACCCAAGGGGCCTCGTACAACAAGATTGCTAATTAATCCTTTCTCGTTACATAATACCCAGTCTAAGATGGCCTGATCTCTGGTTTGTTCCTCGACATATTGGTCCAGGAAACCATCCCGTAAACACGCCAGGAATTCCTCCTCCACAGTATTGTTACTAATTTGGTTGGCCCAATCTATATGTAGATTAAAGTCACCCATGATGACTGCTGTGCCCTTATTGCACGCTTCTTTAATTTCCCTTTTAATGCCATCCCCAACCTCCGCCTTACTGTTTGGAGGTCTATAAACCACTCCCACTAACGTTTTTTTCCCCTTAGTATTTCTCAATTCTACCCATACAGATTCCACCTCATCAGAGCTAATATCCTTCATTACAATTGTGTTAATCCCTTCTTTAACCAGTAATGCTACCCCACCTCCCTTTCCTTTTTGCCTATCTTTCCTGAATATCGAATACCCCTGGATGTTGAGTTCCCAGTCCTGGCCATCCTTGAGCCACGTTTCTGTAATCCCAACCAAATCGTATTTGTTTACTTCTATTTGTGCAGCCAATTCATCCACCTTATTACAAATGCTCCTCGCATTAAGACACAAAGCCTTCAGGCTGGTTTTTTTAACGCTCTTAGACCTATTAGAATTATTATTTACTGTGGCCATGTTTGATTTAAACCGTTGATTTCTCTGACTGCCACTTGTGTTTTTCTCCTTCCTATCTTTTGCTTTTATCCTTGTTTCCCTTTCCTCTGTCTCCCTGCTCAGGTTCCCAACCCCCTGCCATTTTAGTTTAAACCCTCCCCCACAGCACTAGCAAACACTCCCCCATGGACATCAGTCCCAGCCCTGCCCAGGTGCAAACCGTCCGGTTTGAACTGGTCCCACCTCCCCCAGAACCGGTTCCAATGTCCCAGGAACTTGAATCCCTCCCCCTGGCACCATTTCTCTAGCCACATATTCATCTGAAGTATCCTTCTATATCTACTCTGACTAGCACGTGGCACTGGTAGCAATCCTGAGATTACTACCTTTTGAGGTCCTGTTTTTAAATTTATCTCCTAACTCCCTATATTCCGCTTTTAACCTATATCGTTGGTGCCTACATGCACCACGACAACTGGCTGTTCACCCTCCCCTTCCAAGATGTTCTGCAGCCACTCGGAGACATCCTTGCACCAGAGAGGCAACACACCATCCTGGAGTCTCGTTGGCGGCCGCAGAAATGCCTATCTATTCCCCTTACAATTGAATCCCCTATTACTATAGCTCTACCCTTTTTCCTCCCATTCTGTGCAGCAGAGCCACCCCTGGTGCCAGGAAGTTGGCTGCTGCTGCCTTCCTCTGATAAGCCATCCCCCCCCCCCCCAACAGCACTCAAAGTGGTGTATCTGTTGGAGAAGGGGATGTCCACAGGGGACCCCTGCACTACCTGCCTGCGCCTAGTACTCTGCCTGTTGGTCACCCGTTCCCTTTCTTCCTGTCCAACCTCTACCTGCGGTGTGTCCAACTCCGTAAATGTGCTATTCACGATGTCCTGAGCATCATGAACGCTCCAGTATGTATCCAGTCGCAGCTCCAGCGCTGCAATGCGGTCTGTCAGTAGCTGCAGCTGGATACACTTCCTGTACATGTAGTTGTCAGGGACACAGGAAGTGTCCCTGAGTTCCCACATACTGCAGGAGGAGCATATCACGGGGCCCGGCTGTCCTGCCATGACTTACCCTTTGATTTAATTTAAAATTCAATTAATTAATCAATCCCACTAATTACACTACAGTTAACTGGTTTACCAACAGTCCCTGCTACACTAGAGAGACCTTAGAAACTATAAACCAGAGTTAAAGTTTAAAAAGAGAAATACTCACCAACCAATCACTTACCTGCTTCCTGGTGACGTCACAATTTGATTACTTTTTACCTCTCTCCCCTGCTGTTGAATTGGTCGGGCCTCGTTCGCTGAATCAGCCGCTGCTCCCCAACTGCTGCTGGTTTTTGAAACTCCTCAGCTGCTCGCTCGCAGGTCCGCTCTGGTCGGGCCTCGTTCGCTGAACAGCGGGAGGACAACGCGGACCTGCGAGGAGTTGGCAGCAGTGAGGAGGCCGATACATATCCGGCGAATTCCAAAAGAACAGCAAAATCAAGGAGTGACGTCACAGGACTGCAGGAAAGAATCTGAGAGCGGCAGCAGCCAAACTACAACTGCAAAACCGCTGACGTGACATCACAACCAGGGAAGGAGCTGATTGGTAAGTAGGACCTGGTGAGTATTTCTACAGTCCAGTCATTAAAGTAAAAGTAAGGTCTCTAGTTTAGCGTAAGTAGTGTTTAAAGGGAAGTAAGGTCCCTAGTGTATTTAATATTTAAAAGGTGTAAATTAAGGGTAGGACTTGGCAGAGCAGCTCAGCAGTGTGGAGTGCTCCTCCTGTGCTATGTGGGAGGTCAGGGACACTTTTGGTGTCCAGGGCGAACATGTGTGCAGGAAGTGGCTGCAGCTACTCGCAATCTGCGTTTTGGAGCTGCGGCTGGAGTCACTGTGGAGCATCCGCAAAGCTGAGTTCTTCATGGATAGCTTGTCTAACGAGGTCGTCACACCACAGGTAAAGAATGCACAGGCAGACAGGAAATGGGTGACTGCCAGACAGAGTAAAAGAACTAGGAAGGCAGTGCAGGAGTCCCCTGGGTCCATCTCTCTCTCCAACAGATTTTCCGTTTTGGATACTGCTGG
The DNA here is from genome assembly GCF_052327205.1 of Somniosus microcephalus. Lineage (NCBI taxonomy): Eukaryota > Metazoa > Chordata > Chondrichthyes > Squaliformes > Somniosidae > Somniosus > Somniosus microcephalus. The sequence goes on along the minus strand of NW_028225442.1, from coordinate 410,800 downwards.
GGGAGATGCTTTCTGAGGGGAATGCAGCAAGAGCCCAGTCCGTGGCACTACGAGTGGCTCAGCTGCACAGGAGGGGAGCAAAAAGAGTGGGAGAGCAATAGTGATAGAGGATTCTATCGTAAGGGGAACAGATAGACGTTTCTGTGGCTGCAGATGTGACTCCAGGATGGTATGTTGCCTCCCTGGTGCCAGGGTCAGGGATGTCACTGCACGGCTGTAGGGCATTCTGAAGGGGGAGGGCGAACAGTCAGAGGTCGTGGTTCACATTGGTACCAAGGTCATGGGTAGAAAGCGGGATGAGGTCCTGCAACAAGAATTTAGGGAGCTAGGTAGCAGATTAAAAAGCAGGACCTCAAAGGTTGTAATCTCTGGATTGCTCCCAGTGCCACGTGGTAGTGATTATTATAGGAATAGGTGGATGGAGCAGATGAATGCATGGCTGAAGAGTTGGTGCAGGAGGGAGGGCTTTAGTTTCCTGGATCACTGGCTCTGCTTCTGGGGAAGGTGGGACCTGTACAAGTCGGACGGTTTGCACCTGAACCGGAACGGGACCAACATCCTTGCAGGGAGGTTTGCTGGTACTGTTGGGAGTTTAAACTAACTTGGCAGGGGGATGGGATACAGAGTGGAGCTACAGTAGAGGGTGATGCACAGCCAAATATAGAGGAAAAAACAGGTCAGCCTGCAAGGCAGAGCAAATATGTAACGGCACAAGGGAGCATGGCAAGGCTGGATGGCATTTATTTTAATGCAAGGAGTCTTGCGAGTAAAGCAGATGAATTCAAGGTGTTGATGAACACATGGGAGTATGATATTGTTATCACAGAGACATGGTTGAGGGAGGGGCAGGACTGGCAGCTCAGTATTCCAGGGTATAGAATCTTCAGACAAGACAGGGGTGTAAAAGAGGAGTGGGTGTTGCAATATTAATCAAGGAGTCAATTACTGCTGTAAGGAGGGATGATATCTTAGCAGGTTCTCATTGATTTATCTCCAGAAGGTTCCTGAACACCGGCGCCAGACTGATTCGCCTGTCGTTCATTGGTTTACCACATGCTCCATTTTTAAACGAGGGGGTAACATTTGCAAATCCCCAGTCCTGTGGCACCACTCCCCTATCCAAGGAGGATTCAAAGATTGTGGCCAGAGCCTTCCTTCTCTCAGTAACCCAGGATGTATCCCATCCAGACCATGACACTTCCACTTTGAGCGCTGTCAACTGTTTCACTACATCCTCTTGGTCTATTTATATCCTGTCCAATTTCACTACCACCCTCTCCTTCACTGTAACATTGGCAGCATCCTCTTCTTTAGTGAAGGCAGATGCAAAGTACTCATTCAGTACCTCAGCCATGCCCACTGCATCCACCAGAAGATTGCGCTTTTGCTCCTTAATCATCGCACCTTTCCATTGACTCTCCTTTTAGGCTTTACATGTTTAAGAAAGATTTTAATGTTCCCTATTCTATTCCCACTAATCTTTCCTCAGTTTTTCCGTGCCCCTCTTAGTTTGTTTTTGATTTCTCCTCTGTACTTTCTGTATTCAGCTTGATTCCCTACGGTGCTGCTGTTGTTGTCGTGTGTTTATTATACCAGAGTCTGCGTGTGTCAAACAGCAGAAAACTCCATCTTACAAGGTCTCAAATTGGGTTATAACTTAATGCCGGCGAATAACATCAACTTAAGTTTGGAGAAATTACTGATCCGGGACTGAATCACTTTCACATTTCCCCAGTGGGGAAAGGGAAGGACGCTGACTGAGAGTTTGTTAGACACACAGCGGGACACGTGCACACGTGGAGAATTATAATTGTAAAACAGCAGTCAGATCAAACCAGTTATGTATTTAAGAGGTTTCCAGATATTGTAAGACCCCTAAAGATATTGTGTCACCAATCTGCTTAAAGTGACCCCACTGTTAATATTAGTGGAGCAGTGGTGAATGTCCTCGCCTCCTACAGTGCTCATTAGTCAAGTGCTGACACCATGAGCGATGTCCTCGGCTTTATTACAGGAGGAATAGCGAATAACAGCAAGGAAGTGATGTTAAACTGTTATAACAGACTGGTTAGGCCTCAGCTGGAGTCTGGTTTTCAATTCTGGCCACCACACTTTAGGGAGGATATCAAGGCCTTGGAGATGGTGCAGAAGAGATTTGAGAGAATTGTAATAAGGATCAGGGACTTCAGTTCTGGGGAGAGGCTGGTTTGTTCTCTTTAGAGCAGAGTTGGTTAAATGAAGATTTTATAGAGCTGTTGAAACTCATGATTGGTTTTGATGAGTAAATAAGGAGAAACTGTTTCCATTGGCAGAAGGGGTCAGTAACCAGACGACGCAGATTTAAAGTGAGTGGAAAAAGAGCCACAGGTGAGGTGAGGTAACATTGTGTTACACAGCGAGTTAGTGAGATCTGGAATGCATTGTCCGAAAGGGTGGTGAGGTAACATTGTGTTACACAGCGAGTTAGTGAGATCGGGAATGCATTGTCCGAAAGGGTGGTGAGGTAACATTGTGTTACACAGTGAGTTAGTGAGATCTGGAATGCATTGTCCGAAAGGGTGGTGAGGTAACATTGTGTTACACAGCGAGTTAGTGAGATCGGGAATGCATTGCCCGAAAGGGTGGTGAGGTAACATTGTGTTACACAGCGAGTTAGTGAGATCTGGAATGCATTGTCCGAAAGGGTGGTGAGGTAACATTGTGTTACACAGCGAGTTAGTGAGATCTGGAATGCATTGCCCGAAAGGGTGGTGAGGTAACATTATGTTACACAGCGAGTTAGTGTGATCTGGAATGCATTGTCCGAAAGGGTGGTGAGGTAACATTGTGTTACACAGCGAGTTAGTGTGATCTGGAATGCATTGCCCGAAAGGGTGGTGAGGAAACATTGTGTTACACAGCGAGTTAGTGAGATCTGGAATGCATTGTCCGAAAGGGTGGTGAGGTAACATTGTGTTCCACAGCGAGTTAGTGAGATCTGGAATGCATTGTCCGAAAGGGTGGTGAGGTAACATTGTGTTACACAGCGAGTTAGTGTGATCTGGAATGCATTGCCCGAAAGGGTGGTGAGGTAACATTGTGTTACACAGCGAGTTAGTGTGATCTGGAATGCATTGTCCGAAAGGGTGGTGAGGTAACATTGTGTTACACAGCGAGTTAGTGAGATCTGGAATGCATTGCCCGAAAGGGTGGAGGAAGCAGATTCTGTTGTAACATTGAAAAGGGAATTGGATAAATACTTGAAGGGAAAACTTTTACAGGGCTATGGGGAAAGAGGGGGGCAGTGGTAATAATGGGATCGCTCTTCCAAAGAGTCAGCACCGGTGTGATGGGCTGAATGACCTCCTGTGCTGTATCATATTATGGGTCTATGATGTAGCCTCGCCCAGTCAATGGAGGTGCCTGATGGGCTGAATGACCTTCTGTGCTGTGTCATATTATGGGTCTATGATGCAGCCTCGCCTCGTCAATGGAGGTGCCTGATAGGCTGAATGACCTCCTGTGCTGTATCATATTATGGGTCTATGATGCAGCCTCGCCCAGTCAATGGAGGTGCCTGATGGGCTGAATGACCTCCTTCTGTGCTGTATCATATTATGGGTCTATGATGCAGCCTCGCCTCGTCAATGGAGGTGCCTGATGGGCTGAATGACCTCCTGTGCTGTATCATATTATGGGTCTATGATGCAGCCTCGCCCAGTCAATGGAGGTGCCTGATGGGCTGAATGACCTCCTGTGCTGTATCATATTATGGGTCTATGATGCAGCCTCACCCAGTCAATGGAGGTGCCTGATGGGCTGAATGACCTCCTGTGCTGTATCATATTATGGGTCTATGATGCAGCCTCGCCTCGTCAATGGAGGTGCCTGATGAGGCGATCTCGGCACCGAGATTTCAATCCACCAGCAAATCCCAAGAAGCAGATATTGAAACAATCCAATCTGCCTCCGGCGCTACAGTAATCGGTTACTATGCACCAGAAGCAGCATCATCGGTTCAATATTGGCCTACAATATAGGTGTTGATAGAAAGACAAAAGTTAACCCATTGCTGGAGATTTGCGATCTGCGATCAGGGAGCTAGGACAGGAAGCACATGAGGATCAGTTTTATGGGATGGACAGTGGAGGCCATGACATGGAAAAGAATGCCAGATGAGACTATATCGAATGCTGTGGGAAGGTGAATGATGGACAAGGAAGGGTTACACACCATGGTCACAGTCACAGAGATTGGAGTTTGTGACAGTTCGGGGCAGATTAGATTTACATCGAAACTGCAGCAGAGAAACAGTCCATTCGGCTCTAGTGGTCTATGCTGTGTTTATACTCCACGGGAGCCTCCTCCCACTCTCATTACATCTTGACACCGTGTCCACATAGACGTTCGAGGGCGTTAGACTCGCGACACCAATATTAAATAACATTCAGAACGCCGGAGAACCCACCCTCCTGGAGTGGATTGAGCGAGTTTGTCGCACTCCCCTCACTTCAGAAAGAAATGAGCTCATTCACGTTGGACCTAAAAAGGATCGATCAGAGAATGTTCTAAATGGTTAGAAGTTAGGAACTGTGGATGGGCAGAGAGAACGAGGGGTCCACGTAACCTTAACCGCAGAGCGAGGCCGTTCAGGGGTGATGTTAGAAGTTAGGAACTGTGGATGGGCAGAGAGAACGAGGGGTCCACGTAACCTTAACCGCAGAGCGAGGCCGTTCAGGGGTGATGTTAGAAGTTAGGAACTGTGGATGGGCAGAGAGAACGAGGGGTCCACGTAACCTTAACCGCAGAGCGAGGCCGTTCAGGGGTGATGTTAGAAGTTGGGAACTGTGGATGGGCAGAGAGAACGAGGGGTCCACGTAACCTTAACCGCAGAGCGAGGCCGTTCAGGGGTGATGTTAGAAGTTAGGAACTGTGGATGGGCAGAGAGAACGAGGGGTCCACGTAACCTTAACCACAGAGCGAGGCCGTTCAGGGGTGATGTTAGAAGTTAGGAACTGTGGATGGGCAGAGAGAACGAGGGGTCCACGTAACCTTAACCACAGAGCGAGGCCGTTCAAGGGTGATGTTAGGAACTGTGGATGGGCAGAGAGAACGAGGGGTCCACGTAACCTTAACCGCAGAGCGAGGCCGTTCAGGGGTGATGTTAGAAGTTAGGAACTGTGGATGGGCAGAGAGAACGAGGGGTCCACGTAACCTTAACCGCAGAGCGAGGCCGTTCAGGGGTGATGTTACAAAGCATTTCTTCAGACACAGTGTAGGGGAAATCTAGAACACTCGCCCTCAAGAAGCTGTTGAGGTTCGGTCAATTGAAAATGACAAACTGCCATTGATAGATTTGTGTTAGGCAATGGTATTTAGGGTTATGGAACCAAGGCGGGGAGATGGAGTTAAGATACAGCTCAGCCATGATCGAATTGAATGGAGGAACAAGCTGGAACAAATGAGTGGCCTACTCCTGTTCCGATGTTCCTGTGCCTCTATTTATAAAGCCAATGCTCCCATATACGTTTTTAAAAGCCTTATCGTCCTGTCCTACCACCGTCAAAGATTTCTGTATCTACACCCCCAAGTTTTACTGTTCCTGCAACCCCTTTAAATTGTACCAGTTGGTTTAAATTGCATCGCCTCATTCTTCCTTCCAAAATGCAGCATTTCACACTTCTCTGCATTAAATTTCACCGGCCATGTGTCTGCCCATTTCACCAGTGTCTCTATTTCCTCCTGAAGTCTTCTGCTGTCCTCCTCACGGTTTACGACTTTTCCGAGATTTGTGTCATCGACAAACTTTTAAACTATGCCCTGTATACCTAAGTCCACGTCACTAAAATACATCCAAAAGAGCAGTGGTCCTAATCCCGCCCCCTGGGGACACTGTAAACTTCCCTCCAGTGTGAACAATATCGGTTCACAACTACTGTCTGTTTTCTGTCCCTTCACCAATTTAGTATCCACGCTTCCACTGCTCCTTTAATATCATTGGCTCCAATTTTGTTCACCAGTCTATTATGAGGTACTTTATCAAAGGCCTTCTGAAAGTCCAGAAACAGAACATCAACTGCACTACCTTCATCAACCCTCTCCTATTTCATCCATTGGCTCATTCAAGTCAGCCAGGTTTGATTTGCCTTTAAATAAAATCCATTTTGTCTGTCGCTAATAAACCCATGTTCTTCCAAGTGACGGTTAATTGTGTTTCGGAAATAACACCGATGTTAAGCTGAGTCGCCTGTAGTTATTTGGTTCATCGCGCTCTCCTTTTTTGAACAGGGAAGTAACGTTTGCAGCCCTCCCGTCCTCTGGCACCTTTCCCATATCTAAGGATTGGAAGATTGTGGCAGAGCGGGTGACATTTCTACTTTGAGCCCTGCCAACCAATTTAGTACATCGTCCTAATCGATTTATATCCTGTCCAATTTCTCTACCACCTCCTCCTCTACTGTACGATTGGCAGCATCCTCTCCTTTAGTGAATACAGAGGCAAAGTGTTAATTTAGTACCTCAGCCATGTCCTCTGCTTCCACAAGATTGCCTTTTTGGTCAGTAATCGGCCCCACCTTTCCTTGGGCTATTCTGTCACGCTTTATATGTTTATAAAAGGCATTAGTGTTCCCTATTATGTTACCACTAATCATTTCTCATACATTCTCCTTGCCCCTCTGTTGCTGTTGTGTGTTTATTACACTAGTGGCAGCGTTAGTGAAACAGCAAAGTACTGAATTTTACAAAGACTCAAACTGGTACTGAATTAACAATCGCTTTTACATTTCCACAGTGGGGAAAGGAAAGGCTGCTGATTGATAGTTATAATGCACGGGCACACACACAAATGGAGAATTATGATTGTAAAACAGCAGTCAAATCCACCAGTTGTATATTCATGGTGTTTTCTGAGATCCCAGAGGTTGGGTGATTGGGCAGAAGCGTGGCAGATGCAATATAACGTGGATAAATGCGAGGTTATCCACTTTGGTGTCAAAAACAGAAAGGCAGACTGTTATCTGAATGGCAATAGATTGGGAGAAGGGGAAGTGCAACGAGACCTGGGTGTCCTTGTGCACCAGTCGCTGAAGGTAAAGCATGCAGGTGTAGCAGGCGGTGAAGAAGGCAAATGGTATGTTGGCCTTCATAGCAAAAGGGTTTGAGTACAGGAGCAAGGATGTCCTGCTGCAGTTGTACAGGGCCTTGGTGAGACCACACCTTGAGTACTGTGTGCAGTTTTGGTCGCCTTATCTGAGGAAGGATGTTCTTACCATGGAAGGAGTTCAGCGAAGATTCACAAGGCTGATCCCTGGGATGGCAGGAATGACGTATGAGGAGAGATTGGGTCGATTGGGCTTATACTCGCTGGAGTTCAGAAGAATGAGCGGGGATCTCATCGAAACTTATAAAATTCTGACAGGTCTGGACAAATTAGATGCAGGTAGAATGTTCCTGATGGTCGGAGAGTCCAGAACCAGGGGTCACAGTCTAAGGATAAGGGGTAAGCCATTTAGGACAGAGATGAGGAAGAATTTCTTCACCCAGAGAGTGGTGAACCTGTGGAATTCTCTACCACAGAAGGCGGTTGAGGCCAAGTCTTTAAATATATTCAAGAAGGAGTTAGATATATTTCTTGGAGCAAAAGGGATCAAGGGATATGGGGAGAAGGCAGGGACCGGGTACTGAATTTGGATGATCAGCCATGATCTCATTGAATGGCGGAGCAGGATCGAGGGGCCGAATGGCCAACTCCTGCTCCTATCTTCTATGTTTCTATGTTTCTATGTAAACGGAGCAAGCTTGGGGTTTGATGTGGTAGAAGGCGAACGAGATGAGAACGGAAATAATCTAGAGTAAGAAAAGGCCCGAAAATTAAACAGTCTGGAACAGAACATCAATTCGTCTTCTCTTATCATGGAGAAATCAAATATTTGACACACTGTGTGTTTGAAACAAAGCTTATTTATTCACTGAAATAACAACAGAAAATGCTGGAAATACTCAGCAGGCCAGGCAGCATCCGTGGAGAGAGAAACAGAGTTAACGTTTCAGGTCTGGGACCCTTCATCAGAACTGGAAAAAGCTGGAGATGTAACAGATATTACTAAGGTAAGAGGCAGGAAAGTTATCCTGGGTGGATCTGAAACAGGAAGGGTGGAAGTTCAGTTGGAATCCACGTGGAATAAGTTGGAACCGGAGACAGGTGCTGAGGAAAGAGATGTGGCTGTGAAACCGAGTCTTGGAAAATGTTGCAAATGGGGATGGCAAAATCATACAGCATGAAAAATGGGAGTAAGGGTTAAAGTCTGAAATTGTTGAACTCAATGTTGAGTCCAGAAGGCTGTAAAGTGCCGAATCGAAAGATGAGGTGCTGTTCCTCGAGCTTTATTTATTCACTATTTAAACAGAATATTAATCTCCAGCGCAGATACAGGGGTTATTAAGATCAGCAGAAACAAACCATGACTACTAGAATGAACATGGTTCAGTCCTCAATCTGATCACAGTAAATCATGTTCCATTCACTAATCTGGTCTTTTACCCAGCATTCCCCGCGGTGGACCACGTGCCGCACCCAGACGACAAGAGCCCAGCGCGCAGGCGCAGGAGGGGCCGGTATATTGAGCATGGGCAGTGCGTTACTGGAGATGGAGAGGCGCTGAAGCCGGGAGCGCGATGGTGCAGCGGGTAAAAATCGCGACGGAGGGAGTAATGGACCGGTAGGTGGGTGGGGAGGCTTCATAAACAACTCGTGCAGGAGGCAAGCCCCCAATAATAAGCTGAAGATCCCTTGTTTGCAGTTCCGGGGATTTCTTCCCCTTACAGGCCCAGATTAATGGCAGCCATCTTTGTAAAGGAGGACGGAAAGTTTCAGTGCGACGTCACCCTATGCCTGAGATAAAGAGCCTTGTGTCCAATGCGGGGACTAAAGGCCCACAGCCTCCCCGGGCCCTGAACAAGGGACTGGAGAAACTCGCTGCCCTGCGGATCAGACAATTAGCCGGCGCTAGTCCCGCCCCTCGGGCTCCCCGATTGGTTGGAGGACCCGCCGCCGGCCCGCTCCTCCAGCCCCGCCCCTCGGGCTCCCCGATTGGTTGGAGGAGCCGCCGGTGGCTCGCTCCTCCAGCCCCGCCCACTGGGTTCCGCTAGTCCCGCCCCTCGGGCTCCCCGATTGGTTGGAGGGCCCGCCGCCGGCTCGCTCCTCCAGCCCCGCCCCGCTCGCTTCCTATTGGTCGGAAGCTCCCGTCAATCAGGCCGCGGGCCCGGGTGACGTGTCCCCGAGGAGATCACGTGCACCGTCCAAGTGCCGCCGCTCGGTCCGGGGCCTCGCGGACTCTGAGGTTTTTCTATTTCTATCGATTCTCTCCCGATCCACCCCGCAGCATTCTCCACCCAATCGGAGCGGAGAAAACTCACTTCGCGTCACCGATTGCGACTCTGGAACTGACACCAAGGCCTTTTCCCCGGAATGGCCCCGCGCCGACTCCGTCCGGTAGGATCCGAGTGCGCAGGCGTAGCTCTGAGTGAGGGGAGGGGGGTTGGTCTCCTCTGGGCATGCGCGGTCATTACCCTTGGTGACCGGGAGGGGTCGCTGTGCCGGACTCGGCCCAAACCGCCGCTCCCTGTGCGCATGCGCGGACTCTCGTCTGTCAATCAACCAACCGCCAGAAGAGGTCGCTGGTGAGACCAGTGAAGAAAGAAAGACTTGCATTTATATAGCGCCTTTCCCCACCACCGGACGTCCCAAAGTACTTTACAGCTAATGAAGTACTTTTGCAGTGTAGTCACTGTTGTAATGTAGGAAATGCGGCAGTCAATTAGCGCACAGCAAGCTCCCACAAACAGCAATGTGATAATGACCAGATAACCTATCATTTTTTTATGTTGATTGAGGGATAAACATTGGCTCGGACACTGGGGATAATTCCCCTGCTCTTTCCCACATTACAACAGTGACTACTTCATTGTAGTACTTCATTGGCTGTTAAGCACTTTAGGATATCTGGTGGCACTATATAAATGCAAGTCTTTCTTTCCTGAAATAATGCCATGGGATCTTTTACATCCACCTGAGAGAGCAAACAGGGCCTCAATTTAACATCTCATCCGAAAGACGGCACCTCCGACAGTGCCGCACTCCCTCAGCACTGCACTGGACTGTCATCCTGGATTTTTGTGCTCAAGTCTCTGGAGTGGGACTATGAACCCACAACTTTCTGACTCAGAGGCGAGAGTGCTGCCCACTGAGCCACTGGCTGACACTAAAGAGCAAGCAGTTCTGACGAAAGGTCATCGACCTGAAACGTTAACTCTGTTTCTCTCTTCACAGATGCTGCCTGACCTGCTGAGTATTTCCAGCATTTTCTGTTTTTATTAAAGAAACGAGGGAGTGATTGCTGACAGGAAGAATGTTGGGTCGTCCTGCGCATGCGCACCTCCCTGGCGGCTGAGGCAAAACACCGACTCGCCCCCACCTGAGCCGCTCACGCGTACCAGATGTTGTGGCTCCGCATGCACGCCCGATGTTCCAATGTGCTGAGCATGCGTGTTGCAGACCGATCGGGACAGGCGATTGTAGAGCAGGAGGGAGAGCGCGGGGCCATGAGCACATGCGCGGGACTCAGTCAACAGAGCACTTTCTGCAGAGCCGGGGCCTTGTGGGTATTACAGCCGCCATTACTGCTGATCCTTTCAACCAACCTGTGCAGCAGCTGGGGCCTGAAAATCAGCTTCACTGCCCCTAGGTTCGGAAAGGGGAAAATTAAACAACAGTTTGCCTCTGATCCTTTTCTGATCTCAATTTACAGGGTTATAGAAGTGGAGCAGTTACAGGCGGGAAGCTCAGACCAAACATCACGTCAAGATCTGACAGAGTCCCTGGATTCATCAGGACCTGAACATCATCGGCCTTTGCACATGGAAGGAGAGAGCAGGGATCGCAACGCAGGCAAACAGCACACGTGTTCGGTGTGTGGACGCGGATTCAGCCGATCGCCTGACCTGGTGAGACACGTGCACCGTCACACCAGGGAGAAACTGGGTAAAGGTGGGGACGGCGGGAAGGGATTCAGTTCCCCGTCTGCATTGGAAGTTCAACGGCGCAGTCACACCAGGGACAGTCTGTTCACCTGCTCCGTGTGTGGAAAGGGATTTGTTTGTTCATCCCACCTGCAAACACACCAGGGCGTTCACACTGAGGAGAGACCATTTCAATGTTCTGACTGTGGGAAGAGCTTTAAAAGCCCCAAGGGACTAAAGCAACACCAACTTGTCCACACTGATGAGAGACCATTTCAATGTTCTGACTGTGGGCAGAGCTTTAAAAGCCCCGGGGATCTAAAGCTACACCAACTTGTCCACACTGACGAGAGACCATTTCAATGTTCTGACTGTGGGAAGAGCTTTAAAAGCGCTCAGTATCTGAAGGGACACCAGGGAGTTCACACTGATGGGAGACCATTTCAGTGTCCTAACTGTGGGAAGAGCTTTAAAAGCCACGGGGAACTAAAGCGACACCAACTTATTCACACTGACGAGAGACCATTTCAATGTTCTGACTGTGGGAAGAGCTTTAAAAGCGCTCGGTATCTGAAGGGACACCAGGGAGTTCACACTGATGGGAGACCATTTCAGTGTCCTAACTGTGGGAAGAGCTTTAAAAGCCCCGGGGAACTAAAGCGACACCAACTTATTCACACTGATGAGAGACCCTTTAAATGTTCTGACTGTGGGAAGAGCTTTAAAAGCCCCCAGGAGCTGAAGGGACACTGGCTCCTACACACTGGGAAGAGGCCGTTCACCTGCTCCGTGTGTGGGAAGGGATTCACTGATTCATCCCACCTGCTGGTACATCTGCGAGTTCACAGTGACGAGAGACCCTTTAAATGTTCTGACTGTGGGATGAGCTTTAAAAGCTCCAGGGGTTTGAAGACACACCAACACCTACACACTGGGGAGAGGCCATTCACCTGCTCCATGTGTGGGAAGGGATTCACTCAGTCATCCCACCTGCTAGTACACCAGCGAGTTCACACTGGGGAGAGGCCATTCACCTGCTCCATGTGTGGGAAGGGATTCACTGTGTCATCCAACCTGCTGACACATCAGCGAGTTCACACTGACGAGAGGCCCTTTAAATGTTCTGACTGTGGGAAGAGCTTTAAAAGCTCTGGGGAGCTGAAGGGGCACCAGCGAGTTCACACTAACGAGAGACCCTTTAAATGTTCTGACTGTGGGAAGAGCTTTAAAAGCTCCGGGGACCTGAAGGGGCACCAGCGAGTTCACACGGACAAGAAGCCCTTTAAATGTTCTGACTGTGGGAAGAGCTTTAAAAGCTCCGGGGAGTTGAAGAGACACCAGCGACTTCACACTGATCATAGAATCTAACAGCACAGAAGGAGGTGATTCGGCCCATCGTGTCTTTGAAAGAGCTGTCCAATTTAGTCCCACACCCCAGCTTTATCCCCAGAACTCTGCAAACTAGTCCTCTTCAAGGACTCGTCCAATTACTGTTTGAAAGTTCCTGTGGAACCTGATTCCAGCATCCTTTCAGATGGTGCGTTCCAGATCTTAACAACCCTCTGTATGAAAACAATTCTCCTCATTTCCCCTCTAGTTCTTTTAGCAACTATTTTAAATCTGTGACCTTTGGTTACCGACCCACTTGCCAAAGTGAACAGTTTCTCCCTACTTGCTCGATCAAATCCCCTCATCATTTTGAACATCTCTATTAGGTCTCCTCTTAACCTTCTCTGCTCTAAGGGGAACAATCCCAGCTTCTCCAGTCTCTCCACATAACTGAAGTCCCTCATCCCTGGTACCATCCTGGTCAACCTCCTCTGCACCCTCTCCAAGGCCTTGACATCCTTCCTAAAGTGTGGTGCCCAGAACTGTACACAAGACTCCAGCTGAGGCCAAAACCCTGCAGCTGTACAAAACCCTGGTTAGACCACACCTGGAGCACTGAGCAGTTCTGGGCATCACACCTTAGGAAGGATATATTGGCCTTGGAGGGAGTGCAGCGTAGGTTTACCAGAATGATACCTGGACTTCAAGGGTTAAGTTACGAGGAGGGATTACACAAACTAGGGTTGTATTCCCTGGAATTTAGAAAGTTAAGGGGTGATCTGATCGAAGTTTTCAGGATATTAAGGGGAACAGATAGGGTAGATAGAGAGAAACTATTTCTGCTGGTTGGGGAATCTAGGACTGGGGGACATAGTCTAAAAATTAGAGCCAGACCTTTCAGGAGTGAAATTAGGAAACACTTCTACACACAAAGGGTGGCAGAGGTTTGGAACTCTCTTCCGCAAACAGCAATTGATGCTCGATCAATTGTTAATTTTCAATCTGAGATTGATAGGTTTTTGTTACCCAAAGGTATTAAGGGATATGGGCCAAAGGCGGGTGTATGGAGTTAGGTCACAGATCAGCCATGATCTCATTGAATGGTGGAACAGGCTCGAGGGGCTGAATGGCCTCCTCCTGTCCTATGTTCCCAACTAGTGATTTGTAAAGGTTTAGTGTAACTTCCTTGTTTTTGTATTCAATGGCCCTATTTACAAAGCCAAGTATCCCATACGCTTTCTGAACCACCTCGCCAACTTGCCGTGGCACTTTCAAAGACTTGTGAATATGGACCCCCAGGTCCCTCTGCTCTTGCACCCCCTCAAACTAGTCCCATTTAGATTATACGGCCTCTCCCTGTTGTTTCTCCCAAAGTGCATCACTTCACACTTATCCTCATTTAATGTCATCTGCCTTGTGTCTGCTCATTTCACAGTCTGTCTCTGTCCTTCTGAAGTCTGCTACTATTACACTCACAAAACTTGGCAACATAGTAAATAGTATCATCCGTAAACTTTGAAATTGTTCACCTATACCCAAGTCCAGGTCAGTTATCATAGAGTTTTACAGCACAGAAAGAGGCCCTTCGGCCCATCGTGTCTGCGCCGCCCATCCATCCCTGTCCAGTCACCCTGTGGTATTGGGCGGGTCCGGTAACCTACAAGCTGCTTGTTTACACTGGGGAGTAGCCCGTTTGAATCAGCCAATCATCGGACAGCAAGCACAATGGGTTGTTTACACACATCCATTCACTGAAATTGACTCTACTACGTGATGTCTCCATGTATGAATGGAGGAAGTTAAAAGCCCTTCTCTTGTGTATTCGGACTTTTCGGCGCGAAATTGCGCACGGACCTTTTTGGCGTGAAAACAGCAGGGACTCCCAGGGTATAAAGATTAAGCCCAGGAATTCCTCTGCCCCCTTTTTTGTCTCTTACTCTTTGGACTGCAGGTGAGCAAGGTTTTGACCCACTAGCAAGACAATCTAGGGAGAAGTAAAGGGGTGGCAATTTAAGGGAAATGTTCCTAAGATTGTAAGGTTAACATTGTAGCCATTTATCCCTCGTTTTTGCCGTCTGCCTTCCCCTGTTAAGCAATTTTACCATGGTTACTTTGATCGTGTGGTGTAGCTTCTTTAGTTTTAATAAAATTTCACTTTCTTGCATCCAGACCATTTGTCCGTTTTTAATATATCATTAATTATAAGTTCCTCAAGTCAGAACTGGAGGGGGGGGGGTTTAGCGATTCAAAACCGCTGATTGGAATTGGTCACAGTGCAGTGGCAAAGGCTGCCTGACCAGGTAAATTACCGTAAACCAGGCAAAGGATGCCCACCTACACCACTGACATTAGACTGATTGGCCTGTAGTTACCAGGTTTATCCCTCTTCCCTTTTTTAAACAGGGTGTAACATTTGCAATCCTCCAGCCCTCTGGCACCACTCCCATATATCTGAGGGAGATTGAAAGATTATGGTCGGAGCTTCTGCTATCTCCACCCTAGCTTCCCTCTGCAATCTAGGATGCATCCACCTGGACTGGGTGACTTGTTAACTTTGAGTGATGACAACCTATTTAGCACCTCCTTTCTATCCATTTTTATCCAATTTCTCTACTCCCCCCTCCTCTACTGCGACATTAACTTCATCCTCTTCTTTTGTGAAGACAGATTCTAAGTATTCATTCAGTACCTCAGCCATGCCCTCTGCCTCCGTATGATGAGCTCCTATTTGGTCCCTAATCGGCCCCACCATTCCTTTAACTATCCTTTTACTTTTCAGATGTTTATAAAAGATTTTTGGGTTCCCTTTTACATTACCCACTAATCTTGTCTTGTCTTCTCTCCCTTGTGCCAGCTGTGGCTCAGTGGGCAGCACACTTGCTCTCTGAGTCAGAAGGTTGTGGGTTCTAGTCCCACTCCAGGGACTTGAGCACATAAAGCTAGGCTGACACTCCAGTGCAGTGCTGAGGGAGTGCTGCACTGTTTCTGATGAGACTTTAAACTGAGGTCCCGTCTGCTCTCAGGTGGATGTAAAAGATCCCATGGCACTCTTTGAAGAAGAGTAGGGGAGTTATCCCTGGTGTCCCGGCCAATATTTATCCCTCAACCAACATAACAAAAACAGATTACCTGGTTATTATCACAATGCTGTTTGTGGGAGCTTGCTGAGCACAAATTGGCTGCCGTGTTTCCCACATTACAACAATGACTCCACTTCAAAAGTACTTCATTGGCTGTAAAGAGCTTTGAGATGTCTGGTGGTTGTGAAAGGCGCTATATAAATGCAAGTCTTTCTTTCATATATCTTTTTTTTCAATTTCCCCCCAATCTCTGTATTCTCCTGGTTTTTGACTGTATTCTGTACCTGACATTTGTCGTAAACCTCCCTTTTCTGTTTTATTCTAACATCTACATCCTTTGTCATCCAGGGAGCTTGAGCTTTGGACGCCCCATCTTTCCTCCTTATGGGAATATGCTTGGTTTGTACCTGGTGTCAAATTTTGTTTTATAACACTCCCGTGAAGCACGTTGGGACATTTTACTACATTAAATACGTTCTATAAAAACAAATCGTTGTTATTGTCGGAAACTAACAAATTCCACAGGGGAAAAATAACAGTATTTTTACTCCCAAATATTAAATATTTTGTTCCACGAGATTTATCTGCTTTTATTGATGAATTTAAAAAGTCTCTATTAAAACCTGAGCCAGTGTGTTGTGAGACAAAGAGCCTTGTGTCCAATGCGGGGAATAAAGGCCCACAGCCTCCCCGGCACGGAGGACCCCAGGCGGGGGCCCAGCACGGAAGACCCAGCGGAGAGTGTCCTAGGCAGGAGGCCGAGGGCGGAGGACACCAGGCAGGGGCCCCAGCGCGGAGGACCCCAAAGGGGGGCCCAGCACGGAGGACCCCAGGCGGGAGGCCCAGCGCGGAGGACCTCAGGCGGGGGGCCCAGCACGGAGGACCCCAGGAGGGAGGCCCAGGGCGGAGCGACTGGTCGACAGAAGCGGAGCCGGGAGATGCTGTGGGTGAGCATGCTGCACAGTTTCTAAAGTTGAAGAACGGTCTCCGGCCCGAATGAGTTCCAGCGGCCCCGCCTGTGCTTCGTCTGGTGGCAGCTGTGAGGCTTTGTTTCGGTGATGGGATCGGGTTTGTGCGCTGCCATTTTGGTGGAGGAAAGACAGACTGTTCCTGTCTATAGTTTGGTGCTTGAACAGCCATAAGATGGGAAAAGAGAACGGGATACAAGTGAAAAAGGAAAATAAAAGACAAAACAAGGTATATCAGCAAGGAATAACCAATGTCTTGATGGCTGGGTTCTGTGAGTGATTACAGCAAGAAGAAGGAAATTTGAGTACTCGTTTTCCTCTTTTACGGGATTTGAGAAAGTGGTCGGCTTCTTTTCTGTGGAAAGGTTGAAGACTGTGGATAAGGATTATGACATTATATGGTTGGATAACATCAAGTGAAGACGAGGAGTTATTAGAGTGCCAATAGGACTGGCGTTGAACTGGCATTACTTGTTTTTTGAAGAAGTTTCGGGTTCTGGTTAAAAGTAGTTTACTTGAAGTCTTAAGTGATTTTTTGATATGCTTGTAGGAATTTGTATATTGTGGTGTTATTTAGTGTTAAAGCCTTCCTTAATCGAACGAACGCTCTAGTGAACGCATGCATGCGGATACAAATATATGCACGCACACACGCATACACAATGGAACTTACATTCGACCGAATGAAGGGCCCGCTCCCCAGGACGAGGGTCACTCGGTGAGTGTGAGGCCTGCCGGACAGATGAACAAACGCACGCATGCACACAGGTAGACAAATGATACGCACACATACACAATGGAACTTATGTTCGACCGAATGAAGGGCCCTTGCTCCCCAGGATGAAGGCCCGCTTGGTGAGCGTGAAGCCTGCCGGACGGATGAACGAACGCACGCATGCACGCAGATAGAAATGACACACATGTACGCAGTCATGCACAATGGAACTTATGCTTGAGCGAACGAACGGACGAATGGAGGAATGAATGATTGAACGATGCCAGTTGGACTGGTGTGTACGGATTCTTGGTTTGTTAAATAGTTGCAGTTTGTACTGTAAATATTATTGATTTATCTGTAAAATTTATTGTTGTATTTATATTGTTGACCATAATTGGTCAATGAATGTAATGGATTTATTATGTAACTGATGAGTTGTATAAGTACTGTTGTACTTGAATGTTAAATTTTAAAAAGGACAACAGGTTATACCAAGCAAAAATGACGAGTTACTAGATTGCCAGTAGGACTGGTATGTATTGTTTTTTACTACGGGTACCTGTATTGTTGACATTGGTTTTGTCTGGAAAAATGTATTATTGTCTTTGTACTGTTAATCTTAAAGCTGTTTTTTAAGGCTTAGCCTTATTGTGGTTAATGAATGTAATGGATTTATCATGTAATTGATGAGTTGTCACAAGTATTACCAGATTTAAATAAAAGAGAAAAAATGAACCCCGGGATCCCTGATAGCCAGCCAGGAATCTTGTGCTGCTGCTGTGCCAGAAGAGAGGAGAGGACAGGACAGGTGAGGTCTCTCTCTCTCTGTGTCCAGGAGGAGAGACCACATCTGTTGCTGCTGCAGCTACTATTTGGGTGCCAGAGGAGAGGAGAGGAGAGACCAGGAGACCAGACCAGAGCTAACAACAAAGGGAAGCCATTCCATCACTGTTTCCCCAACTGGTCTCCATTACAGGAGAGGGAGAGAGGTGAGAAAAACGAACATCCTACATCTGTTCAGAAAGAGGGAGAGCCGTTGGAAAACTTCTACAGGTGGGTGTTTCATGGTGCACTCTCATAAAGACTTTGGGCTAGAAATTCACTTTGGCCCCGCCAGCTGGCTAGCGCCCAAAAGTTAGCGCTGCGCGCAGAGCCAGTTGCGCCCATCAGAAATTCAGTTTTTGCGCCCCAAGTCGGAACCGGGCGCTATTCCAGTGTGTGCCCGCCCCCGCTTTGGGCGCTGAAACTGAATTTCAGCGCTGTAGGTGCCGCTGCGCCACCCGCTGCGGAGCGGCAGGCTGCGGTACTGCAGGCCTCCTCCTCTTAAGGGGGAGGTGCTTGCAACTCGGAGATCGCCGCTCGCTAGTGCCGGCAAATGAGCCCGGCACCACGGAGAAGTGCCGGGCTCGCGGAAAGCAGCCGGCAATGCCGCGGGGGGGGGGGGGTGGAGGAGGCCGGGGAAGGAGGTGCGGGCAGGCGGCCGCCGAAAAAGCGGCCGGCCGCACCTCCGCCTTAACTCGCACCACTAAGGCTACAGGACGGCCCCAGTTGCAGAATGTTGTTTGCGGCCGCTGCGGAAGAGGCGGCCGCAACTAAATATGGGGTTCGGGCCGGTAGCGGGGCGGAACCGGGGCACTGCGCACACTGATGACGTCATCGGTGCCGGCGCAGCGCTACCGGCTGCCGCCGCCATTACCGCAGCGCTGAATTTCAGCGCAAACTCCTCTACTGGCGCAGTAGCCCTCTTTGGGCGGTAACTGGGCGCAAAGCCCACTGAATTTCTAGGCCTTTGTATTTAAGTGGGGGGAGGAAAGGAGAAGAAAACATCTAGGGGTGTGTGTGAGCGTGTGTGTCTCTTGTAAAAACTAGGCCACACACCACTAGCAAACACCCCTCCCTATTGCTTGACCTGGGACAGCAGGAGCTGCCCAGGCGAAGTCACCATTTACTTATCACATCGTTCAGACCTGGTGGTGGACTGAGCCTGGGCATCTCCAGCTTTATTTTCCCAGGTGAAGACATCTTCTCCCCCCACAAGAAGACCATCAATAGAGACTTATTTTTCGGAGAGTGCACCCCTGCGAGCACCCACCCACCATCTTGAGTGGAGACCCAGCCCCTGTGGCCTCCCTCCTTCCCACCCCCCTTTCTCTCTCTCTTTGTCTCTCTCTAAAGAGGCACCTCATATCCATCAATTGTCCATTGAGCACAAGATTCCTGGCTGGCTATCAGGGATCCCGGGGTTCATTTATTCTCTTTTATTTAAATCTGGTAGTACTTGTTACAGCTCATCAATTACATGATAAATCCATTACATTCATTAACCACAATAAGGCTAAGCCTTAAAAAAAAAAACAGCTTTGAGATTAACAGTACAAATACAATAATACATTTTTCTAGACAAAACCAATGTCAACAATACAGGTACCCGTAGTAAAAAACAATACATACCAGTCCTACTGGTAATCTAGTAACTCTTCATTTTTGCTTGGTATAACCTGTTGTCCTTTTTAAAATTTAACATTCAAGTGCAACAGTACTTATACAACTCATCAGTTGCATAGTAAATCCATTACATTCATTGACTAATTAAGGTCAACAATATATATACAACAATAAATTTTACAGGTAAATCAATAATATTTACAGTACAAACTGCAACTATTTAATAAACCAAGAATCCGTACACACCAGTCCAACTGGCATCGTTCAATCATTCATTCCTCCATTCGTCCGTTCATTCGCTCAAGCGTAAGTTCCATTGTGCATGACTGTGTACATGTGTACCATTTCTATCTGCGTGCATGCGTGCGTTCGTTCATCCGTCCGGCAGGCTTCACACTCACCAAGTGGGCCTTCATCCTGGGGAGTGAGGGCCCTTCATTCGATCGAACACAAGTTCCATTGTGTATGTGTGTGTGTGTGTGCATATATTTGTATCCGCATGCGTGCGTTCGTTCATTCGATTAAGGAAGGCTTTAACACTAAATAACACCACAATATACAAAGTCCTACAACCATATCAAAAAATCACTTAAGACTTCAAGTAAATTACTTCTAACCAGAACCCGAAACTTCTTCAAAAAACAAGTAATACCAGTTCAACGCCAGTCCTATTGGCACTCTAATAACTCCTGGTCTTCACTTGATGTTATCCAACCATATAATGTCATAATCCTTATCCACAGTCTTCAACCTTTCCACAGAAAAGAAGCCGACCACTTTCTCAAATCCCGTAAAAGAGGAAAACGAGTACTCAAATTTCCTTCTTCTTGCTGTAATCACTCACAGGACCCAGCCATCAAGACATTGGTTATTCCTTGCTGATATACCTTGTTTTGTCTTTTATTTTCCTTTTTTCCTGTTTCACTTGTATCCCGGTCTCTTTTCCCATCTTATGGCTGTTCAAGCACCAGACTATAGATAGGAACAGTCTGTCTTTCCTCCACCAAAATGGCAGCGCACAAACCCGATCCCATCACCGAAACAAAGCCTCACAGCTGCCACCAGACGAAGCACAGACGGGGCCGCTGGAACTCATTCGGGCCGGAGACCGTTCTTCAACTTTAGAAACCGTGCAGCATGCTCACCCACAGCATCTCCCGACTCCGCTTCTGTCGACCAGCTGCTCCGCCCTGGGCCCCCCGCCTGGGGTCCTCCGCCCTGGGCCCCCCGCCTGGGGTCCTCCGCCCTGGGCCCCCCGCCTGGGGTCCTCCGTGCTGGGCCTCCCGCCTGGGGTCCTCCGCCCTGGGCCCCCTGCCTGGGGCCCTCCATGCTGGGCCCCCCGCCTGGGGTCCTCCGCCCTGGGCCCCCCACCTGGGGTCCTCCATGCTGGGCCCCCCGCCTGGGGTCCTCCGCCCTGGGCCCCCTGCCTGGGGCCCTCCGTGCTGGGCCACCCGCCTGGGGTCCTCCGCCCTGGGCCCCCCGGCTGGGGTCCTCCGTGCTGGGCCCCCCGCCTGGGGTCCTCTGCCCTGGGCCCCCTGCCTGGGGTCCTCCATGCTGGGCCTCCCACCTGGGGTCCTCCGTGCTGGGCCTCCCGCCTAGGACACAATTCACAATTCACAATTCAAATCGCTTTATTGGCATGATAAGTTACATCTTATGTTGCCAAAGCATCAAAATACATTTATGGTTTAGCACATAAACATTCTCCTCTGGGTCCTCCATGCTGGGCCCCCCACCTGGGGTCCTCCGTGCTGGGCCTCCCGCGTAGGACACTCTCCTCTGGGTCTTCCACCCTGGGCCTTCTGCACTGGGCCCTCCATACTGGCATTCCCCGTGAGCAGCCAGGGTGTGGAGCAGCCCGTTCACACAGCACCGAGCAGAGCTGAGCTGCTGAGAATCTCACAGCCTTCCCTGGGGTTCATTAACCTGCTCCCTGAGCTCTCTCACCTGATGTGTCAGCAGCAGCTGCCAAGGTCCGCGCATGCTCAGCTCACACTGCCCGGGTGATTGACGGGAGCTTCCGACCAATAGGGAGCGAGCGGGGCAGGGCTAGAGGAGCGAGCCGGCGGCGGGTCCTCCAACCAGTCGGGGAGCCCGAGGGGCGGGACTAGCGCCGGCTGATTGTCTGATCCGCAGGGCAGCGAATTTCTCCAGACCCTTGTTCAGGGCCCGGGGCCAGGGGAGGCTGTGGGCCTTTATTCCCCGCATTGGACACAAGGCTCTTTGTCTCACAACACACTGGCTCAGGTTTTAATAGACACTTTTTAAATCTATATATATAAAAGGATACTTCTGTCTGTCATTCCGTCTGTCTGTCTGCTGTCTGTCTTGAATTAACTCAAAAGTTATAGAGCGTACCTACACGTGCGTTACGTCGAAAGAAAGCTGACGATTCCAGAACCGTCCTAAGCATATTTATGTTTCGGCCGGACAAAAATTGCGCCCGCGGTATCCAAAAAACGTTCAACATTCCGCTCATTATCCGCTCATTAGCATCGAGTGACGTCGAGGTCGACCGATCGTACGGCGGGTTCCTGGCGCATGCGGCCGGGTCCTCCTACGGTCGAGTGACGGGATGATTGACCAATCCTACGCTTCGGTGACCTGACGGTCCACCAATCGGTGCCTGTGTGGGCGGGCCTTATCGTTCTGAACCGAGGTGAGTCGCCGCCATCTTGATTCCAAACTTTTCATTTCTTTTTCCCGCTTTCTGCGTCTTTAAAAAAAAAAGTTCCTTTTAAAACAGAATTTCTTTTTAAAAAATGTTAATTACTTTCAGAAATTGTTTTTAAAAAAAGTTAATTACTTTCTAAATCTTTTATCTAATCTCATTAATTTTCCTACCTTTCCCCGTTTTTGCAGGTAGGCCTCTAAGCCTGGGCGTCTGTTGCCAGCCATGCTGGACCCTAGGCTATTGTTTTGTGGCAAGCTCCTCCCACCCCTCACCCCCGCTTCGGTCTCCCCCATCACGTGATGGTTGACCAATCCTATGACGTGTGGGCGGGGCCTGATGCTTAATAAGACAGAGTAAATAAAAGTTACTTTAGTCTTCGCGAGCACTGGAGTGACTGCAGCAACTATTGCAACGTAAGTGAAGTGATAGAGAATAAATAATTCAGTTTTTATATCTTCTAACTTTATATCTTCTTTCCTTAAAAAACTTTCGGTTTTCAAAAGGCGAAAGTTTTTTAAGGAAAGAAGATATAAAGTTAGAAGATTTCCGATTTTGTACTTTGCAGCTACTTTTTTTAAAAAGTAAAGAAATTTTGCAGTTTTTATTAAGAACATTTTTTTTTTTCGTGCTTCCATCCGACAAGAGAAAATGGCCGCTGGCTTCTTCACGCACCTTCAAGGCTGGCCGCACCCACCCTGAAGGCTGGCAGACAGCTTTATTTTCTTTCTGCCCCCGCCCCCTATCCCCTCTCCTCGGTCCCGCCCCTCTCAAGGGTTAACCCGGCAACCGGCTCTGGAGATCGGGAGGGGAGGAGGGTTACCCCGGCAACTGGGCCCGGCCATCTTTCATCCTGGCAGCAGTTCAATGCAGCGACACCACAGCGCCATATTTGATCCTGGCGGCACGACAATTTCCTCGTGCCGCCATCTTTGATCATGGCGGAACTTCAATGTGGGCCCGAACAGCGCCATCTTTAGTCTGGGCTGCCCGGTTTCTTCCTCCTTCCCTCTCTCCTTCCCCCTCCCTCCCTCTCTCTCCCCCCTCTCTCCCCTCCCTCTCCCTCCCCCTTCTCTCCCTGCCCCGCCCCCCCTCTTCCCTCCCCTCCTCTCTCCCTCGCCCCCATCTCTCTCCCTCCCTCCCCCCTCTCTCTCCCTCCCCCCCACTCTCTCCCTCCCCCCTCCATCCCCCCACTCTCTCTCCCTCCCCCCCTCCCTCCCTCCCCCCCACTCTCTCTCCCTCCCCCCCACTCTCTCTCCCTCCCCCCACTCTCACTCCCTCCCCCCTCCTCTCTGCCCTTTCACTCCCCCTCCTCCTCTTCCCCCCAGTCGCTCTCTCTCTTCCCCCCCAGTCGCTCTCTTTCTGCACCCCCCCCAGTCGCTCTCTCTCTTCCCCGCCCCCCAGTCGCTCTCTCTCTTCCAACAACAACATGCCCTCGAAAAAGCCTCGGCACCGCCGGGCACTCCAGCTAGTTCATCAATAAAAGCAGATAAATCTTGTGGAACAAAATATTGTTCCACCCGTACGACCAGATTTAGGAACAGCTTCTTTCCCAGGGCTGTCATCCGACTGAACTCCACAAATAAACTCTAAAGCCTGCACATCTGCCAATGCACTTTATTATGGTTATGTTTATGTTAATGTATTACAAGCCAAATGTATGTTGAATGTTTAAATGTCTTAATCTAAATGTACACTCTCGGGAGCCGCAAGCCTACATTTCATTGTACTGCACTTGTGCACTAACAATGACAATAAAGTTGATTATAATTATGATTTAATATTTGGGAGTAAAAATACTGTTATTTTTCCACTGTGGAATTTGTTAGTTTCAGACAATAACAACGATTTGTATTTATAGAACGTATTTAATGTAGTAAAATGTCCCAACGTGCTTCACGGGAGCGTTACAAAACAAAATTTGACACCAGGTACAAACCAAGCATATTCCCATAAGGAGGAAAGATGGGGCGTCCAAAGCTCAAACTCCCTGGATGACAAAGGATGTCGAGGTTAGAATAAAACAGAAAAAGGAGGTTTACGACAAATGTCAGGTACAGAATACAGTCAAAAACCAGGAGAATACAGAGAGTGGGGGGAAATTGAAATAGGATATATGAAAGAAAGACTTGCATTTATATAGCGCCTTTCACGACCACCAGACATCTCAAAGCTCTTTACAGCCAATGAAGTACTTTTGAAGTGGAGTCATTGTTGTAATGTGGGAAACACGGCAGCCAATTTGTGCTCAGCAAGCTCCCACAAACGGCATTGTGATAATAACCAGGTAATCTGTTTTTGTTATGTTGGTTGAGGGATAAATATTGGCCAGGACACCGGGGATAACTCCCCTACTCTTCTTCAAAAGAGTGCCATGGGATCTTTTACATCCACCTGAGAGCAGACGGGGCCTCAGTTTAAAGTCTCATCAGAAACAGTGCAGCACTCCCTCAGCACTGCACTGGAGTGTCAGCCTAGCTTTATGTGCTCAAGTCCTTGGAGTGGGACTAGAACCCACAACCTTCCGACTCAGAGAGCAAGTGTGCTACCCACTGAGCCACAGCTGACACAAGGAAGAGAAGACAAGAAAAGATGAGTGGGTAATGTAAAAGGGAACCCAAAAATCTTTTATCAACACATGAAAAGTAAAAGGATAGTTAAAGGAATGGTGGGGCCGATTAGGGACCAAATAGGAGCTCATCATACAGAGGCAGAGGGCGTGGCTGAGGTAATGAATGAGTACTTGGCATCTGTCTTCACAAAAGAAGAGGATGAAGTTAATGTCACAGTAGAGGAGGGGGGGAGTAGAGAAATTGGATAAAAATGGATAGAAAGGAGGTGCTAAATAGGTTGTCATCACTCAAAGTTAACAAGTCACCCAGTCCAGGTGGATGCATCCTAGATTGCAGAGGGAAGCTAGGGTGGAGATAGCAGAAGCTCCGACCACAATCTTTCAATCTCCCTCAGATATATGGGAGTGGTGCCAGAGGACTGGAGGATTGCAAATGTTACACCCTGTTTAAAAAAAGGGAAGAGGGCTAAACCTGGTAACTACAGGCCAATCAGTCTAATGTCAGTGGTGTAGGTGGGCATCCTTTACCTGGTTTACGGTAATTGACCTGGTCAGGCAGCCTTTGCCACTGCACTGTGACCAATTCCAATCAGCAGTTTCGAATCGCTAAACCCCCCCCCCTCCAGTTCTGACTGGAGGAACTTATAATTAATGATATATTAAAAATGGACTAATGGTCTGGATGCAAGAAAGTCAAATTTTATTAAAACTAAAGAAACTACACCACACGATCAAAGTAATCATGGTAAAATTGCTTAACAGGGGAAGGCAGACAGCAAAAATGAGGGATAAATGGCTACAATGTTAACCTACACTCTTAACAACATTTCCCTTAAATTACCACCCCTTCTCACTAGATTGTCTTGCTAGTGGGTCAAAACCTTGCTCACCTGCAGTCCAAAGAGTAAGAGACAAAAAAGGGGGCAGAGGACTTCCTGGGCTTAATCTTTATACCCTGGGAGTCCCTGCTGTTTTCGCGCCGAAAAGGTCCGTGCGCAATTTTGCGCCGAAAAGTCCGAATACACAGGAGAAGGGCTTTTAACTTCCTCCATTCATACATGGAGACATCACGTAGTAGAGTCAATTTCAGTGAATGGATGTGTGTAAGCAACCCATTGTGCTTGCTGTCCGATGATTGGCTGATTCAAACGGGCTACTTCCCAGTGTAAACAAGCAGCTTGTAGGTTACTGGACCCGCCCAATACCACAGGGTGACTGACAGCTCGGGCTCCATTCAAACTTACTACAGGGCAGCGCTGAGCTTTTCATATGCTAACAGCCTGTCTGTCCTTTTCTGCTGCCTTTTAAAATTCTGTTTCCATGAAGTCTGTTCAGCCATTTTTATGCCCTGGGCAATTTAAACAGTCCAAAACTCAAGAGTACATCTTTTAATAAAATGTACAATCTTAAAGTGTGCGATTTTCACAAAGTTCTTTGATTCCAGTGTCCAAGTGCTGCCGAGCTTACGAGCTTTTTAACGCAGCCTTTTGCGGTTCTGGGTATGTTTCAAAACATTGTCCAACCCAGAGACAATTTAAATCACACAAGTCTTCGTCCACGATGTGGATTAATATTTCCCGATCTTTGGGGGCTGTGGGGATTATGCGACCCCTACAGTGGTGGGTGAATGACTAGAGACCATTGTCAAGGACAAAATTAATTCTCACTTGGAGAAGCATGGATTAATAAGGGGCAGCCAGTATGGATTTGTTAAAGGTAAATCGTGTCTGATTAACCTGATTGAGTTCTCTGATGAAGTGACAGAGGGTTGATGAAGGTAGTGCAGCAGATGTTGTATATATGGACTTTCAAAAGGCATTTGATAAAATACCACATGAGAGACTTACTCTGAAAATAGAAGCAGAGGGAATTAAAGGGCCGATGGTAATTTGGGTATATAATTGGCTAAGGGAGAGGAGGCAGTGAGCAGTGCTGAGGGATGTTTTTCTGACTGGAGGGAAGTATGCAGTGGATTCCCCCAGGGGTCGGAATTAGGACCATTGCTTCTCTTGTTATATATAAATGACCTGGACTTGGGTATAGGTGAACAATTTCAAAGTTTACGGATGATACTATTTACTATGTTGCCAAGTTTTGTGAGTGTAGTAGTAGCAGACTTCAGAAGGACAGAGACAGACTGTGAAATGAGCAGACACAAGGCAGATGACATTCAATGAGGATAAGTGTGAAGTGATGCACTTTGGGAGAAACAACAGGGAGAGGCCGTATAATCTAAATGGGACTATTTTGAGGGGGTGCAAGAGCAGAGGGACCTGGGGGTCCATATTCACAAGTCTTTGAAAGTGCCACGGCAAGTTGGTGAGGCGGTTCAGAAAGCGTATGGGATACTTGGCTTTGTAAATAGTGCCAGTGAATACAAAAACAAGGAAGTTACACTAAACCTTTACAAATCACTAGTTAGGAACATAGGACAGGAGGAGGCCATTCAGCCCCTCGAGCCTGTTCCACCATTCAATGAGATCATGGCTGATCTGTGACCTAACTCCATACACCCGCCTTTGGCCCATATTCCTCAATACCTTTGGTTAACAAAAACCTATCAATCTCAGATTGAAAATTAACAATTGATCGAGCATCAATTGCTGTTTGCAGAAGAGAGTTCCAAACCTCTACCACCCTTTGTGTGTAGAAATGTTTCCTAATTTCACTCCTGAAAGGTCTGGCTCTAATTTTTAGACTCTGCCCCCAGTCCTAGAATCCCCAACCAGCGGAAATAGTTTCTCTCTATCTACCCTATCTGTTCCCCTTAATATCCTGAAAACTTCGATCAGATCACCCCTTAACTTTCTAAATTCCAGGGAATACAACCCTAATTTGTGTAATCCCTCCTCGTAACTTAACCCTTGAAGTCCAGGTATCATTCTGGTAAACCTACGCTGCACTCCCTCCAAGGCCAATATATCCTTCCTAAGGTGTGGTGCCCAGAACTGCTCACAGTGCTCCAGGTGTGGTCTAACCAGGGTTTTGTACAGCTGCAGGGTTTTGGCCTCGGCTGGAGTCTTGTGTACAGTTCTGGGCACCACACTTTAGGAAGGATGTCAAGGCCTTGGAGAGGGTGCAGAGGAGGTTGACCAGGATGGTACCAGGGATGAGGGACTTCAGTTATGTGGAGAGACTGGAGAAGCTGGGATTGTTCCCCTTAGAGCAGAGAAGGTTAAGCGGAGACCTAATAGAGGTGTTCAAAATGATGAGGGGTTTTGATCGAGCAAGTAGAGAGAAACTGTTCACTCTGGCAAGTGGGTCGGTAACCAAAGGTCACAGATTTAAAATAGTTACAAAAAGAACTAGAGGGGTGTGGTAAACCACTGTTATACCTGTCTGTATGTGTATGTGTATTCCACTAGGTACAGGTCTGGACATGCCTCGGCTGACTCCTCCCACCATTCCAGGTATATAAGTGACTACCTCCCAGTCCCTTAGTATTCTGGACGGGTCGACCACTCGAGACAAGACCTTCATTCTTTAGTTTAGTTTAGTTTGGTGACGGAAAAGTGGCGCCCAGTCAGGTTTCTGTATAATTTCTTGATTGACTTAGTTTATTGCCTCTGCACCCACAAGCTCAATGGGATGACAAAAATATTATTTCTGTCACCAATGGGGATTTTCAATGGCGGGGCATTTACCCAGAATCCACCGCGCGGCAGAATGTGCCCTATCAATGACTACAGGAGCCCAGTGTGCAGGCGCAGGACAGGGCTTGCTCTGAGCATGCACTTCTGGCAGGCGGTAGGAGATTGTGGGCTCGGGGAGGAATTGGACCCGCTGGTGGGCTGGAAAGTCTCATAAACACCCAGGGTAGGCCTCAGGCCCCGAATAAGAGCCCACAGGCCTCGTGTTTGCCCCGCGGTGACAGGCCCAGCCGCCTGGGTCAAGGGGTCACTGGCCGCCATCTTGGACAGGGCGGGATCACAGCGCATGCGCGACTAACTTGTGCCGGAACAATGAGTGGGCGGAGCTTCAAGGTCCCAGTGACCAGGAGAGACAATCATTGACATACACACCCGAGTGAGAGTGTTCCAGTGCACTGAGTGTGGAAAGAGCTTTAACCAGTTACACAGCCTGAAAAAACATCACCCCATTCACAGCGGGGAGAAACTGTACACGTGTTCTGTGTGCAGACGAGCCTTCAACTGATAGTCCAACCTGGAGAGGCACAAGGACACCCACACCATGGAGGAACGTGAGGACTGTAAATGTGGGGACTGTGGAAAGGGATTCAATTACCTGTCTGAGCTGGAAACACATCAAATGCAGTCACACTGGGGAGAGGCTGTTCACCTGCTCCGTGTGTGGGAAGGGATTTACTCAGTCATCTCACCTGCTGAGACACCAGCGAGTTCACTCTGATGAGAGACCTTTTAAATGCCCGGACTGTGGGAAGTGCTTTAAAAGTTCTGGGGAATTGACATGCCATCAACGTGTTCACACTGGGGAGAGGCCGTTCACCTGCTCCATGTGTGGGAAGAGATTCATTCATTCTTCCACCCTGCGGAAACACAAACTTGTTCACTCTGATAAAAGACTGTTTAAATGTTCGAAGTGTGAGCTGAGCTTTAAAAGCGGAAGTGGTCTGCTGAGACACCAACACAATCACACCGGGGAGAGGCTGTTCACCTGCTCTGAGTGTGGAAAGGGATTCACTCAGTCATCCAACTTGCTGACACACCAGCGAGTTCACTCTGATGAGAGACCTTTTAAATGCCCAGATTGTGGGAAGTGCTTTAAAAGTTCTGGGGAATTGACATGCCATCAACGTGTTCACACTGACAAGAGACCGTTCAGGTGCTCTCGCTGCAGGACTGGGTTCAAGCAATCATCTGACCTCACTGTACACCAGCGCACCCACACTGGGGAGAGACCGTTCACCTGCTTCGTGTGTGGGAAGGGATTCACTCGCTCATCCCACCTCACTTCACACCAGTATGTTCACACCAATAAGAGACCTTTTCAATGTTCTGTCTGTGAGAAGAGCTTTAAAAGCAGAAATGATCTGCGGAGGCACCAGCAAGTTCACAAGTCACAGCAGGGGTTGGATTCTGTTGTTTTTGCTGCTGTTAATCACATCCAGGACTGAACCGTATTCATTCTGACAGTTGGAGTTTGTTTCTGCTGATGTTAATAACCCCTGTAACTGGGCTGGAGTTTAATATTCTGGATATTTGTCAAATAAATCAGCTTTGGTTTAAACACCTTTGTGTGGATCCCTCATCTCTCTTCACTGACAGCAAAGTCGCCGTGTGGGTTAATCTTGAGGCGAGTAAGAAATGTGTCCCAGCCGCTCCCTTCCATGGTTCAGAGCTCCTAGGCATGGAACAGAAGACTCCTTTACAACTGTGTTTAGAGTCAGGAAGAACAACAGTGAATGCTGGATAACAACAGAAAATGCTGGAAAAACTCAGCAGGTCAGGCAACATCCGTGGACAGAAATTTGAGTTGATGTTTTGGGTCGAACCCTTCTTCAAAACTGGAAAGAAAAGATAGATCGGAGGCAGGGCTGTGATCGGACAAAAGAATAAAAGAAACAAAAGAAGTAAAAAAGAGACAATAAAAGGTATTAGAAGCTAGACGAGATGGTGATAGGCTGAGATTAGGTGTAAAGTGTACTGGCAGGGCAAGAGATAGCTGCCAGGTGTGAGAGAGAAACAAAAGGAAAGTGGGGGGGGGGGAAAGGAGTGGAAAAATACAAGAAAAAATGAAATAGGGGCCGAGGTTATGATCTGAAATTGTTGAACTCGATATTGAGTCTGGAAGGCTGCAGACTGCCTAATCAGAAGATCAGTTGCTGTTCCTTGAGTTTACGTTGAGCTTCCATGGAACAATACAAGAGGCCAAGGACAGTGAGGTCCGAGTGGGAATGGAGCGGTGAATTAAAATGACAGGCGACCGGAAGCTCGGGGTCACCCTTGCGGACTGAACGGAGGTATTCCGCAAAGTAGTCACCCAATCTGCGTTTGGTCTCCCCAATGTAGAGGAGACCGCATCGTGAGCAGTGAATACAGTATACTAGATTGCGAGAAGTACAAGTAAATTGCTGTTTCACCTGGAAGGGGTGTTTGGGGCCCTGGACAGTGGGAAGGGGGGAGGTATAGGGGCAGGTGTTACATCTCCTGCGCTTGCACGGGAAGGTGCCAGGTGAAGGGGAAGGGCTGTTTGGGGTGATAGAGGAGTGGACTAGGGTGTCTCAGAGGGAGCGGTCCCTACAGAATGCTGAAAGGGGAGGGAAGGGGAAGATACGTTTGGTGGTGGGATCGCTTTGGAGGTAGCGGAAATGGCGGAGGATGATCCGTTGAATGTGGAGGCTGGTGGGGTGAAAGGTGAGGACAAGGGGAACCCTATCGTGGTTCCGGGAGGGAGGGGCAGGGGTGAGGGCAGAAGTGCGAGAGATAGAACTGACACGGTCGAGGGCAGTGTCAATCACGGTAGAGGGGAATCCTCGGTTGCGGAAAAAGGAAGACATGTCGGAAGCACTGGTGTGGAAGGTGGCATTGTCGGAGCAGATACGGCGGAGACGGAGAAACTGGGAGAATGGAATAGAGTCCTTACAGGAAGCGGGGTGGGAGGAAGTGTAGTCCAGGTAGCTGTGGAAGTCAGTGGGCTTGTAGTGAATATTGGTCGATAACCTATCCCCAGAGATGGAGACAGAGAAGTCGAGGAAGGGAAGGGAAGAGTCAGAGATGGACCATGTGAAAGTGAGGGAAGGGTGGAAATTGGAGGCAAAGTGAATGAAATTGTCAAGTTCGGGGTGAGAGCAGGAAACGGCACTGATACAGTCATCAATGTATTGGAAAAAGAGGTGAGGGAGGGGACCCGAGTAGGACTGGAACAAAGATTGTTCCACATAGCCCACGAAAAGGCAGGCATAGCTAGGACCCATGCGGGTACCCATGGCAACACCTTTGATTTGGAGGAAATGAGTGGAGTTAAAGGAGAAGTTGTTCAATGTGAGAACAAGTTCAGTCAGGCGGAGGAGGGTGGTGGTGGATGGGGACTGGTCAGGCCTCTGTTCAAGGAAGAAGCGGAGCACCCTCAGGCCATCTGGGTGGGGGATGGAGGTGTAGAGGGATTGTACGTCCATGGTGAAAAGGAAGTGGTTGGGGCCAGGAAGCTGGAAACTGTAAAAGTGGTGGAGAGCGTCTGAAGAGTCGCGGATGTAGGTGGGAAGAGACTGGACAAGGGGAGAATAGATAGAGTCAAGATAGGAAGAGATAAGTTCTGTGGGGCAAGAACAGGCTGAAACGATGGGTCTACCAGGGCAGTCCTGTTTGTGGATCTTGGGAAGGAGGTAGAAGCGGGCTGTGCGGGGTTGGGGATCTATGAGGTTGGTGGCAGGGGGAAGATCTCCAGAGGAGATGAGGTCAGTGACAGTCTTGGAAACGGTGGTTTGATGTTCGGTAGTGGGGTCATGGTCCAGGTGGAGGTAGGAGGAGGTGTCGGAGAGTTGGCATTCAGCTTCTGCATGGTAGAGGTCAGTGCGCCAAACAACAACTGGAAACATGCTGTCAAATCAGAGTTTGGTGTAAAACTGCGATCTATTCCTGACTGAAAGTGAAACGGCAGGTTTAAGTTTCCAGTCTAAGAATGACTGTGGTCATTATTCTATGTAGATTTAACATGTTTGTGTGACAGTCCTGAGTCTACCATTTTAAGGCAGGCATTAACTCATTTAAAAAAAAACCATTTAAAATAAAATTGGTTAAAGTCGGCATTAAAATAGCAGAGGGAGGGGTTCACAGGAGCCTGTTAACTGCTGGTACAATTATACAACAGACATTTGATCTCCAGATAAAGAAGGACCTGCAGCGTGTTTCCAGGAATTCCCTGTTTTATTGATGTGTGTGTGTTAGACACCAGGATAACTAAAAATACATGACCCGGAACATCCACGGGGGTGCGATCCCGACAGTTACTCTGGGATCACTCGCGCTGTGGAACTCCAGCACTGACCCTGCTGAAGGTTGTAGGCTCAGGGAGTGGGGCCTCCAGGAGTGAAGTGTAAGGAAGCTGGGCTTCAGTATTCTGACAAATATATGCTGAGGAACCAGAGGACTCCTTACTGAGGAACTGTCTGGGGTTTTACCTGTCAGCGTAGGTCTAGGGGAGAATGATGTCTGACTCCCTGAACTGTCTTACATTGAACCCAGTTTGGATCAAGATGAATTCAGTTTACAGGAGAATGGGGACAAATATCACCCAGAATTGAGGGAGACAAAAGCAGTCATTAGAGAAGCTCAGAGATCTTTGGAAAAGAAGAAGCTGCCCAATTGTGGTAATAATTGCAAAAGCTTTTCCAGCTACGTCAGGAGTCAGAAGACCATTAAAGATGGTTTAAGGCCACTGAAAGACAGTTCAGGACAGAGTGAAACAGATTCCCAGGCTGTGACAGCTGTTGAATGACTATTTCACGTCAGTCTACACTCCTGTGGATGATGCTCAGATTCCAGCTGTGGGATGTGCTGGTGACAAAATAACATCATCAATATTAAAATAGAAAGGGATTGTCATCTTGGATAAAATCTGAAATCTGAAATTAGATGGTGCTCCAGGTCCAGATGATATCTACCCACGGGTGTTTAAAGAGATGGGACGGTGCTCTGTGAGCCTCTTGCCCGTATCATCAACAGCTCCATAAAGTCAGGGATTGTTCCCTGAGATTGGAAGGCAGCTCACGTAGTTCCCATTTTCCAAATCAGGGAGAGATCAGAGCCGGGGAACTACAGGCCCATCAGTGTGACCTCGATCACAGGGAAGATGCTTGAAGGGATCCTGAGAGATGCTGTTTATGATCACTGGGGAAAGGGAAGGGGCCGTTAGAGAGACTCAACACGGCTTCAGAAAACAAGGTCACGTCTACAAACTAGCTGGAGTTTTGTGAAGATGTTGCTAGGTTGGTGGATGAGGGGAATCCAGTTGATGTTGTCGACCTCAGGGGTGTCAAACTCATTTTCTATGATGGGTCTGATCCGATATCCTGGCACTTGGCATTGGCCACATTCAGCAAAAGTTATTAAAATAGGAATAAATGAAGATAAACTATATCGGTGATTATTTACAGTGAGATTTTATTCGCAGCTGCTGCTGCTCCCGATCCCTGGCACCTCTCAGCTTGAACCATTGCATCAACATTTGGAGCAAATGACTGGGCTGAGGCCTGTCCTGGATAAAAACATGAGGACCACTTGTCAGCACAGAACCTTGTTACCCAACCACTGACCCTGGAAGTGAATTCCACAGCCTCACAACTCTCCGTGTGAAGAAGGTTTTCCTGATCACTGTTCTAAATCTCCTACATTTAATCTTGTATCTATGGCTCCTTGTCTTGATCCCTCAATCACTGGAAACCGCCTGCTTCTATCGACCCCATCCCATCTTTCACCATTTTAAACATTTCTATCACATGGCCCTGGAATATGTGTTGAATATGAGAAGGACGAGTCCTAACAGAAAGGACACAAAGCCAGAATGGGCCTGAGGCTGAGCCACCAGCCATTCTGGTCAGGAATGCACTTGTCTTGTTTGACCTCCTGTAGTCCTGATCTGTTTGGATATTGGTGAGGGAGATGGCTTATCAGGGGAAGGCAGCAGCAGCCAACTTCCTGGCACCATGGGTGGCTCTGCTGCACAGGACGGGAGGAAAAAGTGTGGGAGAGCTATAGTAATAGGGGATTCTATTGTAAGGGGAATTGATAGGCATTTCTGTGGCCGCAAACGAGACTCCAGGATGGTATGTTGCCTCCCTGGTGCAAGGGTCAAGGATGTCTCAGAGCGGCTGCAGAACATTTTGGAAGGGGAGGGTGAACAGCCAGTTGTCGTGGTGCATATAGGTACCAACGATATAGGTAAAAAGCAGGATGAGGTCCTAAAAGCTGACTATAGGGAGTTAGGAGGTAAATTAAAAAATAGGACCTCAAAGGTAGTAATCTCAGGATTGCTACCAGTGCCACGTGCTAGTCAGAGTAGAAATAGAAGGATATTTCAGATGAACTGGTGGCTAGAGGAATGGTGCAAGGGGGAGGGATTCAAATTCCTGGGACATTGGAATCGGTTCTGGGGGAGGTGGGGCTAGTACAAACCGGATGGTTTGCACCTGGGCAGGACCAGGACCGATGTCCTAGGGGGAGTGTTTGCTAGTGCTCTGGGGGAGGGTTTAAACTAAAATGGCAGGAGGTTGGGAACCTGAGCAGGGAGACAGAGGAAAGGGAAAGAAGGATAGAAGCAAAAGACAGGAAGGAGAAAAACAAAGGTGGCAGTCAGAGAAATCAAGGGTTTAAATCAAACATGGCCACAGTAAATAATAATTCTAAAAGGTCTAAGAGAGTTAAAAAAACAAGCCTGAAGGCCTTGTGTCTTAATGCGAGGAGCATTCATAATAAAGTGGATGAATTAGCTGCACAAATAGAGGTAAATGACTATGATACGATTGGGATTACAGAAACATGGCTCCAGGGTGACCAAGACTGGGAATTCAACATCCAGGGGTATTCAATATTCAGGAAGGATAGGCAAAAAGGGAGAGGTGGGGTAGCATTACTGGTTAAAGAGGGGATTAACACAATTGAAAGGGAGGATATTAGCTCTGATGATGTGGATTCTGTATGGGTAGAGCTGAGAAATACCAAGGGGCAGAAAACATTAGTGGGAGTGTTATACAGACCTCCAAACAGTAATGCGGAGGTTGGGGATGGCATTAAACAGGAAATTAGAGACACGTGCAATAAGGGCACAGCAGTTATCATGGGTGACTTTAATCTACATATAGATTGGGCTAACCAAATTAGTAACAATACTGTGGAGGAGGAATTCCTGCAGTGTATACGGGATGGTTTCCTGGACCAATATGTCGAGGAACCAACTAGAGATCAGGCCATCTTAGACTGGGTATTATGTAATGAGAAAGGATTAATTAGCAATCTTGTTGTGCGAGGCCCCTTGCGTTGGAGCGATCATAATATGATAGAATTCTTCATTAAGATGGAGAGTGAAGTAGTTGACTCAGAGACTAGGGTCCTGAATTTATATAAAGGAAACTATGATGGTCTGAGGCACGAGTTGGGTAGGATTGATTGGGGAATGTTACTCAAAGGGTTGATGGTGGATAGGCAATGGCAAACATTCAAAGATTGCATGGATGAACTACAGAATTTGTTCATCCCTGTTTGGCATAAAAATAAAACAAAAAAGGTGACTCAATCATGGCTAACAAAGGAAATTAGGGATAGCATAAGATCCAAGGAGAGGACATATAAATTGGCCAGAAAAAGCAGTAAACCTGAGGATTGGGAGCAGTTTAGGATTCAGCAAAGGAGGACAAAGGGATTAATTAAGAGGGGGAAAATGGAGTATGAGAGTAAGCTTGCAGGCAACATAAAAACTGACTGTAAAAGCTTTTATAGATATGTGAAGAGAAAAAGATTGGTGAAGTCAAGCGTTGGTCCCTTGCGGTCAGAATCAGGGAAATTTATAATGGGGAATAAAGAAATGGCAGACCAATTAAATATATACTTTGGTTCTGTCTTCACAAAGGAGGACACAAATAACCTCCCAAAGATGTCGGGGGACATAGGGTCTGATGAGGGAGGAACTGAATGAAATCAGTATTTGTAGGGAAGTGTTGTTAAGGAAATTGACGGGATTGAAGGCCGATAAATCCCCAGGACATAATAATCTACATCTTAGGGTACTTAAGGAAGTGGCCCTAGAAATAGTAAACATATATAGAAACATAGAAGATAGGAGCAGGAGTAGGCCATTCGGCCCCTCGAGCCTGCTCCACCATTCAATCCGATCATGGCTGATCATCCAAATTCACTACCCTGTTCCTGCCTTCTCCCCATACCCCTTGATCCCTTTAGCCTTAAGAAATATATCCAACCCCTTCTTGAATATATTTAATGAATTGGCCTCTACTGCCTTCTGTGGTAGAGAATTCCACAGGTTCACCAATCTCTGGGTGAAGAAATTCTCCTCATTTCTGTCCTAAATGGTCTACCCCTTATCATTAGACTGTGACCCCCGGTTCTGGATGTATGTATTGCTGGTCATCTTCCAAAATTCTATAGACCCTGGAACAGTTCCCATGGATTGGAGAGTAGCTAATGTTACCCCACCATTAAAAAAGGTGGTAGAGAGAAAACGGGGAATTATAGACCGGTAAGCCTGACATCAGTAGTGGGGAAAATGCTAAAGTCCATTAGAAAAGATGTAATAGCAGAGCACTTGGAAAACAGTGACAGGATCGGACAACGTCAACATGGATTTACAAAAGGTAAATTGTGCTTGACTAATCTACTGGAACTTTGAGGATGTAACTGGTAGAATAGATAATGGAGAACCAGTGGATGTGGTAATCAGAAGGCTTTCGATAAGGTCCCGCATAAGAGATTAGCGTGTAACGTTAAGGCACATGGGATTGGGGGCAACGTACTGACTTGGATAGAGAACTGGTTGGCAGACAGGAAGCAAAGAGTTAGAATAAATGACTCTTTTTCCGAGTGGCAGGCAGTGACTAGTGGGGTACCGTAAGGATCGGTCATAGGACCCCAGCTATTCACAATATATATAAGTGATCTAGACGAGGGAACTAGATGTAATATCTCCAAGTTTGCAGACAACACAAAGCTGGATGGGCGTGTGTGCTGTGAGGAGGATGCTGAGAAACTCCAGTATGATTTGGACAGGTTGGGTGATTGGGCAGAAGCATGGCAGATGCAGTATAATGTGGATTAATGTGAGGTTATGCACTTTGGTGGCAAAAACAGGAAGGCAGATTATTATCTGAATGGCAATAGATTGGGAGAAGGGGAAGTGCAACGAGACCTGGGCGTCCTTGTGCACCAGTCACTGAAGGTAAGCATGCAGGTGCAGCAGGTGGTTAAGAAGGCAAATGGTATGTTGGCCTTCATAGCGAGAGGGTTTGAGTACAGGAACAAGGATGTCTTGCTGCAGTTGTACAGGGCCTTGGTGAGACCACATCTTGAGTATTGTGTGCAGTTTTGGTCACCTTATCTGAGGAAGGATGTTCTTGCCATGGAAGGAGTGCAGCGAAGATTCACCAGGCTGATACCTGGGATGGCAGGAATGATGTATGAGGAGAGATTGGGTCGATTGGGCTTGTACTCGCTGGAGTTTAGAAGAATGAGAGGGGATCTCATTGAAACTTATAAAATTCTAACAGGACTAGACAGACTAGATGCTGGAAGGATGTTCCCGATGGTCGGGGAGTCCAGAGTCAGGGGTTACAGTCTAAGGGTAAGGGGTAAGCCATTTAGGACAGAGATGAGGAGGATTTTTTTCAACCAGAGAGTGGTGAACCTGTGGAATTCTCTACCACAGAAGGCAGTGGAGGCCAATTCATTAAATGTATTCAAGAAGGAGTTGGATATATTTCTTAAGGCTAAAGGGATCAAGGGATATGGAGAGAAGGCAGGAACAGGGTACTGAATTTGGATGGTCAGCCATGATCTCATTGAATGGCGGAGCAGGGTCAAGGGGCTGAATGGGGCAGACGGTGGTTGAAGGGGCGGGTGGGTGGGGTGCTTGGGTTGATGTGTGCTCCTTGCACTGCCTGTGCTTGGCTTCTGCTTGCTCCCAGTGAAGAGACGCGAGGTGTTTGGCACATTCCCGGATGCTTCTCCTCCACTTTGTGCGGTCTTGGGCCAGGGATTCACAGGTGTCGGTGGGGATGTTGCACTTTTTCAAGGAGGTTTTGAGGGTGTCCTTGAAGCGTTTCCACTGCCCACCAGGGGCTCTCTTGCTGTGCCGGAGCTCCGAGTAGAGTGCTTGTTTTGGGAGTCTCATTTCGGGCATGCGGACAATGTGACCCCTCCATCGGAGCTGATCGAGCGTGGTCAAAGCTTTGCTGCTGGGGATGTTGGCCTGAGCAAGAACACTTACGTTGGCACGCCTATCCTGCCAATGGATTTGCAGGATCTTGCGGAGGCAGCATTGGTGGTACCTCTCCAGTGCTTTGAGGTGCATGCTGTACATGGTCCATGTCTATGAGTCATACAGCAGGGTGGGTATCACTGCTGCTCTGTAGATCATGAGCTTAGTGCCAGGTTTGAGGTCCTGGTCTTCAAACACTCTCTTCCTCAGGCGACCGAAGGCTGCACTGGCACACTGAAGGTGGTGTTGGACTTTGTCGTCGATGACAGACACCCACTCACATACAGACACACTCACACAGACTCTACAATTTGCAGACACACAGACACTCACTCACATACAGACACACTCACACAGACTCTACAATTTGCAGACACACAGACACTCACTCACATACAGACACACTCAGACAGACTCTGCAATTTGCAGACACTCACACTCACACATCCATTTTGAAAGGGGTGCAGCCTGGGAGCGGTTGAGTCACGTGACCCTGTGGCTGGGCCTCTGACCTCACAATGGGAGATGACGCGATCAGCTCGAGCTGGAAACCCTTAAATTATATTAAAATCAAATCGACGGCCGGAAATGGTCACACAATGGGAGCAGTGATGTCATCACTTGTAATGGTCACACAATGGGAGCAGTGACATCATCAATTTTAATGTTCACACAGACACACTCAGTCCGGGTCTTGTTTCCTGCAGTGCCCTCAGGAGTCTCTCTCCAGATGAACTGAACTGATTCCTCCATGGCCTAAAACAGATTAAAGATTAAACAGGAAATAAACAGATTGAACATCAGTGTGAACAACCGCGAGACAGGGGTTAATATTTCAATAATAATTACAGACAAATATTACCCAGAAAAGTGACTGAATCCCATTAATATTTTATTTATTATATTAAACATTAACACAAACACTCACCCGATCCACTCCAGACTCCTGCAGGTCAGTATGAGGCAGTGGAGAGCGGGGACAGATCGGTCTGTGAAGGATTTTGATCCCAGGGTCAGAATCCTCAGTGAGCGGTTTGTACTGAGAGCGGAGGCGAGATCCTCGGCACAAGAATCTGTGAGACCGACACTACTCAGCCTGGGGATCAGAGAGAGAAATAACAGGAATCAGAGTAAATCCCCAGAGTTTATTAATAACACTATTACTGATACTAATAATAATGTACAGTGTCAGACATCCAGTTATTATAAACACAATCTCACACAGTCTGGTACTTACTCCAGTCTCTGTATTTTACAGTCCAGGTTCCTCAGAGCCGCAGACAGTGATTTCACTCCTGAATCTCCCAGTTTATTGTCGCTTAGTCTAAACACAAACAGAGAGAGAAACAAACTGAATCAAAGTCCGGAGCTGAGATAATTTTCTCTCTTGAATATTACAGCAATCACAAAGTATTTCAGGAAATTAATAACTCGGTTTTCCCCGTCGGTCGTGGGCCGGGTCGGGTTGGGCTGGGGGCAAGGTTGGGTCGGGTGGGGCCGGGGTTGGTGGTGGGTGGGGCCAGGGTCGGTGGAGGGTCGGGGTCGGTGGAGGGTCGGGTGGGGCCGAGGTCGGTGGAGGGTCGGGTGGGGCCAGAGTCGGTGGCGGGTGGTGCCGGGGTCAGTGGAGGGTCGGGGTCAGTGGAGGGTCGGGTGGGGCCGGGGTCGGTGGAGGGTCGGGTGGGGCCGGGGTCAGTGGAGGGTCAGGTGGGGCCGGGGTCGGTGGAGGGTCGGGTGGGGCCGGGGTCGGTGGAGGGTCGGGTGGGGGCGGGGTCGGTGGAGGGTCGGGTGTGGTCGGGGTCGGTGGAGGGTCGGGTGGGGCCGGGGTCGGTGGAGGGTCGGGTGGGGCCGGGGTTGGTGGAGGGTCGGGTGGGGCCAGGGTCGGTGGAGGGTCAGGTGGGTCCGAGGTCGGTGGAGGGTCGGCTGGGGTTGGTGGAGGGTCAGGTGGGGTTGGGTGGGGCCAGGGTCGGTGTAGGGTCGGGGTCAGTGGAGGGTCGGGTGGGGCCAGGGCCGGTGGAGCGTCAGGTGGGGCTGGGGTCGGTGGAGGGTCGGGTGGGGCCGGGGTCAGTGGAGGGTCGGGTGGGGACGGGGTTGGTGGAGGGTCGGGTGTGGTCGGGGTCGGTGGAGGGTTGGGTGGGGCCGGGGTCGGTGGGGTTGGTGGAGGGTCGGTTGGGGCCGGGGTTGGTGGAGGGTCGGGTGGGGCACGGGTTGGTGGAGGGCCGGGTGGGGCCGGGGTCGGTGGAGGGTCAGGTGGGGTCGGTGGAGGGTCGGGTGGGGTCGGGGTAGGTGGAGGGTCGGGTGAGGTCGGTGGAGGGTCAGCTGGGGCTGGGGTCAGTGGAGGGTCGGGTGGGGCCGGGGTCGGTGGAGGGTCGGGTGTGGTTGGGGTCGGTGGAGCGTTGGGTGGGGTCGGTGGAGTGTCGGGTGGGGTCGGGTGGGGCCGGGGTCGGTGGAGGGTCGGGTGGGGCCACGGTCGGTGGAGGGTCAGGTGGGGCCGGGGTCAGCAGAGGGTCAGGTGGGGTCGGGGTCGGTGGAGGGTTGTGTGGGTCGGTGGAGGGTCAGGTGGGGGTCGGGTGGGGCCAGGGTCGGTGTAGTGTCGGGTGGGGTCGGGGTCGGTGGAGCGTCGGGTGGGGCTGGGGTCGGTGGAGGGTCAGGTGGGGCCGGGGTCGGAGGAGTGTCGGGTGGGGCGGGGGTCGGTGGAGGGTCGGGTCGGGCTGGGGTTGGTGGAGGGTCGGGTGGGGACGGGGTCGGGGTCGGGTCAGTTGGGGCCGGGGGCGGGAAGGTCGGGTGGAGCCGGGGTCGGTGGAGTGTCGGGTGGGGTCGGTGGAGGGTCGGGTGGGGTCAGGGTAGGTGGAGGGTTGGGTGGGGCTGGGGTCGGTGGAGGGTCGGGTGCAGTCGGTGGAGGGTCGGGTGGGTTCGGGGTAGGTGGAGGTTCGGGTGGGGTCGGTGGAGCGTCGGGTGGGGTCGGTGGAGGGTCGGGTGGGGATGGGGTTGGTGGAGGGTCGGGTGGGGTCGGTGGAGGGTCGGGTGGGTTCAGGGTAGATGGAGAGTTGGGTGGGGCCGGGGTTGGTGGATGGTCGGGTGGGGTCGGTGGAGCGTCGGGTGGGGTCACTGGAGGGTCAGGTGGGGTCGGTGGAGGGTCGCGTGGGGCCGGGGTCAGTGGAGGGTCGTGTGGGGTCGGTGGAGGGTCGAGTGGGGTCGGGGTAGGTGGAGGGTCGGGTGGGGTCGGTGGAGGGTCGGGTGTGGTCGGGGTCGGTGGGGCTGGGGACGGTGGAGGGTCAGGTGGGCCCAGGGTCGGTGGTGGGTGGGGCCGGTGGAGTGTCAGGTCGGGCTGGGGTCGGAGGAGGGTCAGGTGGGGTCGGGGGAGGGTCGGTTGGGGCCGGGGGCGGTGGAGGGTCGGGTGGGGTTGGTGGAGGGTCGGGTGGGGTCGGGGTAGGTGGAGGGTTGGGTGGTGCCGGGGTTGGTGGAGGGTTGGGTGGGGTCGGGGTAGGTGGAGGGTCGGGTGGCGTCGGTGGAGGGTCGGATGGGGCCTGGGTCAGTGGAGGGTCGGCGGAGGGTCGGGTGGGGTCGGTGGAGCCGGGGTCGGTGGAGGTTTGGGTGGGGTCAGGGTATGTGGAGGGTCAGGAGGGGTTGGTGGAGGGTCGGGTGGGGCCAGGGTCGGTGGAGGGTCGGGTGGGGCCGGGGTAGGTGGTGGGTCGGGTGGGGTTGGTGTCGGTGGAAGTTTGGGTGGTGTCAGTGGAGGGTCGGGTGGGGATGGGGTCAGTGGTTGATTGGGCGGGGCCGGGGTCAGTGGAGGGTCAGGTGGGGCCGGGGTCGGTGGAGGGTCGGGTGGGGTTGGTGGAGGGTTGGGTGGGGTCGGGGTATGTGGAGGGTCGGGTGGGGTCGGTGGAGGGTTGGGTGGGACCAGGTCGGTGGAGGGTCGGGTGGGGCCGGGGTAGGTGGAGGGTCAGGTGGGGCCGGGGTCGGTGGAGGGTCGGGTGGGGTCGGTGGAGGGTCGGGTGGGCCGGGGTCGGTGGAGGGTCGGGTGGGGTCGGTGGAGGGTTGGGTGGGCCGGGGTCGATGGAGGGTCGGGCGGGTTCAATGGACGGTCGGGTGGGGTCAGGGTCGGGTTGGGTCGGGTGGGGTCGGGCTCTGTGGAGGGCCAGTTTGGGTCGGGGTCAGTGGGGCTATCGGGTGGGGCTGGGGTCAGGGGACGGTCGGGTGGGACCATGCCTGCTGTTAATTATGTTATTTCTTATAGTTTCACAATTATACGTATGAACAGCACAGATTATAATTTAATCTATTCTACT
This sequence comes from Somniosus microcephalus, assembly GCF_052327205.1. NCBI lineage: Eukaryota > Metazoa > Chordata > Chondrichthyes > Squaliformes > Somniosidae > Somniosus > Somniosus microcephalus. Next base: position 367,831 of record NW_028225442.1, on the reverse strand, counting down.
ACTCACTCTGCTTTGAGCTTATATTGTGTTTAATAACAGACAAACTCTCTTCTTTCCCCTGATCTGATTACAGATTCCAACCAGTCGATTCAGTGAATGGAATGTCTTATCAGTGTTGCCATAGCGACCTGTCTGCAGTGAAACAGCTGTTTGAGTTTCTAACTCAGACTAAACGTCTCTTTCCCATAATGCATATTACAGACGACATTTGATGTCAATGAATTTTAGCCTTGTTATGTTAATATCTCTAAAACCTACAAGAAAGAAAGACTTGCATTTATATAGCACCTTTCACCACCTCAGGACGTCGCAATGTGCTTCACAGCCAATGAAGTACTTTGGAAGTGTAGTCACTGACAGTGTTGTATTGTAGGAAACAAGCGGCTCAGATACACAAACCTTTAAAAGTGGGAGGACAAGTTAAGGCTCGCGGTATTAAAGGGAGTGGGGCAGCATGGATAGGAAGTTTTGTAAAGGACAGATAGTAGTGGTTAATGGATGTTCAGACTGGAGGGATGTAAACAGTGGTGTCCCCCAGGGTCAGTGTTGGGACCATTGCTCTTCTCAATATAGACAAATGATCTGGGCTTGGGTTTATGGAGCACAAGATCAAAATATCTAGCTGAGACTACAATAGGGAGTGTGGGAAACTGTGAAGAGTGATTTCAATGTGATATACATGGGCTAGTAGATTGAACAGGTAGAGGTCAGATGAAATTTAATGTAGAGATATGTGAAGTGATACATTTTTGGAGGAAAAATTAGGGCAAATGTACATTTTAAGTTGAAACATACAAGATTTTGAGGGGTATTGACAGGGTAGATGCTGAGAGGTTGTTTCCCTTGGCTGGAGTGTGTAGAACGAATGGGCATAATCTCAGGATAAGGGGCCGGCCATTTAAGACTGAGATGAGGAGGAATTTCTTCACTCAGAGGGTTGTGAATCTTTGGTATTCTCTGCCCCAGAGGGCTGTGAATGCTGAGTCTTTGAGTATATTCAAGGCTGAGATAGATAGATATTTGGACTCTAGGGGAATCAAGGGATATGGGGATCGGGTGGGAAAGTGGAGTTGAGGTCGATGATCAGTCATGATCTTATTGAATGGTGGAGCAGGCTCGAGGGGCCGTGTGACCCACTCCTGCTCCTAATTCTTATGTTCTTATGTAAAACTTTAAAAGGAGTAGAGGAGCAGAGTGATTTAAGAGTTCAGGTACAGTGGTGTTCCACAGGGATCGGTGCTGGGATCACTGTTGTTCATAAATGATTTGGATTCAGGAATCAGAAGAACAATTTCAAAGTTTGTCGATAACACTAAAAAAGGTAGAGTTAATACTGAGGAAGACAAAATGCAAGAAGCCATTAATAAATTTCAGAATGGGGGTGTAATTGGCAAATGAATTTCACTGTAGATCAGTGTGAGGTGGTGTGTTAATGAATTTCACGAAAAATCAGTGTGAGGTGGTGTGTTAATGAATTTCACTATAGATCAGTGTGAGGTGGTGTGTTAATGAATTTCACTGTAGATCAGTGTGAGGTGGTGTGTTAAAGAATTTCACTAGATCAGTGTGAGGTGGTGTGTTAATGAATTTCACTATAGATCAGTGTGAGGTGGTGTGTTAATGAATATCAGTATAGATCATTGTGAGGTGGAGTGTTAATGAATTTCACTATAGATCAGTGTGAGGTGGTGTTAAAGAATTTCACTGTAGATCAGTGTGAGGTGGTGTGTTAATGAATTTCACTGTAGGTCAGTGTGAGGTGGTGTGTTAATGAGTTTCACTGTAGATCAGTGTGAGGTGGTGTGTTAATGAATTTCACTATAGATCAGTGTGAGGCAGTGTGTTAATGAATTTCACTATAGATCAGTGTGAGGTGGTGTGTTAAAGAATTTCACTGTAGATCAGTGTGAGGTGGTGTGTTAATGAATTTCACTGTAGATCAGTGTGAGGTGGTGTGTTAATGAATTTCACTGTAGATCAGTGTGAGGTGGTGTGTTAATGAATGTCACTATACATCAGTGTGAGGTGGTGTGTTAATGAACTTCACTATAGATCAGTGTGAGGTGGTGTTAATGAATTTCACTGTAGATCAGTGTGAGGTGGTGTGTTAATGAATGTCACTATAGATCAGTGTGAGGTGGTGTGTTAATGAATTTCACTATAGATCAGTGTGAGGTGGTGTTAATGAATTTCACTGTAGATCAGTGTGAGGTGGTGTGTTAATGAGTTTCACTATAGATCAGTGTGAGGTGGTGTGTTAATGAATTTCACTATAGGTCAGTGTGAGGCAGTGTGTTTTGGTGGGCAGAATAAGGAAGCCACTCAGCACTTGGACAAGTGGGTGAAATTGGGTTGCTTTGTGCCTCCCGCGATATTCAGCAGGAGGTTAGCGACGGAGTTAGTCGGTAGCTCCCCGCGGCACTGCACCGCCGGCAATGACGTCATCGCCATGCGCAGCACCCCGGCTGCAACCTTGGGTTGCGACCCCTGACCTATCGCTGGACAATATGTCCGACGGGGTCAGGGGTCGTTTCTGCAGCCGCGGCGATGCCACTTAAAGGGCAGGTGTCGGGCGGCAACTTTTTATTTTGGCCGACGGCCAGCTCCTGCCCCCTTCCCCTTCTTCGGGGTGTCGGCCGCGATCGCACAGCAAGGCGCTCCTCTTGATCCGACACCCCACTCCCTGGTGGTCCAGCAGGGCCCCGGTGTGCGCAGTGCTAGGACCCTCCCCTTTAATCAGGGAGGGAGGTCTGCTATGACACGGTGCTATGTGCCAATGGGCGTGGTGCTGTTACATGAAGCGCCGTGAAATTCACTGGTAGCGCCTCAAGAGGGAGGGGAGCACTTCCAGTAGCACCCTGCCTCCTGCCTGGGGCGCTACCACTGAATTTAATGCGCAGGGGCGCTAACTTTTTCAGGGGGCTAAAATTAGCCCCGGTGACGTTAGCGACCCAAAGGGGGCACCACCGAATTTCCCCCTAAGAGTCTAAATGGGCTGGAGGAGCAGAGGGATCCCGGGATACAGATACACAAATCACTAAAAGTAGCGACACACGTTAATAAGGCCATTAAAAAAAAAGCACGGGGTACATTCCTAAAGGAGCCTTCTGTTCCGTGCCTAGGAGCTCTGAACCATGGCAGAGAGTGGCTGGGGCACATTTCTCACACGCCTCGAGATTAACCCGCACGGCAACTTTGCTGTCAGTGAAGAGAGACGAGAAAGACCAAAGTGCCGTTTGCCCCTCTCAGTGTGGCCCTGAAGGACTGTGTCCAGGCTGGAGTTCTGTTCCCACCATACGATCCTCCCCCAGATTGTCCTTTCTGAGCTCCAGCCAGGTGATGCTAAACACTCAGGTGGGAAAGGCAAAAATCTACAACAATGTGTTTAAAACAAAGTTGATTTATTTGACATATATCCAGAATATTAAACTCCAGCCCAGTTCCCGGAGTTATTAACATCAGCAGAAACAATCCCCACCTGTTAGAATGAACATGGTTCAGTCCTGGATGTGATTAACAGCAGCAACAACAGAATCCATCCCCTGCAGTCACTTGTGAACTCGCTGGTGTGTCAGCAGGGTGGATGGCTGAGTGAATCCCATCCCACACACGGAGCAGGTGAATGGCCTCGCGCCAGTGTGAGTGCATTCGTGTTGTATCAGCTTCCTTTTGCTTTTAAAACTGTTCTCAGTAAGAACATTTAAAAGGTCTCTCATCAGTGTGAACAAGTTGATGATCAGTGAGGTGGGATGAGCGAGTGAATCATTTCCCACACATGGAGCAGGTGAACGGCCTCTCCCCAGTTTGAGTGCGCTGGTGTACAGTGAGCTCAGATGATCGCCTGAACCCAGTCCCGCAGTGAGAGCACCTGAACGGTCTCTCGTCAGTGTGAACATGTTGATGGTGTATCAGTGCCCCGGAACCTTTATAGCACTTCCCACAGTCCGAGCAGTTAAAAGGTCTCTCGTCAGTATGAACTCGCTGGTGATTCAGCAGGTTGGATGACTCAATGAATCACTTCCCACACTCAGAGCAGGTGAACGGCCTCTCCCCAGTGTGAACTTGCTGGTGTCTCAGTAGGGTGGATGGCTGACTGAATCGCTTCCCACAAACAGAGCAGGTGAACGGCCTCTCCCCGGTGTGAATGCGCTTGTGTATCAGCAGGATGGATGACTGAGTGAATCCCTTCCCACACTCAGAGCAGGTGAACGGCCTCTCCCCAGTGTGAACACGCTTGTGTATCAGCAGGATGGATGACTGACTGAATCCCTTCCCACACTCAGAGCAGGTGAACGGTCCTCTCTCCAGTGTGAACTCGCTGGTGTCTCAGTAGGGTGGATGACTGAATGAATCCCTTCCCACACTCAGAGCAGGTGAACGGCCTCTCCCCAGTGTGAACACGCTGGTGTCTCAGTAGGGTGGATGACTGAGTGAATCCCTTCCCACACTCAGAGCAGGTGAACGGCCTCTCCCCGGTGTGAATGCGCTGGTGTATCAGCAGGATGGATGGCTGAGTGAATCCCTTCCCACACTCAGAGCAGGTGAACAGCCTCTCCCCGGTGTGAACACGCTGGTGCATCAGCAGGATGGATGACTGAGTGAATCCCTTCCCACACACAGAGCAGGTGAACGCCCTCTCCCCGGTGTAAACTCGCTGGTGTCTCAGTAGGGTGGATGACTGACTGAATCCCTTCCCACACACAGAGCAGGTGAACGGCCTCTCCCCGGTGTGAACTCGCTGGTGTCTCAGTAGGGTGGATGATTGACTGAATCCCTTCCCACACACAGGGCAGGTGAACAGCCTCTCCCCGGTGTGAACACGCTGGTGCATCAGCAGGATGGATGACTGAGTGAATCCCTTCCCACACTCAGAGCAGGTGAACGGCCTCTCCCCGGTGTGAACTTGCTGGTGTCTCAGTAGGGTGGATGACTGACTGAATCCCTTCCCACACTCAGAGCAGGTGAACAGCCTCTCCCCGGTGTGAACACGCTGGTGCATCAGCAGGATGGATGACTGAGTGAATCCCTTCCCACACTCAGAGCAGGTGAACGGCCTCTCCCCGGTGTGAACTTGCTGGTGTCTCAGTAGGGTGGCTGACTGACTGAATTCCTTCCCACACACAGGGCAGGTGAACGGCCTCTCCCCGGTGTGAACCTGCTGGTGTCTCAGTAGGGTGGATGACTGAATGAATCCCTTCCCACACTCAGAGCAGGTGAACGGCCTCTCCCCGGTGTGAACACGCTGGTGCATCAGCAGGATGGATGACTGAGTGAATCCCTTCCCACACTCAGAGAAGGTGAACGGCCTCTCCCCGGTGTGAACTTGCTGGTGTCTCAATAGGGTGTATGACTGACTGAATTCCTTCCCACACACAGGGCAGGTGAATGGCCTCTCCCCGGTGTGAACTTGCTGGTGTCTCAGTAGGGTGGATGACTGAATGAATCCCTTCCCACACTCAGAGCAGGTGAACGGCCTCTCCCCGGTGTGAACACGCTGGTGCATCAGCAGGATGGATGACTGAGTGAATCCCTTCCCACACTCAGAGCAGGTGAACGGCCTCTCCCTGGTGTGAACATGCTGGTGTATCAGCAGTTTGGATGACTCAGTGAATCCCATCCCACACTCAGAGCAGGTGAACGGCCTCTCCCCGGTGTGAACACGCTGGTGTATCAGCAGGCTGGATGACTGAGTGAATCCCTTCCCACACTCAGAGCAGGTGAACGCGATAGGCCAGAGGGTTGGCTGAAGCCTCGTCCACACACAGAACACATGTACGGTTTCTCCCCGCTGTGAACGGTGCTTTTTGCTTCCATGTTCAGAGGCCGATGATATTCAGATCCGATGAGTCACGTGATCTGTCAGATCTTGACGTGATGCTTGGTTTGAGTTTCCTGTCTGCAAATCCTCCCCTTCCAGTGCCCTGTAAAATTAATTTAAAACAGGGAGCGTGAGAAACAACCCACAAGAAAACAAAGGCAGGTTGTGAAATTGAGCTCAATGAATCTGGTCAATTGTGGGGCCGGCAGTAGAAAAAAGTGACCATGAAAGCTGCCGGATTGTCATAAAAACCCAACTGGTTCACTGATGTCCTTCAGGGAACGGAATCCGCCACCTGGTCTGGGCCTACACAAGACTCTGGCCTCTATGGGAGGAGAGAGAGAGAGAGAGAGAGGTGGGTGTGGGAGGGGGAGGGGGTGAAGGAAAGGAACTTTATACATCTGCAACTCGACCAGAACTTTGATAGAACCTCCAAAACCCACAACCTCCACCACCTAGAAGGACAAGGGCAGCTGTTGTATGGGAGCACCATCACATCCAAGTTCCCCTCCAAGTCACACACCATCCTGACTCAGATATATTCATCGTTGCTGGGTCATAATCCTGGAACTCCTTACCGAACAACATTGTGGGAATACCTTCACCACACGGACTGCAGTAGTTCAAGAAGGTGACTCACCACCCCCTTCTCAATGGGAAACTGGGGATCGGCAATACAGGAAACTTTCGTTTAAACGGAGGTTAAATATCCGGAATGCTCTATCCACTGGCAAAATTCAGGAGTCGGTTCAGATAACTTTTTTTACTTTTAGCTGCTTTTTTTCTCCATTTGTGGCTCTGCAAGTGTCTAGCTGAAGCTGTTGCTTAGCTACAGAGACGCTTGCAAGCTGCGCCGACTGTTCTGAAGCTGTTGCTAAGCAACAGGGTTTGTTGCTTCAGACGGAGCTCAGAAGCTCCGTATCTTTTAACTATAGCGCTCGTTTCTCCGGCAGTGTTGATCGACCGGCACCAGCTCGGTCCCGTCAGTGCCGGATACCAGAAAGTTTCCTGTATTTGCTGCTCTTGCGAGCTACGCCCACATCCCAAAAATGAATTAAAACAAATCTGTAGATGTAAACTGGATTAAAAGCCTGTACAGAAATACTTGTTCCTAAAACAATGCTCTTTTACATTGTACGGACAGTGTCTGTGTAACAACCTAATCTCCCCTAGAATCCCCCTCCCTTAACAGTCTCACATTGGAAATTGTTGGGTCCTCCTGGGCTCAGAAGTACTGGGGGTTAAACCCAGCAGCTTCTCCTCCATCTCCACTCCAGCTCAAACTGAAACATAGAAACATACAAACATAGAAACACAGAAGATAGGAGCAGGAGTAGGTTATTCAGCCCCTCAAGCCTGCTCCGCCATTCAATGCGATCATGGCTGATTATCCAAATTCAGTACCTGGTCCCTGCTTTCTCCCCATACCCCTTGATCCCTTTAGCTTTAAGAAATATATCCAACTCCTTCTTGAATATATTTAATGTATTGGCCTCTACTGCCTTCTGTGGTAGAGAATTCCATAGGTTCACCACTCTCTGGGCGAAGAAATTCCTCCTCATTACTGTCCTAAATGGCTTACCCCATATCCTTAGACTGTGACCACTGGTTCTGGACTCCCTGACCATCGGGAACATCCTTCCTGCATCTAGTCTGTCCAGTCCTGTCAGAATTTTATAAGTTTCAATGAGATCCCCTCTCATTCTGCTAAACTCCAGTGAGTACAAGCCCAATCGTCCCAATCTCTCCTCATACGTAATTCCTGCCATCCCAGGTATCAGCCTGGTAAATCTTCGTTGAACTCCTTCCACGGCAAGAACATCCTTCCTCAGATAAGGCGACCAAAACTGCACACAATACTCACAATGTGGTCTCACCAAGGCCCTGTACAACTGCAGCAAGACATCCTTGTTCCTGTACTCAAACCCTCTTGCTACGAAGGCCAACATACCATTTGCCTTCTTAACCGCCTGCTGCACCTGCATGCTTACCTTCAGCGACTGGTGCACAAGGACACCCAGGTCTCATTGCACTTCCCCTTCTCCCAATCTATTGCCATTCAGATAATAATCTGCCTTCCTGTTTTTGCCACCAAAGTGGATAACCTCGCATTTATCCGCATTATACTGCATCTGCCATGCTTCTGCCTAATCACCCAACCTGTCCAAATCATACTGGAGTTTTTCGGTATCCTCCTCACACACGCCCACCCTGCTTTGTGTCGTCTGCAAACTTGGAGATGTTACATCTAGTTCCCTCGTCTAGATCATTTATATATATTGTGAATAGCTGGGGTCCTAGGACCGATCCCTGCGGTACCCCACTAGTCACTGCCTGCCACTCGGAAAAAGACCTGTTTATTCCAACTCTTTGCTTCCTGTCTGCCAACCAGTTCTCTATCCAAGTCAGTACCTTGCCCCCAATCCCATGTGCCTTAACTTTACACGCTAATCTCTTATACGGTACCTTATCGAAAACCTTCTGAAAGTCCAAATACACCACATCCACTGGTTCTCCCTTATCTCTTCTACCAGATACATCCTCAAAAAATTCCAATTAGTCAAGCATGATTTACCTTTTGTAAATCCATGTTGACTTTGTCCGATCCTGTCACTGTTTTCCAAGTGCTCTGCTATTACATCTTTTATAATGGACTCTAGCATTTTCCCCACTACCGATATAATTCCCCGTTTTCTCTCTACCACCTTTTTTGAATAGTGGGGTAATATTAGCTGCCCTCCAACCCATGGGAACTGTTCCAGAGTCTATCGAATTTTGGAAGATGACCAGCAATGCATCTACTATTTCTAGGGCTACTTCCTTAAGTACCCTCGGATGTCGATTATCAGGCCCTGGGGATTTATCGGCCTTCAATCCCGTCAATTTCCCTAACACCATTTCCCTACAAATACTGATTTCTTTCAGTTCCTCCCTCTCATTAGACCCTATGTTCCTCGACATCTCTGGGAGGTTATTTGTGTCCTCCTTTGTGAAGACAGAACCAAAGTATGTATTTAATTGGCCGGCCATTTCTTTGTTCCCCATTATAAATTCCCCTGATTCTGACTGTAAGGGACCTATACTTGACTTCACCAATCTTTTTCTCTTCACATATCTACAGTTAGTTTTTATGTTCCCTGAAAGCTTACTCTCATACTCTATTTCCCCCCATTTAATTAATCCCTTTGTCCTCCTTTGCTGAATCATAAACTGCTTCCAATCCTCAGGTTTACTACGTTTTCTGGCCAATTTATATGTCCTCTCCTTGGATCTTACGCTATCCCTAATTTCCCTTGTTAGCCACAGTTGAGTCACACTTTTTGTTTTACTTTTATGCCAAACAAGGATGAACAAATTCTGTAGTTCATCCATGCGATCTTTGAATGTTTGCCATTGCCTATCCACTGTCAACCCTTTGAGTAACATTCCCCAATCAATCCTACCCAACTCGCGCCTCATACCATCGTAGTTTCCTTTATTTCAATTCAGGACCCTAGTCTCTGAGTCAACTGCTTCACTCTCCATCTTAATGAAGAATTCTATCATATTATGATCGCTCTGACCCAAGGGGCCTCGCACAACAAGATTGCTAATTAATCCTTTCTCATTACATAATACCCAGTCTAAGATGGCCTGATCTCTAGTTGGTTCCTCGACATATTGGTCCAGGAAACCATCCCGTATACACTCCAGGAATCCCTCCTCCACAGTATGGTTACTAATTTGGTTAGTCCAATTTATATGTAGATTAAAGTCACCCATGATAACTGCTGTGCCCTTATTGCACGCATCTCTAATTTCCCGTTTAATGCCATCCCCAAGCTCCGCATTACTGTTTGGAGGTCTGTATAACACTCCCACTAACGTTTTCTGCCCCTTGGTATTTCTCAGCTCTACCCAAACAGATTCCACATCATCAGAGCTAATATCCTTCCTTTCAATTGTGTTAATCTCCTCTTTAAAAAGCAATGCTACCCCACCTCCTTTGCCTTTTTGCCGATCTTTCCTGAATATTGAGGACCCCTGGATGTTGAGTTCCCAGCCTTGGTCACCCTGGAGCCATGTTTCCGGAATCCCAATCATATCATATCCGTTTGCGGAGATCTATTTGCGCAGGTAATTCATCCACCTTATTACGAATGCTCCTCGCATTAAGACACAAGGCCTTCAGGCTTGTTTTTTTTAACACTCTTACACCTTTTAGAATGATTATTTACTGTGGCCATGTTTGATTTAAACCCTTGATTTCTCTGACCACCAACTTTGTTTTTCTCCTTCCTGTCTTTTGCTTCTCTCCTGGTTTCCCTTTCCTCTGTCTCCCTGCTCAGGTTCCCAAACCCCTGCCATTTTAGTTTAAACCCCCCCCACAGCACTAGCAAACACTCCCCCTAGGACAGCAGTCCCAGTCCTGCCCAGGTGCAAACCATCCAGTTTGTACTAGCCCCACCTCCCCCAGAACTGGTTGCAATGTCCCAGGAATTTGAATCCCTCCCCCATGCACCATTCCTCTAGCCACGTAGTCATCTGAAATATCCTTCTATTTCTACTCTGACTAGCACGTGGCACTGGTAGCAAGCCTGAGATTACTACCTTGGAGGTCCTATTTTTTAATTTACCTCCAAACCCCCTATATTCAGCTTTTAGTACCTAATTTTACCTATATTGTTGGTACCTATATGCACCACGACAATTGGTTGTTCACCCTCCCCTTCCAAAATGTTCTGCAGCCGCTCTGAGACATCCTTGACCCTTGCACCAGGAAGGCAACATACCATCCTGGAGTCACGTTTGCGGCCGCAGAAACGCCTATTTATTCCCCTTACAATAGAATCCCTTATTACTATAGCTCTCCCACTCTTTTTCCTCCCGTCCTGTGCAGCAGAACCACCCACGTTGCCAGGAAGTTGGCTGCTGCTGCCTTCCCCTGATAAGCCATCCTCCCCAACAATATCCAAAGCAGTATATCTGTTTGAGAGGGGGATGGTCACAGGGGAACCCTGCACTACTTGCCTGCGTCTACTGCTCTGCCTGGTGGTCACCCATTCTCTTCCTGCCTGTGTAGCCTTTACCTGCGGTGTGACCAACTCCCTAAACGTGCTATCCACGATGTCCTCAGCATCGCGAATGCTCCAGTATGTATCCACTCACAGCTCCAGTGCCGCAATGCAGTCTGTCAGTAGCTGCAGCTGGATACACTTCCTGCACGCATGGTTATCAGGGACACAGGAAGTGTCACAAGAATTACAGACACCCTATAAACTCCGCCGCCTCGCTCTTTATATCACTGCCACCGCTCCTCACAGGTCCGCTGCTGTGGGGCTTACCTGCTCCACCACCTCGCTTTATATCACCACCGCCGCTCCTCACAGGACCGCCGCCGCCGTGGGGCCTACCTGTGCTTCGGATAATAGATACATAGCAGATAGGAGCAGGAGTTGACCATTCGGCCCGAGTACCTGAAGGAAAAAAATGTGCAGGGTTACGGGGAAAGGGCAGGGAGTGGGACTCGCTGAAGTGGTCTTGCAGAGAGCCGGCAGGGGCTCGACGGGCCGAATGGCCTCCTTCTGTGCTGTAACCATTCTCTGATTCTATAAAATATTAGAAAGTTTGTTCCACAGAAGCACGAGGTTTATCTGCTTTTATTGATGAATTTAAAAAGTCTGTAGTAAAACCTTGTGTCCAATGCGGGGAATAAAGGCCCACAGCCTCCCCGGGCCCCGGGCCCTGAACAAGGGACTGGAGAAACTCGCTGCCCTGCGGATCAGACAATCAGCCGGCGCTAGTCCCACCCCTCGGGCTCCCCGATTGGTTGGAGGACCCGCCGCCGGCTCGCTCCTCCAGCCCCGCCCACTGGGTGCCGCAAGCCTCGCCCCTTGTGCTCCCCGATTGGTTGGAGGACCCGCCGCCGGCTCGCTCCTCCAGCCCCGCCCACTAGGTGCCGCTAGTCCCGCCCCTCGGGCTCCCCGATTGGTTGGAGGACCCGCCGCCGGTTCGCTCCTCCAGCCCCGCCCACTGGGTGCCGCTAGTCCCGCCCCTCGGGCTCCCCGATTGGTTGGAGGACCCGCCGCCGTCTCGCTCCTCCAGCCCCGCCCCGCTCGCTCCCTATTGGTGGGAAGCTGCCGTCAATCAGGCGGCGGGCCCGGGTGACGTGCCCCGAGGAGATCACGTGAACCGTCCAAGTGCCGCCGCTCGGTCCGGGGCCTCGCGGACTCTGAGGTTTTTCTATTTCTCTCGATTCTCTCCCGATCCACCCCGCGCCATTCTCCACCCAATCGGAGCGGAGAAAACTCACTTCGCGTCACCGATCGCGACTCTGGAACCGACACCAAGGCCTTTCCCCGGAATGGCCCCGCGCCGACTCCGTCCGGCAGGATCCGAGTGCGCAGGCGCAGCTCCGAGTGGGGGAGGGGGGTTGATCTCCTCTGGGCATGCGCGGTTGTTGCCCTTGGTGACCGGGAGGGGTCGCTGTGCTGGACTCGGCCCAAACCGCCGCTCCATGTGCGCATGCGCGGACTCTCGGTTGTCAATCCACCAACCGCCAGAAGAGGGCGCTGGTGAGACCAGTGAAGAAAGAAAGACTTGCATTTATATAGCGCCTTTCAGCACCACCGGACGTCCCAAAGTGCTTTGCAGCCAATGAAGGACTTTTGCAGTGTAGTCACTGTTGTAATGTAGGAAATGCGGCAGTCAATTAGCGCACAGCAAGCTCCCACAAACAGCAATGTGATAATGGCCAGATAATCTATCATTTTTTATGTTGATTGAGGGATAAACATTGGCTCGGACACTGGGGATAATTCCCCTGCTCTTTCCCACATTACAACAGTGACTACTTCATTGTAGTACTTCATTGGCTGTGAAGCACTTTAGGATATCTGGTGGCACTATATAAATGCAAGTCTTTCTTTGCTGAAATAATGCCATGGGATCTTTTACAGCCACCTGAGAGAGCAAACAGGGCCTCAATTTAACATCTCATCCGAAAGACAGCACCTCCGACAGTGCCGCACTCTCTCAGCACTGCACTGGAGTGTCAGCCTGGATTTTTGTGCTCAAGTCTCTGGAGTGGGACTATGAACCCACAACTTTCTGACTCAGAGGCGAGAGTGCTGCCCACTGAGCCACTGGCTGACACTAAAGAGCAAGCAGTTCTGACGAATGGTCATCGACCTGAAACGTTAACTCTGTTTCTGTCTCCACAGATGCTGCCTGACCTGCTGAGTATTTCCAGCATTTTCTGTTTTTATTAAAGAAACGAGGGAGTGATTGCTGACAGGAAGAATGTTGGGTCGTCCTGCGCATGCGCACCTCCCTGGCGGCTGAGGCAAAACACCGACTCGCCCCCACCTGAGCCGCTCACGCGTACCAAATGTTGTGGCTCCGCATGCACGCCCGATGTTCCAACTGCGGAGTTTTGTGTGCTGAGCATGCGTGTTGCGGACCGATCGGGACGGGCGATTGTGGAGCAGGAGGGAGAGCGCGGGGGCCATGAGCACATGCGCGGGACTCAGAGTCAACAGAGTGCTTTCTGGACCGCAGAGGCTTGTGGGTATTACAGCAGTCATTACTGCTGATCCTTTCAACCAACCTGTGCAGCAGCTGGGGCCTGAAAATGAGCTTCACTGCCCCTAGGTTCGGAAAGGGGAAAATTAAACAACAGTTTGCCTCTGATCCTTTTCTGATCTCAATTTACAGGGTTATAGAAGTGGAGCAGTTACAGGCGGGAAGCTCAGGCCAAACATCACGTCAAGATCTGACAGAGTCGCTGGATTCATCAGGACCTGAATATCATCGACCTTTGCACATGGAAGGAGAGAGCAGGGATCGCAACGCAGACAAACCGCACACGTGTTCAGTGTGTGGACGCGGATTCAGCCGATCGCCTGACCTGGTGAGACACTTGCACCGTCACACCGGGGAGAAACCGGGTAAAGGTGGGGACGGCGGGAAGGCCTTCAGTTCCCCGTCTGCATTGGAAGTTCAACGGCGCAGTCTAACCAGGGACAGTCTGTTCACCTGCTCCGTGTGTGGAAAGGGAATTGTTTGTTCATCCCACCTGCAAACACACCAGGGAGTTCACACTGGGGAGAGACCATTTCAGTGTCCTGACTGTGGGAAGAGCTTTAAAAGCGCTCAGTATCTGAAGGGACACCAGCTTGTTCACACTGATGAGAGACCATTTCAATGTTCTGAGTGTGGGAAGAGCTTTAAAAGCCCCCGGGAGCTGAAGAAACACTGGTTCCTACACACTGGGGAGAGGCCGTTCACCTGCTCCGTGTGTGGGAAGGGATTCGCTCGGTCATCCAACCTGCTGGAACATCAGCGAGTTCACACTGGGGAGAGGCCGTTCACCTGCTCTGTGTGTGGGAAGGGATTCACTCAGTCATCCAACCTGCTGAATCATCAGCGAGTTCACACTGACGAGAGGCCCTTTAAATGTTCTGACTGTGGGAAGAGCTTTAAAAGCTCCGGGGAGCTGAAGGGACACCAGCGAGTTCACACTGACGAGAGGCCCTTTAAATGTTCTGACTGTGGGAAGAGTTTTAAAAGCTCCAGGCAGCTCAAGAAACACCAACACCTACACACTGGGGAGAGGCCGTTCAGCTGCTCTGTGTGTGGGAAGGGATTCGCTGATTCATCCAACCTGCTGGTACATCAGCGAGGTCACACTGGGGAGACGCCGTTCACCTGCTCTGTGTGTGGGAAGGGATTCACTCATTTATCCAACCTGCTGACACATCAGCGAGTTCACACTGACGAGAGGCCCTTTAAATGTTCTGACTGTGGGAAGAGCTTTAAAAGCTCCAGGGACCTGAGGGTACACCAGCGAGTTCACACTGGGGAGAGGCCGTTCATCTGCTCTGTGTGTGGGAAGGGATTCACTCAGTTACCCAACCTGCTGACACATCAGCGAGTTCACACTGATGAGAGGCCCTTTAAATGTTCTGACTGTGGGAAGAGCTTTAAAAGCTCCGGGGAGCTGAAGGGGCACCTGCGAGTTCACACTAACGAGAGATCCTTTAAATGTTCTGAGTGTGGGAATAGTTTTAAAAGCTCCCGGGAGCTCAAGAGACACCAACACCTACACAGTGGGGAGAGGCCGTTCAGCTGCTCCGTGTGTGGGAAGGGATTCACTCGGTCATCCTACATGCTGGTACATCAGCGACTTCACACTGGGGAGAGACCGTTCACCTGCTCCGTGTGTGGGAAGGGCTTCACTCAGTCATCCCGCCTGCTGTTACATCAGCGAGTTCACACTGGGGAGAGACCATTCACCTGCTCCGTGTGTGGGAAGGGATTCACTCAGTCATCCAACCTGCTGACACACCAGCGACTTCACACTGATCATAGAATCTAACAGCACAGGAGGTGGTGATTCGGCCCATCGTGTCTGTTGGAGGAAAATTTAAAATGGCACCGTAGTGCCTGCTGAAATACTTGACATTTATTGACATTTTGCAGACACTGGCATAACAGACAGCTGACTTGATCTGCTTGCACCAACTTGTGATATCACTTGTACAGATGTAAGACAGGAACGGCTAGTCAACTGTTGGGGTAAAACTGTAAGAGCGAAAAATTATGTTTAGGAAGAACAAGGGAGGTAAAGGGTGTTTAAGGGCGGGGTTATGCAACTGGCAGGACATAGGTATCACTGTGAGAATAGGGTTGCGAAATACCAACATGTCACATGAAAGAAGCTAGCTAACAGTAATATAATTAAGTTGTTTGTGAAAGAAGCTAGCTAACGGTATAATAATATAATTAACTTGTTTTTGACAGAATGTGATTAAGGGTTGCTAAGGTATCGGATTGGCCAAAGTTGAAGGATGCTAAAGTACCAGATTGGCCAAGGAATTAATGTAATAACTGCTGATATGGTACCTTTCCTGTTTTTAAACTGTATAATAGAAGCTCGGCTACTATTGTAAAACCGAGAAGCTGGCAGCTGAGACCGTGGGGTCTACTGTTCTTCTTCTCCTAGAGCGCTCTGTACATTAAACTGTGCATTTTTACTTCTCTCAAACTATTTGGTTGTGTGAGTTTATTCACATAAGTCTAAGTTGGGTACCGTGTCGACCTCGTATATCACTTGGCCCGCTCAGGCTCCAATTAGACCCTAACAAATTGGCGTAGTCGGCAGGATCAGCTCGGTGGGCACCGGAGCACCCAGAGGTGATCTCGGGCGAGCAGTCAAATTTTTGACCATCCATCAATTAGCGACGCTAGACGGGTGACACCGGAGCACCAACTGATCAAAAGAACAAGAAAGGGGTTTGACGAGAGGTGAGAATTCACAGTTAACCGAAAGTTTGTGGTATTCTTTGTTTGTTTGTATCTCGTAGGGCATTTATAAGGATCATAAGGTAAAACTCGTAGACGTCGCTTACTACCTTTGGGGTTGGACTGGCAGAAGGTCCCGGGGAACCACCGATATATAGATTGCATGTACGCTCGCTTCTCTTCGTGAGGAGGACGTACCTCTGACAACACAGGGTAAGGAGAGGATTTACAAGATGACAGGTAAGGGTCAAACATGGGGGCCTTCGGGCTCCCTTAGTAATCAGTATATGGCTGATAGGAGAACCCTAATTAAAAAAATGCGGAGTGATGGATGGGATACGAGTCAGACATTGGGAGCACAAAGAGAATGGTGGGAAAAGGAGAAACAGGACAAGACTAAAAAGGCAGGAATACTCTTGGTCCACCAATTGGTTGGCTTACAAGAAGCCGTTGAAAAATGTAAGATTGGAATAAAAGAAAGAGATAGTAAGTTAGAAGCCAAAGACGTGAAAATTAGGGAACTAGAGAAGAAACTGGAGTATTTAGAATCAAGTAAAAATACGTATGGAATGATGCCAGTATTGGGAGATATGGGAGAACCCGTCCCACCCTATGAAGAAAAAACAGCCGCCACGGCCCCAAGTACGGGGGAAGAGGCAGGAATTGAAACATTCGCCATGGCCCCTGTGGCACGGGGAGGCACGATAGCCGCCCCCTCTGCAAAATGGACACCATTCACGCCCGGTGATAGACAACAGATAATGCAATTTTTGGGGATCATTAAAACCCCGTAGCAATAATACAGAGTTCTGGAAAAACTTAGAACGAACATGGCAAAGTCACCAATTACATACTAGAGATGTACATCAATTAGTGAGAGCAGCCTGTCCCGCGGACAGATGGAGACTTATGGGGCAGGGAGCCGCACCACCTACCCAATTTAGGGATGGCCAGTGGGCACTTCAATTGCCTCACACTACTGAAGTAAATGCATTGCAGGCAATTTTTATACCATTTAAGGCAGAAGTACAAAGGGTGTTGGGGGCAGCACAGACAAACTGGAATAAAATCACAGCTTGTAGACAACAACAAGGAGAAGGGTCTTCTGAATTTGGTGAATGATTGTTTACGATATACGAAGAGAGTTCGGGCCAAATTAACCCCCAAATGGAAGACCCTGCCTTTGTACAATTATTTAAAGATGGGTTAACAACCGAACACCAAAGGATCCTAAAAATGGGAGTTGTGGCTGCTAATACCTATGATGCAGTTGTCCAATGGGCATGCTCTGTAGATGCCCTGGAGGCCCAACAATCCCACGCGGTCCGTATCAAGCAAGAAAAGGTAGCAGCCGTACAAGGAAACGGCCAGGAAGCACGACCCAAAACGAAGGGAAATTGTCACAATTGTGGGAAACAAGGACACTTTGCTAAAGAATGTAGAGCCCCGCAACAGGAATGCTCATTTTGTAGAAAGAGAGGTCCCACATGGGACAAATGTTATCGTAGATTAAATCAAGTACCGGGAAAAATGACCAGCGATGAATACCGAGAACTCCAAGCCTTTAGGGATGCTCGGGACGGAGGGCACTGACATGCAGCGGCCCCCGTAATTAAAGATAAGGGAGATAGTAGAATTTATGTGTCCGCACTAGTAGGGGGCCGACAGTGTAACATGCTAGTGGACACTGGCGCATCGATGTCTATAACCGATTTACCTTTGCCCATCACACAAACTAACATTTATTTGACCGGATTAGGGGGAACAAAGACCCCCGCCTTTTTAAGTACAGTACAAGTGGTCGAATTAGATGGCCATTTGATCCTGATGAGATTTTATGTGTGTAAAAATAATGAAGGAACTATAATGGGAAATGACCTTATGAGGGAATATAAAATCCTGATTGACTGTCATAAAGGAAAATTGATCTGGCCTAGACAGGATGGAAGTAAAACTGAAGTAAACCAATATGCTGCAAATTGCACTAAAATAGCAACTGCTAAACCTCTTTCCCGGGATTGGAAATTAGAAACTGGTAATTTTGGAACAATATGTAATGCCGTAAAAGGCGTATGGGCAGAGGATAAATTAGATACCGGAAAAGTAAGAATGGAACCAATTAAAATCCCTGGACCAGAGCATAAACCGCATAGACAATACCCAATAAAACCCGAAGCTAAGAAAGCAATTACGGAAATAATTAAAACATTGGAAGAACAGGGAGTAGTGCGTAAAACGGAAAGCACAACCAATTCCCCTACCTGGCCGGTAGGAAAACCCGATGGAACTTGGAGATTAGCTATTGACTATACCGCTTTAAATAAAGTAACACCAAAGTTACATCCTATTGTAGCAAGTCCAGCGACAATATTAAATGGGTTAAGCGCAGAACATAAAGTTTTCACAGTATTAGATACTGCAAATGGATTCTGGTCATTACCTTTGGACCCAGAATCCCAGGAGAAATTTGCGTTCACTATAGGAGATACACAATACACATGGACCCGCTTGCCACAAGGGTTCCATAACAGTCCAGCTATATTCCATAGAGTCATGCAGTCTCTACTGGAGACAGTTGACCTCCCGAAGGGAAGTACTATTCTACAATATGTGGATGACCTCCTCATTGCTTCAGAGAAGGAGGAAGACCACAATTGTGCACTCTATTTGGTGTTACGAGCACTAAATAGTAAAGGGTTTAAAGTGAACCCCAAAAAAGCGCAAGTTGGGAAATCAGAAGTAACCTATTTGGGCCATAAAATTTCGCAAGGAACTAAAACAATGCCAGAAGATAGAAAAGCGGCTATACGGGCTATGCCCAGACCCAGTACAGTTAGAGGAGTTAGGAAAGTATTAGGACTCTTTAACTATAGTAGGAACTTCATCCCCAACTTTGCTAAAATAGCGGAGCCAATACAAAGATTAGTAAAAGGAGGGAAAGCGGCCCTCGATCAGATAGAATGGGGATCGGAACAAGAAAATGCGTATACCGAACTAAAAACTGCCTTAACATTAGCTCCAGGATTAGGATTACCCAATATAGGTAAGCCATTTCACATCTATTGTGAAAATGAAGGAGGCTTCTACGCTGCGGTAGTCACTCAAGACCACGGGGGTGATAATAGACCGTTAGTCTATTATTCCACACCACGATGTCCGGCAGCAGCCGGACTTTCTCGGTGTGTAGCTGCCCTGGATTGTGCAGCATGGGCGGTAAAGGTTAGTGAGCCCATCGTAATGACAGGAGAAATTATCCTCCATGCCAAACACACCTTGGTAGAAATGTTAAATACCGGAAGATTAAGGTCAGTTTCAAATATGAGGAGGGCAAGATGGGAAGCCGTATTAGTACCAGCGGATAAATCAGTACGAATAATTCGGGACACCGGAGTTAACCCAGCCGCAGGAATGTTAAACGAAGGAGAACCACATAAGTGTGGGGATATAGATGAGGAAGCTGAGGAAAGTTGGATTAAGGAAGAAGCTTTGGAACAGACAGAAGAGGTCTTCTATGTAGATGGATCCCGCAAACATATTAACGGCTTACCTAGAACAGGCTGGGCAATAGTGGACAATCCTCTTAAAACAGTAAAATCCGGGCGATTAGAAGGAGGACTATCTGCACAGGTTGCGGAGATAGTCGCCCTAACCAAAGCCCTTGAATTAGCAGAAGGAAAAACTGTCAATATTTATACAGATAGCCGGTACGCCTTTGGGGTAGTACACGACTATATGACAGCCTGGGGAAGACGTGGATTTGTAACCACTACTGGGGAACCTATTAAACATCAACAACGAATAAGAGCCTTATTAGATGCGGCAGCAAAACCAAGTAAGGTAGCCGTTATAAAAATAAAGGCACACCAGAAGGCCCCAGAACAGGGTAACCCTGACTGGCTAAATCAACAGGGTAATCAGGCGGCCGATTTGGCGGCCAAGGCAGCTCTAGAATTAGAGGAAGAGGAAGACAGTTATCCCGTAGGGAGCGTACAAATGGAAGAAATTGAAATACAGAAATTGCAGAAAGATACCCCGCCAGTAGAAAAGGATGAATGGAAACAGAAAGGGCCAGTACAAGGATCAGATGGAAACTGGAGGAAGGATACTAAAGTATTAGCACCAGAGTGTGTAAGGTTAACGTTACTGGATCTGCATCATGGCCTGACGCATTCAGGACGAGATGCCATGCAGGAAGCTCTCTCAAGAGATTGGTGGTGGCCTGGAATGGGGAGAGATATAGCAAAACACTGACACCGGTGTGTGACGTGTGCACAATATAATCCAGGCAGGCCTGAAAAAATTAGAATGGCACATCAGCCTCGACCGAGGGGACCTTGGGAACACTTACAAATTGACTTTACTGGCCCCCTGCCATCATCACATGGAAAAATATATTGTTTAGTAATAATTGATCAGTTTACAAGGTGGGTAGAGGCTTTTCCTACCCGAAATTGTACCGCATTAACAGTTGCGCGTCTTTTGGCAGAAGAAGTTATCCCAAGGTGGGGAGTACCATTGCAAATAGATTCTGATCAAGGAACGCACTTTACTGGAACAGTGGTAAAAAACCATTTGCAAATTGATGGGAATCAAACAGAAATTCCACATACCTTACCACCCCGAAAGCTCCGGGATGGTAGAGAGAATGAACAGAACTTTGAAATTAGCTCTGGCCAAAGCTATAGCCGAAACGGGAAAAACATGGGTGGAGGTGTTACCCATAATATTAATGAAGTTGAGAGCAACTTCCAATCGTACCACTGGACTAACCCCTTATGAACTAATGACAGGACGAGCAATGCAATTACCAGAAGGCATTATAACAGGTGGAGCAGATGTGGGGCCCTTAAAAGACAGGCTAAAACGATATGTGTTGGAACTAAGTAACCAACTAAAAGAAATGAGGGCGGGGGTGAGGAACCGTCAACAGGAAAGGGACGAGGAGCTGAAATTACAAATGCTCCCCGAGGTTCCACCCGCTGGATCTAAGGTAATGTTAAAAAACTTACCTGGAAAACCGGGATTTGCCCCAAAATGGTCTGGACCCTATGAGGTTATAATCAGTGGAGACACCTGTGCCTGTCTGGACATAAGGGGTGTAGGAAAGTGGAAACATTGGACCCAATTAAAAGTCTATAACCCATAAATTGTTCCCGAGAGAAAAAAACCATGTAATTTAAAACTACAGATTGAATACTGCAAGCAAAAGGTGACAGCCCCAAAACAACATGAGGCTGTTAAGTGTTTTATGTATAGTTGCGTTAATTGGTATTGTCACGGAAGGTATACTTAACTCCCGCAAGAAAAGAGAGCTGCATGTAAATACGTTTTTATATATGTCATATAAGTAATCCAAACTGAGTGGGATAGATGCCTGTTCGGTATGTAGCCATACTCCCACTCATGCGAAAGGAGGGATACCCTTGCGACCAATACCCTTGAACCTCACAGATATGGCAGAATGGATAATTAATAAAAATCATACGAAACAGAAAAATACCACCTTATCCACCTTCGGAAAAACATGGGAACAGAAATGGAGTAGCCTAAGGAATGAGTTCCGGGGGGGAGGATATTCATTAGAAAATTTTAAAGAATGGTATAAGCCAACATATGATTATACGAAAGAACCCCCCTTTTTAGTCCTTACCAATACGTCAGGAAAGGGCCAGCCGATCCCAGAGATATGTTGGGAGCGCGGTACAGAACAGACTGAAGGGATCAGAATTGATGTGGGGAAAAGTCATTGTATACAAAATTTTACCACATATAATGCAGGAAATTCCATGGAAAGCTGGTGGTTCAATACCACCAATTTGATGAATTTGACCAATAATAAACCATGGAATGGGACCAGGCGAACAGATACTGACAACCAGATGGGTTTTACCGTCTTCCGCGCCAACATAAACCCCGAACAACCGGGACAGATAATGACAGCCTATAATGGGACATACTTCATATGCGGTCATAGAGCATACCCCTGGCTACCAGAGAATTGGGCAGGATCATGCTATTTGGGGTATGTAGTACCATACGTACACCACATAAAGGAATTGAAAGACCACCACAAGCATAGTCGTACTAAAAGAGAACTTCCCACCTGGCAGGTGGTACTAGGAGCTATGTTCCCCACGGCTGGAATAGTGTTTACTTCTCAAGAAATATAGTTATTGGCAACCATAATTGAGGGAGTAGCCAATGACATGGCTGAATCCCTGAGAGAGATGAGTGCCGAAATGGTAGCCCTAAGAACTGTTGCCCTACAAAATAGAATGGCACTAGATTACCTACTAGCTGCACAGGGAGGTACACGTGTCATGATCGGAGCAGAATGCTATACATATATCCCAGACAGTTCTGAAAATATTACCAACCTAGCAGACCATATTCAAAAACAAGTAGCTTTGCTCCATCAATCCAATATTGGAGGCGGATGGTTTGATTGGTTACTGGGAGGATCAGGCTGGGGTGCTTGGCTAATGCAAATGATATTGATCATAGTTGTGATATGTATACTGCTGTGCTGTGCATTGAGTATCATTAAAATGTGCTGTCAAACTGCTGTGAAAGCTGTGCTGCCAGTAGCTTCTGTCGAAGAATACACCGACCTCCTGCCCAGAAATACGGGTGAAGAAGAAACGTATGATGACGTGGCCGGAACAGACGGTTCTCACGAGATGAGTCAGTGGTTGTAAACCAACCCTGTGAAGAAACGAAGAACGATGGTCATCTGGGAGCAAGAGGATCGTGCTCCAGGACCAAAAGGAGGGGCTGTTGGAGGACAATTTAAAATGGCACCGTAGTGCCTGCTGAAATACTTGACATTTATTGACTTTTGCAGACCCTGGCATAACAGACAGCTGACTTGATCTGCTTGCACCAACTTGTGATATCACTTGTACAGACGTAAGACAGGAACGGCTAGTCAACTGTTGGGGTAAAACTGTAAGAGCGAAAAATTATGTTTAGGAAGAAGAAGGGAGGTAAAGGGTGTTTAAGGGCGGGGTTACGCAACTGGCAGGTCATAGGTATCACTGAGAATAGGGTTGCGAAATACCAACATGTCACATGAAAGAAGCTAGCTAACATTAATATAATTAAGTTGTTTGTGAAAGAAGATAGCTAACGGTATAATAATATAATTAACTTGTTTTTGACAGAATGTGATTAAGGGTTGCTAAGGTATCGGATTGGCCAAAGTTGAAGGATGCTAAAGTACCAGATTGGCCAAGGAATTAATGTAATAACTGCTGATATGCTACCTTTCCTGTTTTTAAACTGTATAAAAGAAGCTCGGCTACTATTGTAAAACCGAGAAGCTGGCAGCTGAGACCACGG
The DNA here is from genome assembly GCF_052327205.1 of Somniosus microcephalus. Lineage (NCBI taxonomy): Eukaryota > Metazoa > Chordata > Chondrichthyes > Squaliformes > Somniosidae > Somniosus > Somniosus microcephalus. Next base: position 344,388 of record NW_028225442.1, on the reverse strand, counting down.
GGTCTACTGTTCTTCTTCTCCCAGAGCGCTCTGTACATTAAACTGTGCATTTTTACTTCTCTCAAACTATTTGGTTGTGTGAGTTTATTCACATAAGCCTAAGTTGGGTAACGTGTCGACCTCGTATATCACTTGGCCTGCTCAGGCTCCAATTAGACCCTAACCCCAATCCTAACCAATAACCACTAGCCCCAACAACTAACCCCAATCATAACCACTAACCCCCAATCCTAACCAATAACCACTAGCCCCAACAACTAACCCCAATCATAACCACTAACCCCAATCCGAACCAATAACCACTAACCCCCAATCCTAACCAATAACCACTAGCCCCAACAACTAACCCCAATCCTAACCAATAACCACTAACCCCCAATCCTAACCAATAACCACTAGCCCCAACCACTAACCCCAATCCTAACCAATAACCACTAACCCCAACCACTAACCCCCAATCCTAATCAATAACCACTAGCCCCAACCACTAACCCCAATCCTAACCAATAACCACTAGCCCCAACCACTAACCCCAATCCTAACCAATAACCACTAACCCCAACCACTAACCCCAATCCTAAACAATAACCACTGGCTCCAACCACTAACCCCAATCCTAACCAATAACCACTAACCCCAACCACTAACCCCAATCCTAATCAATAACCACTGGCCCCAACAACTAACCCCAACCACTAACCCCAATCCTAACCAATAACCACTAACCCCAACCACTAACCCCAATCCTAACCAATAACCACTAACCCCAATCCTAACCAATAACCACTAACCCCAACCACTAACCCCAATCCTAACCAATAACCACTGGCCCCAACAACTAACCCCAATCCTAACCAATAAGCACTAGCCCCAACCACTAACCCCAATCCTAACCAATAACCACTAGCCCCAACCACTAACCCCAATCCTAACCAATAACCACTAACCCCAACCACTAACCCCAATCCTAACCAATAACCACTAACCCCAATCCTAACCAATAACCACTAACCCCAACCACTAACCCCAATCCTAACCAATAACCACTAACCCCAATCCTAACCAATAACCACTAACCCCAACCACTAACCCCAATCCTAACCAATAACCACTAGCCCCAACAACTAACCCCAATCCTAACCACTGGCCCCAACCACTAACCCCAATCCTAACCCATAACCACTAACCCCAACCACTAACCCCAATCCTAACCAATAACCACTAACCCCAATCCTAACCAATAACCACTAACCCCAATCCTAACCAATAACCACTAACCCCAATCCTAATCAATAACCACTAGCCCCAACCACTAACCCCAATCCTAACCAATAACCACTAACCCCAATCCTAACCAATAACCACTAACCCCAATCCTAACCAATAACCACTAACCCCAATCCTAACCAATAACCACTAACCCCAATCCTAACCAATAACCACTAGCCCCAACCACTAACCCCAATCCTAACCAATAACCACTGGCCCCAACCACTAACCCCAATCCTAACCAATAACCACTAGCCCCAACAACTAACCCCAATCCTAACCAATAACCACTGGCCCCAACCACTAGCCCCAATCCTAACCAATAACCACTAACCCCAACCACTAACCCCAATCCTAACCAATAACCACTAGCCACAACCATTAACCCCTAAGCCTACACCCTAACCACAGCCCCTAACAAAGGACCATTGACAGGGATCAATGGAGGAGCTAAAGACCTGATAATGGAAGTATTTGAAATAATTATCTCAATGAAAGAAATAGTGCAAGGTATGTTAGTAACAAGAGATTAAATCAACTGGACCATCAAGCTCAGAAATTACTACTGCAAAGATCAGAACCTTTCAAAGGTTCTCACGTGCAGTCCGTGTGGAGGAGATTTACTAAATGATACAGGTAATAACAGATTTCAAAACCTATGCAAGATAGTTCTATAAAGCTATGGTTCAAAGGAATTGCAGCTGAGTGTGCTCTTTTGTGTTAACAAATAAACTGTAGCTTAATTTAAAACATTAAAGGAAACTTAATAATTCAATTAACATTTCATTACCTGTGGTGATAAGCACCCCAGTCCCTGCGGTGTGCAGATGAGTTTACTCTTTTGTAGGGATCATAAACAAATAAACTGTAACTTAATAAACCATTAAATGAAACTTAACAAATTAAATTAAAATTTTGTTGGCCGGGGTGATGATGCACTCCAGTCCCCGCAGTGCCCACCGGTCGCGGAAGGCCTCGAGCCTGCCAGCGGACACCGCGTGCTCCATCTCCAGGGCCACCGGAAGAGAGGCAGGCAGTCGGGCCGAACGACCCCCTCGACCGCCCGCTGCCTGGACCAGTTGATGGCAGTTGAGTGTAAGTGAGACACTACAGTTCAGTCTATGACACCCACAAGTCGTGTACTCAAATGGAGCAAGCTTGGGGTTTGATGTGGTAGAAGGCGAACGAGATGAGAACGGAAATAATCTAGAGTAAGAAAAGGCCCGAAAATTAAACAGTCTGGAACAGAACATCAATTCGTCTTCTCTTATGGAGAAATCAAATATTTGACACACTGTGTTTGAAACAAAGCTTATTTATTCCCTGAAATAACAACAGAAAATGCTGGAAATACTCAGCAGGCCAGGCAGCATCCGTGGAGAGAGAAACAGAGTTAACGTTTCAGGTCTGGGACCCTTCATCAGAACTGGAAAAAGCTGGAGATGTAACAGATATTACTAAGGTAAGAGGCAGGAAAGTTATCCTGGGTGGATCTGAAACACGAAGGGTGGAAGTTCAGTTGGAATCCACGTGGAATAAGTTGGAACCGGAGACAGGTGCTGAGGAAAGGGATGTGGCTGTGAAACCGAGTCTTGGAAAATGTTACAAATGGGGATGGCAAAATCATACAGCATGAAAAATGGGAGTAAGTGTTAAAGTCTGAAATTGTTGAACTCAATGTTGAGTCCAGAAGGCTGTAAAGTGCCGAATCGAAAGATGAGGTGCTGTTCCTCGAGCTTTATTTATTCACTATTTAAACAGAATATTAATCTCCAGCGCAGATACAGGAGTTATTAAGATCAGCAGAAACAAACCATGACTACTAGAATGAACATGGTTCAGTCCTCAATCTGAACAGCTGGGGTCCTGATCACAGTAAATCATGTTCCATTCACTAATCTGGTGAGGAGGAACTGAAAGAAATCAGTATTTGTAGGGAAATGGTGTTAGGAAAATTGATGGGACTGAAGGCTGATAAATCCCTAGGGCCTGATGGTCTACATCCCAGGGTACTTAAGGAAGTGGCCCGAGAGATAGTAGATGCATTGCTGGTCATCTTCCAGAACTCGATCGACTCTGGAACGGTACCCATGGATTGGAGGGTAGTTAATGTTACCCCACTATTCAAAAAGGTGGTAGAGAAAAAGCGGGGAATTATAGACCGGTAAGCCTGACATCGGTAGTGGGGAAAATGCTGGAGTCTATTATAAAAGATGTAATAGCAGAGCACTTGGAAAGCAGTGACAGGATCGGACAAAGTCAACATGGATTTACAAAAGGTAAATCATGCTCGACTAATCTACTGGAATTTTTTGAGGATGTAACTGGTAAAATAGATAAGGGAGAACCAGTGGATGTGGTGTATTTGGACTTTCAGAAGGCTTTCGATAAGGTCCCACATAAGAGATTAGCGTGCAAAATTAAGGCACATGGGATTGGGGGTAAGGTATTGACTTGGATAGAGAACTGGTTGGCGGACAGAAAGCAAAGAGTTGGAATAAACGGGTCGTTTTCCGAGTGGCAGGCAGTGACTAGTGGGGTGCCGCAAGGATCGGTCCTAGGACCCCAGCTGTTCACAATATATATTAATGATCTGGATGAGGGAATTGGATGTAATATCTCCAAATTTGCAGATGACACAAAGCTAGGTGGGAGGGTAAGCTGTGAGGAGGATGTCGTGAAACTCCAGTACGATTTGGACAGGTTGGGTGATTGGGCAGAAACATGGCAAATGCACTATAATGTGGATAAATGTGAGGTTATCCACTTTGGTGGCAAAAACAGGAAGGCAGATTATTATTTGAATGGCAATAGATTGGGAGAAGGGGAAGTGCAAAGAGACCTGGGTGTTCTTGTGCACCAGTTGCTGAAGGTAAGCATGCAGGTGCAGCAGGCAGTTAAGAAGGCAAATGGTATGCTGGCCTTCGTAGCAAGAGGGTTCGAGTACAGGAACAAGGATGTATTGCTACAGTTGTACAGGGCCTTGGTGAGACCGCACCTTGAGTATTGTGTGCAGTTTTGGTCACCTTACCTGAGGAAGGACGTTCTTGCCATGGAGGGAGTGCAGCGAAGATTCATCAGGCTGATACCTGGGATGGCAGGAATGATGTATGAGGTGAGATTGTGTCGATTGGGCTTATACTCACTGGAGTTTAGAAGATTGAGAGGGGATCTCATCGAAACCTATAAAATTCTGTCAGGTCTGGACAGACTACATGCAGATAGGATGTTTATGATGGCCAGGGAGTCCAGAACCAGGGGTCACAGTCTAAGGATAAGGGGTAAGCCATTTAGGACTGAAATGAGGAGGAACTTCTTCACCCAGAGAGTGGTGAAGCTGTGGAATTCTCTGCCACAGAGGGCGGTGGAGGCCAGTTCATTAAATATATTCAAAAAAGAGTTGGATATATTTCTTAAGGCTAAAGGGATCAAGGGATATGGGGAGAAGGCAGGGACAGGGTACTGAATTTGGATGATCAGCCATGATCTCATTGAATGGTGGAGCAGGCTTGAGGGGCCGAATGGCCTACTCCTGCTCCTATCTTCTATGTTTCTATGTCTTTTACCCAGCACTCCCCGCGGTGGACCACATGCCGCACCCAGACTACAAGAGCCCAGCGCGCAGGCGCAGCAGGGGCCGGTATAGTGAGCATGCGCAGTGCGTTACCGGAGTTGGAGAGGAGCTGAAGCCGGGAGGGCGACGGAGGGGAGTAATGGACCGGTAGGTGGGTGGGGAGGCTTCATAAACAACTCGTGCAGGAGGCAAGCCCCGAATAATAACCTGAAGATCCCGTGTTTGCAGTTGCGGGGATTTCTTCCCCTTACAGGCCCAGGTTAACGGCAGCCATCTTTGTAAAGGCCAGCGGAAAGTTTCAGTGCGACGTCACCATATGCCTGAGACAAAGAGCCTTGTGTCCAATGCGGGGAATAAAGGCCCACAGCCTCCCCGGGCCCTGAACAAGGGACTGGAGAAACTCGCTGCCCTGCGGATCAGACAATCAGCCGGCGCTAGCCCCGCCCCTCGGGCTCCCCGATTGCTTGGAGGACCCGCCGCCGGCTTGCTCCTCCAGCCCCGCCCACTGGGTGCCGCTAGTCCCGCCCCTTGGGCTCCCCGATTGGTTGGAGGACCCGCTGCCAGCTCGCTCCACCAGCCCCGCCCCGCTCGCTCCCTATTGGTGGGAAGCTGCCGTCAATCAGGCCGCGGGCCGGTGTGACGTGTCCCCGAGGAGATCACGTGCACCGTCCAAGTGCCGCCGCTCGGTCCGGGGCCTCTGAGGTTTTTCTATTTCTCTCGATTCTCTCCCGATCCACCCCGCGCCATTCTCCACCCAATCGGAGCGGAGAAAACTCACTTCGCGTCACCGATCGCGACTCTGGAACCGACACCAAGGCCTTTCCCCGGAATGGCCCCGCGCCGACTCCGTCTGGCAGGATCCGAGTGCGCAGGCGCAGCTCCGAGTGGGGGAGGGGGTTTTGGTCTCCTCTGGGCATGCGCGGTCATTACCCTTGGTGACCGGGAGGGGTCGCTGTGCCGGACTCGGCCCAAACCGCCGCTCCCTGTGCGCATGCGCGGGCTTTCGGCTGTCAATCCACCAACCGCCAGAAGAGGTCGCTGGTGAGACCAGTGAAGAAAGAAAGACTTGCATTTATATAGCGCCTTTCACCACCACCGGACGTCCCAAAGTACTTTACAGCCAATGAAGTACTTTTGAAGTAACAACAGAAAATGCTGGAAAAACTCAGCAAGTCAGGCAACATCCGTGGAGAGAAATTTGAGTTGACGTTTCGGTTACACTTCAAAAAAGTACTTTTGCAGTGTAGTCACTGTTGTAATGTAGGAAATGCGGCAGTCAGTTAGCGCACAGCAAGCTCCCACAGACAGCAATGTGATAATGACCAGATAATCTATCATTTTTTATGTTGATTGAGGGATAAACATTGGCTCGGACACTGGGGATAATTCCCCTGCTCTTTCCCACATTACAACAGTGACTACTTCATTGTAGTACTTCATTGGCTGTAAAGCACTTTAGGATATCTGGTGGCACTATATAAATGCAAGTCTTTCTTTCCTGAAATAATGCCATGGGATCTTTTACATCCACCTGAGAGAGCAAACAGGGCCTCAGTTTAACATCTCATCCGAAAGACGGCACCTCCGACAGTGCAGCACTCCCTCAGCACTGCACTGGAGTGTCAGCCTGGATTTTTGTGCTCAAGTCTCTGGAGTGGGACTATGAACCCACAACTTTCTGACTCAGAGGCGAGAGTGCTACCCACTGAGCCACTGCCTGACACTAAAGAGCAAGCAGTTCTGACGAATGGTCATCGACCTGAAACATTAACTCTGTTTCTCTCTTCACAGATGCTGCCTGACCTGCTGAGTATTTCCAGCATTTTCTGTTTTTATTAAAGAAACGAGGGAGTGATTGCTGACAGGAAGAATGTTGGGTCATCCTGCGCATGCGCACCTCCCTGGCGGCTGAGGCGAAACACCGACTCGCCCGCACCTGAGCCGCTCACGCGTACCAGATGTTGCGGCTCCGCATGCACGCCCGATGTTCCAACCGCAGGGTTTTGTGTGCTGAGCATACGTGTTGCAGGCCGATCGGGACGGGCGATTTTAGAGCAGGAGGGAGAGCGCGGGGGCCATGAGCACATGCGCGGGACTCAGAGTCAACAGAGCACTTTCTGCAGAGCCGGGGCCTTGTGGGTATTACAGCCGCCATTACTGCTGATCCTTTCAACCAACCTGTGCAGCAGCTGGGGCCTGAAAATCAGCTTCACTGCCCCTAGGTTCGGAAAGGGGAAAATTAAACAACAGTTTGCCTCTGATCCTTTTCTGATCTCAATTTACAGGGTTATAGAAGTGGAGCAGTTACAGGCGGGAAGCTCAGACCAAACATCACGTCAAGATCTGACAGAGTCGCTGGATTCATCAGGACCTGAATATCATCGGCCTTTGCACATGGAAGGAGAGAGCAGGGATCGCAACGCAGACAAACCGCACACGTGTTCAGTGTGTGGACGCGGATTCAGCCGATCGCCTGACCTGGTGAGACACGTGCACCGTCACACCGGGGAGAAACCGGGTAAAGGTGGGGACGGCGGGAAGGGCTTCAGTTCCCCGTCTGCATTGGAGGTTCAATGGCGCAGTCACACCAGGGACAGTCTGTTCACCTGCTCCGTGTGTGGAAAGGGATTTGTTTGTTCATCCCACCTGCAAACACACCAGGGAGTTCACACTGAGGAGAGACCATTTCAATGTTCTGACTGTGGGAAGAGCTTTAAAAGCCCCAAGGAACTAAAGCTACACCAACTTGTCCACACTGATGAGAGACCATTTCAATGTTCTGACTGTGGGAAGAGCTTTAAAAGCCCCGCGGAACTAAAGCTACACCAACTTGTCCACACTGATGAGAGACCATTTCAATGTTCTGACTGTGGGAAGAGCTTTAAAAGCGCTCGGTATCTGAAGGGACACCAGCTTGTTCACACTGATGAGAGACCATTTCAATGTTCTGACTGTGGGAAGAGCTTTAAAAGCCTCAGGGAACTGAAGGGACACCAGGGAGTTCACACTGATGGGAGACCATTTCAGTGTCCTAACTGTGGGAAGAGCTTTAAAAGCCCCGGGGAACTAAAGCAACACCAACTTATTCACACTGACGAGAGACCCTTTAAATGTTCTGACTGTGGGAAGAGCTTTAAAAGCCCCCAGCAGCTGAAGGGACACTGGCTCCTACACACTGGGGAGAGGCCGTTCACCTGCTCCGTGTGTGGTAAGGGATTCACTAATTCATCCCACCTGCTGGTACATCAGCGAGTTCACACTGGGGAGACGCCGTTCACCTGCTCCGTGTGTGGGAAGGGATTCACTGATTCATCCCAACTGCTGGTACATCAGCGAGTTCACAGTGACGAGAGACCCTTTAAATGTTCTGACTGTGGGATGAGCTTTAAAAGCTCCGGGGGTTTGAAGAGACACCAACACCTACACACTGGGGAGAGGCCATTCACCTGCTCTGTGTGTGGGAAGGGATTCATTCAGTCATTCCAGCTGATGGTACATCAGCGAGTTCACACTGGGGACAGACCGTTCACCTGCTCCGTGTGTGGGAAGGGATTCGCTCGGCCCTCCAGCCTGCTGGTACACCAGCGAGTTCACACTGACAAGAGACCCTTTCAATGTTCTGACTGTGGGAAGAGCTTTAAAAGCTCTGGGGAGCTGAAGGGACACCAGCGCGTTCACACTGGGGAGAGACTCTTTCAATGTTCTGAGTGTGGGAAGAGTTTTAAAAGCTCCGGGGAGCTCAAGAAACACCAACACCTACACACTGGGGAGAGGCCGTTCACCTGCTCCATGTGTGGGAAGGGATTCACTCAGTCATCCAATCTGCTGATACATCAGCGAGTTCACACTGGGGAGAGACAGTTCACCTGCTCTGTGTGTGGGAAGGGATTCACTCAGTCATCCAATCTGCTGATACATCAGCGAGTTCACACTGGGGAGAGACAGTTCACCTGCTCTGTGTGTGGGAAGGGATTCACCCAGTTACCCAACCTGCTGACACATCAGCGAGTTCACACTGATGAGAGGCCCTTTAAATGTTCTGACTGTGGGAAGAGCTTTAAAAGCTCCGGGGAGCTGAAGGGGCACCAGCGAGTTCACACTAACGAGAGACCCTTTAAATGTTCTGAGTGTGGGAAGAGTTTTAAAAGGTCCGGGGACCTCAAGCTACACCAACACCTACACACTGGGGAGAGGCCGTTCAGCTGCTCTGTGTGTGGGAAGGGATTCACTGATTCATCCAACCTGCTGGCACATCGGCGAGTTCACACTGGGGAGAGACCGTTCACTTGCTCCGTGTGTGGGAAGGGATTCACTCAGTCATCCAACCTGCTGACACATCAGCGAGTTCACACTGACGAGAGGCCCTTTAAATGTTCTGACTGTGGGAAGAGCTTTAAAAGCTCCGGGGAGTTGAAGAGACACCAGCGACTTCACACTGATCATAGAATCTAACAGCACAGAAGGAGGTGATTCGGCCCATCGTGTGTTTGAAAGATCTGTCCAATTTAGTCCCACACCCCAGCTTTATCCCCAGAACTCTGCAAACTAGTCCTCTTCAAGGACTCATCCAATTACTGTTTGAAAGTTCCTGTGGAACCTGATTCCAACATCCTTTCAGATGGTGCGTTCCAGATCTTAACAACCCTCTGTATGAAAACAATTCTCCTCATTTCCCCTCTAGTTCTTTTAGTAACTATTTTAAATCTGTGACCTTTGGTTACCGACCCACTTGCCAGAGTGAACAGTTTCTCCCTACTTGCTCGATCAAAACCCCTCATCATTTTGAACACCTCTATTAGGTCTCCTCTTAACCTTCTCTGCTCTAAGGGGAACAATCCCAGCTTCTCCAATCTCTCCACATAACTGAAGTCCCTCATCCCTGGTACCATCCTGGTCAGCCTCCTCTGCACCCTCTCCAAGGCCTTGACATCCTTCCTAAAGTGTGGTGCCCAGAACTGTACACAAGACTCCAGCTGAGGCCAAAACCCTGCAGCTGTACAAAACCCTGGTTAGACCACACCTGGAGCACTGTGAGCAGTTCTGGGCACCACACCTTAGGAAGGATATATTGGCCTTGGAGGGAGTGCAGCGTAGGTTTACCAGAATGATACCTGGACTTCAAGGGTTAAGTTACGAGGAGCGATTACACAAATTAGGGTTGTGTTCCCTGGAATTTAGAAAGTTAAGGGGTCATCTGATCGAAGTTTTCAGGATATTAAGGGGAACAGATAGGATAGATAGAGAGAAACTATTTCTGCTGGTTGGGGATTCTAGGACTGGGGGCATAGTCTTAAAATTAGAGCCAGACCTTTCAGGAGTGAAATTAGGAAACATTTCTACACACAAAGGGTGGTAGAGGTTTGGAACTCTCTTCCGCAAACAGCAATTGATGCTCGATCAATTGTTAATTTTAAATCTGAGATTGATAGGTTTTTGTTAACCAAAGGTATTAAGGGATATGGGCCAAAGGCGGGTGTATGGAGTTAGGTCACAGATCAGCCATGATCTCATTGAATGGCGGAACAGGCTCGAGGGGCTGAATGGCCTCCTCCTGTCCTATGTTCCCAACTAGTGATTTGTAAAAGTTTAGTGTAACTTCCTTGTTTTTGTATTCAATGGCACTGTTTACAAAGCCAAATATCCCATACGCTTCCTGAACCGCCTCACCAACTTGCCGTGGCACTTTCAAAGACTTGTGAATATGGACCCCCAGGTCCCTCTGCTCTTGCACCCCCTCAAAATAGTCCCATTTAGATTATACGGCCTCTCCCTGTTGTTTCTCCCAAAGTGCATCACTTCACACTTCTCCTCATTTAATGTCATCTGCCTTGTGTCTGCTCATTTCACAGTCTGTCTCTGTCCTTCTGAAGTCTGCTACTACTACACTCACAAAACTTGGCAACATAGTAAATAGTATCATCCGTAAACTTTGAAATTGTTCACCTATACCCAAGTCCAGGTCAGTTATATATAACAAGAAAAGCAATGGTCCTAATTCCGACCCCTGGGGGAGCCCACTGCATACCTCCCTCCAGTTCAGAAAAACATCCCTCAGCACTGCTCACTGCCTCCTCTCCCTTAGCCAATTATATACCCAAATTACCATCAGCCCTTTAATTCCCTCTGCTTCTATTTTCAGAGTAAGTCTCTTATGTGGTACTTTATCAAATGCCTTTTGAAAGTCCATATATACAACATCTGCTGCACTACCTTCATCAACCCTCTGTTACTTCATCCGAGAACTCAATCAGGTTAATCAGACACGATTTACCTTTAACAAATCCATACTGGCTGCCCCTTATTAATCCATGCTTCTCCAAGTGAGAATTAATTTTGTCCTTGACAATGGTCTCTAGTCGTTCACCCACCACTGTAGGGGTCGCAAAATCCCCTCAGCCCCCGAAGATCGGGAAATATTAATCCACATCGTAGATGAAGACTTGTGTGATTTAAATTGTCTCTGGGCTGGACAATGTTTTAAAACAGACCCAGAACCGCAAAAGGCTGCGTTAAAAAGCTCGTAAGCTAGGCAGCACTTGGACACTGGAATCAAAGAACTTTGTGAAAATCGCACACTTTAAGATTGTACATTTTATTAAAAGATGTACTCTTGAGTTTTGGACTGTTTAAATTGCCCAGGGCATAAAAATGGCTGAACAGACCTCATGGAAACAGAATTTTAAAAGGCAGCAGAAAAGGACAGACAGGCTGTTAGCATATGAAAAGCTCAGCGCTGCCCTGTGGTAAGTTTGAATGGAGCCCGAGCTGTCAGTCACCCTGTGGTATTGGGTGGGTCCGGTAACCTACAAGCTGCTTGTTTACACTGGGGAGTAGCCCATTTGAATCAGCCAATCATCGGACGGCAAGCACAATGGGTTGTTAACACACATCCATTCACTGAAATTGACTCTACTACGTGATGTCTCCATGTATGAATGGAGGAAGTTAAAAGCCATTCTCTTGTGTATTCGGACTTTTCGGCGCGAAATTGCGCATGGACCTTTTCGGCGCGAAAACAGCAGGGACTCCCAGGGTATAAAGATTAAGCCCAGGAAGTCCTCTGCCCCCTTTTTTGTCTCTTTTACTCTTTGGACTGCAGGTGAGCAAGGCTTCTGACCCACTAGCAAGACAATCTAGGGAGAAGTAAAGCGGTGGTAACTTAAGGGAAATGTTGCTAAGATTGTACGGTTAACATTGTAGCCATTTATCCCTCATTTTTGCCGTCTGCCTTCCCCTGTTAAGCAATTTTACCGTGATTACTTTGATTGTGTGGTGTAGTTTCTTTAGTTTTAATAAAATTTGACTTTCTTGCATCCAGACTATTTGTCCGTTTTTAATATATCATTAATTATAAGTTCCTCCAGTCAGAACTGGAGTTTTTTTTAGCAATTTGAAACCGCTGATTGAAATTGGTCACAGGGCAGTGGCAAAGGCAGCCTGACCAGGTAAATTACTGTAAACCAGGTAAAGGATGCCCACCTACAAATTGGCGACCACGGCAGGACTGGAGGAAGTTTTTGAAAGGATAAGTGGTCTGGATCTAGAGAAAGCATCAGCTCTTGCTTTTCTTGCTTTCAGTCTGTGGGTAGCCCTGCAGAAGTTAGCGGCAGCATGTAAGCTGACCTATTATAGTATAGGTGGCTGGGTTAAGAAGGGTGAGATGAGGGTGCGGGAGGAGGTTACAGAGGCCAAGAATCGGGAGTCAGTGTTTGAAAAATGCCAGGCGGACGTAGAACGCCTCATAAGAGAGGTGAATGAGGCCAGAGATAGTGGGATGAGGGTGTGGGAAGAAAATGCACGCCTCACACTAGAGGTCACAAAATGCCAGGCAGAGATCGAGCGCCTTGTGCAGGAAGTCACAGAGGCTAGGGACAGTGAGATGAGGCTACAGGAGGAAAACGCACATCTCACCCAAGAAGCTACTGAGGGCAAAAGCCACACGAGGCACAAGATAGAGTTCCTAAAGTGCCAAATTACAGAAGCAAAGAGTAACGAGATGAGAATGCCCACCTCACCTCAGAAGTAACAGCAGGAGGAAAAGGTTAGGGAGGTAAAGGCAGCTTATAAGCTGGCCTGCGACCAAAGATTTAGTGGAGCAGATCATACCCCATGTAACAGACAGATAGAGAGTTTAGGTATGGTGTTATTAAGGACTAAAGGGATGATATGTCTCATAAGTCCGAAGGGAAGTCCGTCGGACAGTACCAGCAGCCCAAATCAAACTGCCCCACAGGCAGCACCCAGAACAGAGCTGGCTAGGGAATTAGAGATCCCAAGACCGCAGCCCACAGCTCCGAGTTTTGAGGAGCTCTGGCAGCAAGAAGGGGTGGACAATGGGGTGGTAGGAGAATGCCAGCAAGTCCCACTAGGCAGGCGGGGACCAGGACCAGTGTACCCCCTCCGACAACGGAGGTATGGTCTGCCCGTGAACGATAATGACCCAGGGGCTGTTCAGCATACCTATCTGGTACCCTATGATACCCAACAGCTCAGAGGCCTGGTGAAACATATTCCCCTGCTCTCCGAAAAGGGAAACCCTGAATGCACTTCCAAGAGATAGAACAGGCAGCCTGTGTTAACGGCTGTGATGACGAAGAGAAAGCCAAAATGTTGCTTTTCTCTGTAGATAGTAAGCTCTATCAGACCCTTTCAGATGAGGCTAAGAGAGGGCAGAAGGGTTTTGAGGACCTAAAGGAGGAAACACTGGAAGCCATGGGTGCGAACGACGGCAGTCCATTCGATCGCATAGGGAAAACTCTGCAGAAGGAAGGGGAGACCCCACAGGCATTTGCAGACAGGCTGTGGCCAGTCTACAACAGTGCGTGTACAGGGGGACAAGATAGGGCACACCTGAACCAGCGGCAGCGGACCCAATGGTTTCATTGCCTGGTGTCCAATTGCCTGCCCCAGATAAAAGCAAAGGCTGATACTTGGTTTGACCACCGAGACCCCCTAGCAACCGAAGAGACTGTAATCCGGCAGCTCACAGTAGCATATAGGAACGGTAGGAATAGTGGGACCCCCCAGCAAAAGGGTAAGGTCCACGAGGTTAAACCTGGGGCTCAAAACAAGAAAGAGTGGCGCCAGGAGGGGAGCCATCCCTCCCAGAACAAGGTCACTTGTTACAGGTGCGGGGAGGATGGCCACTGGCACCGGGATTGTGAAAAGCCTGGGAGAGATGATAAAGCCAGGACCCCCAAGGCCCAACTCAGAAGGCAGAGACAGAAACTTCTCCCGATACAGTCGAGTCCATCATGGAGTCGATAAAATCTTTCCTCAGGGCCAATCAGGGAAAGGTAGCAGCAATCAGTGGTGCTACAGCCCCCTCGCCCACCTCTGCCTCCCCACAATGACTGGAGCCCACGCAGCCTGTCCGTCTGTGTAATCTCCGGTACGATGAATGGAAGAGACCGCTCGTACAGATGGAGGTAGAGAAGGTTACAGGGACTTATCTATTGGATACGGGGGCATCATGCACCGTGATCCATATGGATAATCCCACCACCTCACCTCTGTCTAACGGGGTTCCATACATACTATCGGGATTCACCGGTCAGGAGCAGGCGGGGGTAATTTATGGGCAGGCAGCAGACAGCATGGGGAAGCATCATTGGAATAACCGGCCGCTGCTCGAGCCTAGCAAGAGCCACCAGTGGGAGATAGGAGACCTAGTGATGGTAAGAAACTATTCCCAGGTGGGAAGTTTAGAGCCACTCTACATGGGACCCTATAGTATAGTTGATAGGGCCAACCCCATGGTCTATGCAGTAAAACTACCCCGGTGCACAAAGTGGTTCCACACCAACCAATGTAAATTGTATAAATCTGACCATACAAGTTCAAGTTCACAGGCTGTAAAGACAGGCGCTGTGGCTTGTTTCAAGGGAAAAGTTGTCCGGCCTACCAATTGGGACACTTCCCCGCCCCAGTGGGACCTAAGTTTTGGCCAAAGTTTAAATTTGAAGCAGTTATTTAGTTCAGAAACAGAGAAACCGCAGCCTGAGAGTAGAAATCTGCAGGCTGCTGTGAGTTCATTCACAGAAAATCGCTTGGGGGGCTCCAGGAAGGAGCCGCCTTTTGAAGAGACTGCCTGCTCATGCGTAGTCGCCGGTCTGGAGACAGGAATTCCCCAGTCTTTTGAACGGCCTGTTCGCGCAGGTGCAGTTCCCCAGCCCGTGACCACAGCGGCTCCTCTTCAGTTTTCTCGCGCAGGCGCAGTCACCTGGTTAAAGGGACAAGCTTCCCAGCCCGCTTCTAGAGTGGTTCCCCCTATGGTGTGGGACTCTGGGAGGAAGGGATAGCAATTCCTCTTGCAGGGGACATATGGAAGGAGCTGGTACCAGGTTTTGGACCTGGAGAGGAAGATTTTCAGCCACCAGCAGCGGGTGGTGAGGGGATACCTGCCCCCAGTACAGGAGTGGGTAGGGAAAAGGAGACAAACCCGGATTACTGGCAGGCTGCCAGGTATATTAAACAGTGCGGGCTGTTTGCATTAGGGGGAGAAGGCTCCCAGCCAGCTAGGGCTGTGACCCAAGCTCAGGGTCCGTCAGCCAAAGTTTCCCCCACAGAGACGCCCCTCAGAAGGTCTCAGCGGGTCCACAAGCCCAAGATAAGATGGTCACCAGAGTACCCGCCACAAGGAGCAATCTCCCGAGCCCGGGAGGAAACTGATCACAGAGGTCCCCAACTAGCAGCCATAAGTTGCCAGGGACCAGAAGCAGGAGGCAGTCCAGCTTTGCTGCAGGCAGCAGTAATCTGCGACAGTGACACCAGAGATTAACCTGGCCATCCGGAGATGGGCGGCATTTGTATTATAGCTTTGTGTTAAGTTACCAATGTTTATAGCTTGCTTTTAAGGTGTTTAAATTTTAAGTTTAGAATGTAACTAGTAGTTTTGAGTTTAAGTTCAAGGTTTAAGTTTATAAGTGTGCCAAATGCTTGTATTTTGGTCCGAGGTCGAGGGACTCGACCATGTCTCCACCTAAGACAGCAGGTCAGTGAGAGACCTGGCTGCATTTTAAGTTCTTTTGCAGGAGAGTGGACAAAGGAGCAGCCCTGTTCGCTCAGCCCGAGCTGGGCATCAAATGAAGGTATAGTTATACAGAATGTTGGGGATCACCTCGCCACTGGACGAATCTAGGAGGAGACCCCGCAGCGACCTTTGGGAGAAACCGGACAGGGTCTGGAGGAACCTGCCTATTCATCCTACGTGGAAGAGATGGCCCCAGCTGGGTGGGGCACGGCCCCAACCCAGCACTATCCTGACCGAATTTCACTTGCGGGAGACCTCGCTATTGAGGAGTCATGGTGGGGAAGTGCGGGCGCCTTGTCAGATAGGGACGCGTTCCCCGGGAGTGGGTGGTGGTGGCCTGGGAAAGATTGTAAAGGGAAGGGGGAGACCCAAGAGTCACGTGGGTGCGTTCGGGGAAGGGAGGAACTCACCCGGGGCCCACGGGTAAAGTTAGAGTGTAAGTGTGGCTGGGAAGGATGAGTGGGTGGCCGGATCTGGGATCCAAGTTTGAGTGTGGGGCCAGTGAGAGCCGCCACACAGGCACCCATCATTTTCTGCAGCCAGTCGAGGGAAGACTGGAGGGGGAGGGACTGGGAGTCACAATCCTATACTCCCCGGTCTCGGTCTGTGAAATATGAGGGGTACCCCGCCTCCACAAAGGGACAAGGGAACGGCTCGGGGCTGGCAGATCAGACTGTTCTGTAAAATCCATTCTGTATATTTTAAACGTTTATGACCATTAAAGGGGGGATGGATGGAACATTTACTGCCCGGGTGGGAGGAGCAATACCCACTCGAATTTTGCGACCCATCATTGGCACGTGATGGTTGGGGTTTATTTCAGCATTTTGTTTCAAATGTTTAATGAAGATTTTGTATTTTGTTTTACAGTTCCAAGCACTGCAGAGGCGTTGGACCCTCTCCGTGCTTGGGATCATTTTGATTACATTGTATAACCAAGATTGCAACATTTTGTAATATGTTATAATGTAACAAGTGGTGCAGGGGTATGAGACCCCTTATTGTAACATTTTGTAATTGATGTATCTGTAGATGCCTACCGTACCATGGTTTTTCTCGGATTTGAGGGTAATAGACGGGTCGGGGAATCAGTGATAGGTAGCTATAGGTAATTCCAGGGGATGATTGTTTGTGGGGGGGGTCAGAAAATTTTGCTCACTTCTTCAAGAGGATACTACAAGCAAGTTGGAAGTATCCAAGTGGGGAAATGTAGGGGTCGCAAAATCCCCCCAGCCCCCAAAGATTGGGAAATATTAACCCACATCGTGGACGACGACTTGTGTGATTTAAATTGTCTCTGGGTTGGACAATGTTTTAAAACATACCCAGAACTGCAAAAGGCTGTGTTAAAAAGCTCGTAAGCTAGGCAGCACTTGGACACTGGAATCAAAGAACTTTGTGAAAATCGCACACTTTAAGATTGTACATTTTATTAAAAGATGTACTCTTGAGTTTTGGACTGTTTAAATTGCCCAGGGCATAAAAATGGCTGAACAGACCTCATGGAAACCGAATTTTAAAAGGCAGCAGAAAAGGACAGACAGGCTGTTAGCATATGAAAAGCTCAGCACTGCCCTGTAGTAAGTTTGAATGGAGCCCGAGCTGTCGGTCACCCTGTGGTATTGGGCGGGTCCGGTAACCTACAAGCTGCTTGTTTACACTGGGGAGTAGCCTGTTTGAATCAGCCAATCATCGGACAGCAAGCACAATGGGTTGTTTACACACATCCATTCACTGAAATTGACTCTACTACGTGATGTCTCCATGTATGAATGGAGGAAGTTAAAAGCCCTTCTCTTGTGTATTCGGACTTTTCGGCGCGAAATTGCGCACGGACCTTTTCGGCGTGAAAACAGCAGGGACTCCCAGGGTATAAAGATTAAGCCCAGGAATTCCTCTGCCCCCTTTTTTGTCTCTTACTCTTTGGACTGCAGGTGAGCAAGGTTTTGACCCACTAGCAAGACAATCTAGTGAGAAGGGGTGGTAATTTAAGGGAAATGTTGCTAAGATTGTACGGTTAACATTGTAGCCATTTATCCCTCGTTTTTGCCGTCTGCATTCCCCTGTTAAGCAATTTTACCGTGATTACTTTGATCGTGTGGTGTAGTTTCTTTAGTTATAATAAAATGTGACTTTCTTGCATCCAGACCATTTGTCCGTTTTTAATATATCATTAATTATAAGGTCCTCAAGTCAGAACTGGAGGGGGGGGGTTTAGCGATTCAAAACCGCTGATTGGAATTGGTCAAAGTGCAGTGCCAAAGGCTGCCTGACCAGGTAAATTACCGTAAACCAGGTAAAGGATGCCCACCTGCACCAATGACATTCGACTGATTGGCCTGTAGTTACCAGGTTTATCCCTCTTCCCTTTTTTTAAACAGGGTGTAACATTTGCAATCCTCCAGTCCTCTGGCACCACTCCCATATATCTGAGGGAGATTGAAAGATTGTGGTCGGAGCATCTGCTATCTCCACCCTAGCTTCCCTTTGCAATCGAGGATGCATCCACCTGGACTGGGTGACTTGTTAACTTTGAGTGATGACAACCTATTTAGCACCTCCTTTCTATCCATTTTTATCCAATTTCTCTACTCCCCCTCCTCTACTGCGACATTAACTTCATCCTCTTCTTTTGTGAAGACAGATGCTAAGTACTCATTCAGTACCTCAGCCACGCCCTCTGCCTCCGTATGATGAGCTCCTATTTGGTCCCTAATCGGCCCCACCATTCCTTTAACTATCCTTTTACTTTTCATATGTTTATAAAAGATTTTTGGGTTCCCTTTTACATTACCCACTAATCTTTTCTTGTATTCTCTCCCTTGTGTCAGCTGTGGCTCTCTGAGTCAGAAGGTTGTTCTAGTCCCACTCCAGGGACTTGAGCACATAAAGCTAGGCTGACACTCCAGTGCAGTGCTGAGGGAGTGCTGCACTGTTTCTGATGAGACTTTAAACTGAGGCCCCGTCTGCTCTCAGGTGGATGTAAAAGACCCCATGGCACTCTTTTGAAGACAAGTAGGGGAGTTATCCCCGGTGTCCTGGCCAATATTTATCCCTCAACCAACAGAACAAAAACAGATTACCTGGTTATTATCACAATGCTGTTTGTGGGAGCTTGCTGAGCATAAATTGGCTGCCGTGTTTCCCACATTACAACAATGACTCCACTTCAAAAGTACTTCATTGGCTGTAAAGAGCTTTGAGATGTTTGGTGGTCGTGAAAGGCGCTATATCAATGCAAGTCTTTCTTTCATATATCCTTTTTCAATTTCCCCCCACTCTCTCTATTCTCCTGGTTTTTGACTTTATTCTGTACCTGACATTTGTCATAAACTTCCTTTTTCTGTTTTATTCTTACCTCGATATCCTTTGTCATCCAGGGAGCTTGAGCTTTGGACGCCCCATCGTTCCTCCTTATGGGAATATGCTTGGTTTGTACCTGGTGTCAAATTTTGTTTTATAACGCTCCCGTGAAGCACGTTGGGACATTTTACTACCTTAAATACATTATATAAATACAAGTTGTTGTTATTGTCTGAAACTAACAAATTCCACAGAGGAAAAATAACAGTATTTTTACTCCCAAATATTAAATATTTTGTTCCACGAGATTTATCTGCTTTTAGTGATGAATTTAAAAAGTCTCTATTAAAACCTGAGAAAGTGTGTTGTGAGACAAAGAGCCTTGTGTCCAATGTGGGGAATAAAGGCCCACAGCCTCCCCGGGCCCCGAACAAGGGACTGGAGAAACTCGCTGCCCTGCAGATCAGACAATCAGCCGGCGCTAGTCCCACCCCTCGGGCTCCCCGATTGGTTGGAGGACCCGCCACCGGCTCGCTCCTCCAGCCCTGCCCCGCTCGCTCCCTATTGGTTGGAAGCTCCCGGCAATCACCCGGGCAGTGTGAGCTGAGCATGCGCGGACCTTGGCAGCTGCCGCTGACACATCAGGTGAGAGAGCTCAGGGAGCGGGTTAATGAACCCCAGGGGAGGCTGCGAGATTCTCAGCAGCTCAGCTCTGCTCGGTGCTGTGTGAACGGGCTGCTCCACACCCCGGCTGCTCACAGGGAATGTCAGTGCGGAGCACCCAGTGCAGAAGGCCCAGGGTGGAAGTCCCAGAGAGTGTCCTCAGCGGGAGGCCCAGCACGGAGGACCCCAGGTGGGAGGCCCAACACGGAGGACCCAGAGGAGAGTGTCCTAGGCGGGAGGCCCAGCACGGAGGATCCCAGGCAGGGGGCCCAGCATGGAGGACCCCAGGTGGGGGGCCCAGCGCGGAGGACCCCAGGCGGGGGGCCCAGCGCGGAGGACCCCAGGCGGGGGGCCCAGCGCGGAGGACCCCAGGCGGGGGCCCCGGGCGGAGGACCCCAGGCGGGGGGCCCAGGGCGGAGGACCCCAGGCGGGGGGCCCAGCACGGAGGACCCCAGGCGGGGGGCCCAGGGCGGAGCGACTGGTCGACAGAAGCGGAGTCGGGAGATGCTGTGGGTGAGCATGCTGCACGGTTTCTAAAGTTGAAGAACGGTCTCCGGCCCGAATGAGTTCCAGCGGCCCCGCCTGTGCTTCGTCTGGTGGCAGCTGTGAGGCTTTGTTTCAGTGATGGGATCGGGTTTGTGCGCTGCCATTTTGGTGGAGGAAAGACAGACTGTTCCTATCTATAGTATGGTGCTTGAACAGCCATAAGATGGGAAAAGAGAACGGGATACAAGTGAAAAAGGAAAATAAAAGACAAAACAAGGTATATCGGCAAGGAATAACCAATGTCTTGATGGCTGGGTCCTGTGAGTGATAACAGCAAGAAGAAGGAAATTTGAGTACTCGTTTTCCTCTTTTACGGGATTTGAGAAAGTGGTCGGCTTCTTTTCTGTGGAAAGGTTGAAGATTGTGGATAAGGATTATGACATTATATGGTTGGATAACATCAAGTGAAGACCAGGAGTTATTAGAGTGCCAATAGGACTGGCGTTGAACTGGTATTACTTGTATTTTGAAGAAGTTTCGGGTTCTGGTTAAAAATAGTTTACTTGAAGTCTTAAGTGATTTTTTGATGTGGTTGTAGGACTTTGTATATTGTGGTGTTATTTAGTGTTAAAGCCTTCCTTAATCGAATGAACGAACGCTCTAGTGAACGCACGCATGCAGATACAAATATATGCACGCACACACGCATACACAGTGGAACTTACGTTCAGCCGAATGAAGGGCCCGCTCTCCAGGACGGGGGTCGCTCGGTGAGTGTGAGGCCTGCCGGACGGATGAACTAACGCACGCATACACACAGGTAGACAAATGATATGCACGCATACACAATGGAACTTACGTTCGACTGAATGAAGGGCCCTTGCTCTCCAGGATGAAGGCCCGCTTGGTGAGCACGAAGCCTGCCGGACGGATGAACGAATGCACGCATGCACGCAGATAGAAATGGCACACATGTACACAGTCATGCACAATGGAACTTACGCTTGAGCGAACGAACGTACGAATGGAGGAATGACTGATTGAACGATGCCAGTTGGACTGGTGTGTACGGATTCTTGGTTTATTAAATAGTTGCAGTTTGTACTGTAAATATTATTGATTTACCTGTAAAATTTATTGTTGTATTTATATTGTTGACCATAATTGGTCAATGAATGTAATGGATTTACTATGTAACTGATGAGTTGTATAAGTACTGTTGTACTTGAATGTTAACATTTTAAAAAGGACAACAGGTTATACCAAGCAAAAATGATGAGTTACTAGATTGCCAGTAGGACTGGTATGTATTGTTTTTTACTATGGGTGCCTGTATTGTTGACATTGGTTTTGCCTGGAAAAATTTATTATTGTATTTGTACTGTTAATCTAAAAGCTGTTTTTTTTTAAGGCTTAGCCTTATTGTGGTTAATGAATGTAATGGATTTATCATGTAATTGATGAGCTGTAACAAGTACTACCAGATTTAAATAAAAGAGAAAAAATGAACCCCGGGATCCCTGATAGCCAGCCAGGAATCTGGTGCTGCTGCTGTGCCAGAAGAGAAGAGAGGAGAGGAGAGGAGAGGACAGGTGAGGTCTCTCTCTCTGTCCAGGAGGAGAGACCACATCTGTTGCTGCTGCAGCTACTATTGG
Organism: Somniosus microcephalus; assembly: GCF_052327205.1. NCBI lineage: Eukaryota > Metazoa > Chordata > Chondrichthyes > Squaliformes > Somniosidae > Somniosus > Somniosus microcephalus. The sequence goes on along the minus strand of NW_028225442.1, from coordinate 322,406 downwards.
GGTGCCAGAGGAGAGTAGAGGAGAGACCAGGAGACCAGACCAGAGCTAACAACAAAGGGAAGCCATTCCATCACTGTTTCCCCAACTGGTCTCCATTACAGGAGAGGGAGAGAGGTGAGAAAAACGAACATCCTACATCTGTTCAGAAGGAGGGAGAGCCATTGGAAAACTTCTACAGGTGGGTGTTTCATGGTGCACTCTCATAAAGACTTTGTATTTAAGTGGGGGGGAGGAAAGAAGAAGGAGAAGAAAACATCTAGGGGTGTGTGTGAGTGTTTGTGGCTCTTGTAAAAACTAGGCCACACACACCACTAGCAAACACCCCTCCCTATTGCTTGACCTGGGACAGCTGGAGCTGCCCAGGTGAAGTCATCATTTAATTATCACATCGTTAAGACCTGGTGGTGGACTGAGCCTGGGCATCGCTAGCTTTATTTTCCCAGGTGAAGACATCTTCTCCCCCCACAAGAAGACCATCAATAGAGACTTATTTTTCAGAGAGTGCACCCCTGCGAGCACCCACCCACCATCTTGAGTGGAGACCCAGCCCCTGCGGCCTCCCTCCTTCCCACCCCCCTTTCTCTCTCTCTTTTTGTCTCTCTCTTTGTCTCTCTCTAAAGAGGCACCTCATATCCATCAATTGCCCATTGAGCAGAGGGGAGAAGGCCCCTCTCCCAATTTAATCAACAAGGGGAGAGGTGTGTCTTCACTTTTAAAGCTCCCCCTGCTCAGGGAAAACAACCACTGAGGCCATTAACATCACCAGGCCTGTGACTTGGGCGGGTGTAGCCCTTTATAATAAGCACCCCACGATGGTGACCACATCATCGCTGGTGACGGGGCCAGCAAGGTTATATGCAAGTGTGGCAGCCATGGCCACGGCTGCTCCCGCTGCTTCTGCTGCCCCGTCACCATTCCGCCTCATCACTAAAAAACACGGGGTGAAGAGCTACACTCACCCCAACATGACTATCGAGGCGTGCGTGAAGGCCATGGCTGGGGTTGTTGGCCCTTCAGCCATCATCGCCACCTCGAAAATGTACGGCAAGGCAGTGTTCTTCCTGGCATCGGAGCGGGCGATGTCCCTGGCTGTAACCAAGGGGCTCACCGTGGGTGGGACCTTCCTGCCAGTGGATCCTCTTGAGGCCACCGCGCAAAGGATCCTCTTGTCAAACGTCCCGCCCTTTGTTTTGGCTGAGCTCCTCCTCCCCCCACCTACGTCAACTGGGGGAGGTGAGGTCGGGGATCACACCCATCCCACTCGGATGCAAGGAGGCCAGCCTCCGGCATGTCTTCTCCTTCCAGCACCAGCTTTATGTTCAGCTGGCTCAGGATGAGGACACCGAGGGCGCTTTTATCGTGTGCCACGATGGGGCTGCCCACCGCGGCTTTTGGATGTCGGACGGTGTGCAGTGCCACGCCTGTAAGGAGGTGGGGCACGTACGAAAGAACTGCCCTGCCTCCAAGGCCCTAGACAGATGGTCGGATCTGGTGCTGCTCGTCGGCTCCATACGTGCCGCTGTCAAATCCATGGGCGCGGACGAGGGCGCGGGGCCACGGGAGCAGCGTCAGATCAACAAATTCCTCACTGGGCTGCTGAGGGAGTGGCGGTCGAATAGCGGCCACTCTCCCTCCTCCCGTTGGGTTAAGTAGAGTTTGCACTATGCTCTTGTCATGAAGATAACCATAGCCAGCCTCAACATCAACGGCAGCAGAGATGCGCGCCGTAGAGTTAATAACTTCTTGGTCCTCCGGGACGGGAGGTATGCTGTGTGCTTCCTGCAAGAAACCCACACCGTTCCGGAGGACGAGGCCACGTGGCTCCTGGAGTGGCAAGGAGGGGTCAGCATGAGTCACCTCTCCAACTATTCCAGCGGGGTGGCTACCTTGCTGGCCCTGCATTTTCAGCCGGTTATCTTGTGGGTCAAGGAGCACGTGCCGGGCTGCTTGCTTCAGGTCACTGCGGCTGGTGCGCAGCAAGTGTGCTTCTTTGAAGAAGTGTCTGCTCTTCTGGGCTCCATCGACGTCGGTGAGTGCATCATCCTCGGGGGAGATTTTAATTGCACCCTCAAGGCGAGGGACCGTTCGGGTCCCCCGCGCAGCCTGGCATTGGTGGAGAAGTTGAGGGACCTGGTCGGGTCCAAAGATGTGCGGGTTAGGTTGATTGGCTATGATAAATTGACCCTTAGTGTTAGGGGGATTAAATACGTGGGGTTACGGGGATAGGGTGGGATATGTGTTGGTGTAGGCGTTACGGGGATCAGGTGGGATATGTGTCAGTGCAGGCTCGATGGGCCGAAATGGCCTCTATCTGCACTGTGGGGTTTCTGTGTGATTTCTGTGTGGGTCCTTTGACTTGGTGGACATCTGGCGAAATCTCCATCCCGATTCCAGCGCCTTCACTTACGTAAGGTCTGGAGGAGGAAGGTCCAGAATCGACCGCCTTTACATTTCCCGGGCGTACGTCTCCTGCGTCCCGGCGGTTTCCATGCGGCTGGTGTCGTGCACGGACCACCACCTGGTGTGGGTGGAGCTCGCTCCATTGCGTGCGCTGGGGGGGTCCACGTACTGGCATTTTAACAACCTGCTGCTGGAGGACGCACGGTTCCAGGATTCGTTTCGTCGGTTCTGGGCTGACTGGAAAAGAAAGCGGGGGGGGGCTTCCCCTCCTTGAGGCTATGGTGGGACGTGGGCAAGGCTCACGTCCGTCTCTTCTGTCAGGAGTACACGAGGTGGTCAACCAAGAGGCGGGAGGCCCAGGTCGGTCGGTTGGAGAGGGAAGTGCTCGACCTGGAGTCCCGTCTCGGTCAAGTCGTCGATGACCCGGCCCTGCGGAAGGTGTACGAAGAGAAGCAGGGCACACTGAAGGACCTGCAGCTCGTCGGGTCCCGAGGCGCGTACATGAGATCGCGGATCCAGACCCTCCGGGACCTGGACCGCAGCTCCCCCTTCTTCTACTCGCTGGAAAATATGGGGGGTCCGTAAGCAGCTCTTGGGGCTGCTGGCCGACGACGGATCTCTGGTCTCTGATCCGGAGGGGATCAGCGCGGAGACCTGGGCCTATTACAGGGCTCTGCTCTCTCCGGATCTGTCCAGGGAGGATGCGCACAGAGCTTTGTGGGAGGACTTGCTGAAGGTTGGCCTGGAAAGCGCCGAAAAATTGGATGCTCCGCTAAGCTTGGCGGAGCTGACCGGCGCCCTCGGCCAGCTCTTGAAGGGAAAGTCCCCAGGGCTGGATGGGCTGACCGTGGAGTTCCACAGTGTGTTCTGGGGCATCTTGCGGGGTGACTACGTGCGGGTCCTGGGGGAAAGTCTGGCGACCGGGGAGATGCCCCTCTCTTGGCACAGGGTGATCATTGTCCTGCTGCCTAAGAGGGGCGATCTCCACCTATTGAAAAGCTGGCGCCCGGTCTCCCACCTCAGTACGGATTATAAAGTTTTTGCCAGGACTATGTCTGCCCGCCTTGGCACCGTGCTGGCCCACATGATCCACCTGACCAGTCCTACACAGTCCTGGGCCGGACTATCCACGATAACATCCATCTGGTCCGGGACCTGGTCCACCATTCCCAGAGATCTGTTCTGTCGGTCGCCTTCCTTTCCCTGGATCAGGAGAAGGCATTCGACAGGGTGGATCATGAGTATCTCTTCGGAACTCTGCGCGCATTCGGGTTCGGGATGCATTTCGTCGCCCGGATCTGACTTCTGTACGCCGCCGCGGAGTGTCTGATTAAAGTTAACGGGTCTTTGACGGCTCCCCTTTGTTTCGGGAGGAGGGTGCGTCAGGGATGCCCCATGTCCGGCCAGTTATATGCCGTCTGCGTGGAGCCTTTCCTGCACCTCTTGTGGAAGAGGCTGATGGGATTGGCTCTGCAAGGGCCGGGTGTGGAAGTCGTCCTCTCGGCTTATGCTGATGACGTGCTCCTCATGGTCACGGATCCCACTGACTTGCGGATGATGCGAAAATGCCAGCAGATTTACTCGGATGCACCCTCCACCAGAATCAACTGGGAGAAATGCTCCAGGCTCCAGGTGGGTCAGTGGCGGGTGGACTTCCTGCCGGAGGAGTTCAGGCCCTTCGCCTGGAGCACCACACACCTCCTCTACTTGGGAGTCTACCTCAGCCCCGCCAAGGACGCCTGGCCGGCAAACTGGCAGGAGCTGGAGGCCAAAGTCACCGCTTGCCTAGGATGCTGGACAGGACTGCTCTGAGTGTTGTCCGACAGGGGTCGAGCGCTGGTCATAAACCAGCTGGTGGCCGCCATGTTGTGGTACCGGTTGGTCACTTTGATCCCGCCCCCTGCGTTTGTCGCCAAGATGCAGAAGAAGCTCATCGACTTCTTCTGGGACAAAGGGAAGCACTGGGTCTCTGCCGCGGTTCTGAGTCTCCCGCTTAGGGAGGGTGGTCAGGCGCTGGTGTGCCTTCGCACCTGGGTGGCGACTTTCTGTCTTCGGACCCTGCAGAGATACCTGTACGTCGAGAATCCTCCTCGATGGTGTGGGCTGGTGACGTATTTCTTCCGCCAGCTGCACGGCCTCAACTACGACACGCAGCTCCTGTTTGTGGAATTGGGCTGTATGCGTGCCTACCTGCGGGAGCTGCCTGTCTTCTACCAGGAACTGCTATGGGTCTAGAACAGCGTCGCCTCCAGGCGGAGTTCTCCCCTGTCAGGAGTGGCAGCTCTCCTTCAGGAGCCGCTGCTCAGGAATCTGCACCTCCATGACCGCTGGATCGGGCGGCTGGCGGAGGGCAGGGCTGTGCCTGGTAAGGTGACTAGGGTCAGGGACCTGCTCGATGGCGGAGGAGCGGGCTGGATGGTGCCGGAGGAGCTGATGCAGTGCCTGTCCTGGGCCAGTGTCTGGCTCGCGGCCAAAGCCATCGAGACGCTGAAAGCGGCACTGGGCCCCGACTCCACTAGGTGTATCAAGGAGGCTCAAGCATGTGGTGCGATCCCGTCTGAACTGACCACTGTTCGGATGGAATTCCTCATCGGTGCGTGGCCCCAAAACGCCTCTCGGGAACTGGTGCCTCACAATTTGAGCCATCTCGAGGAAATGCCCTCCGTGCCTTATAGTTCTGCGCGGAGGGGTTTCCTGTACGGGCTGCTCCTGCACACTCTCCACTTTGTCATCTTCGCCTGCCGTCCAGACATGCCTTGGCGTGCCATCTTGCCGTCCGGTGGAGGCGGAGGTCCCCAATGGGGGGCTCTCTATGCGAGAATCCTCCCTTTATCTATTGGGGACTTGGCCTGGAGGGTGTTGCATGGAGCAGTCCCGTGCAATAAGATTTTAAGTAAGTTCATGGACTCCCAGGCCTCTTGCTATTTTTGTGGCCTGGAGAAGTCCGTGTTCCATGTTTATGTGGAATGTGAGAGGTTGCAGCCCCTGTTCCATTATTTGAAGGGGCTGCTCCTCGATTTTTGGCTGCACTTCAGTCCCACGCCTCTGATCTACGGCCACCCGGTGCGGAGGAGAGAGGGCAGGTCAGAGAACCTCCTTGTAGGACTGCCCCTGGGCCTGGCTAAAGTGACCATAAACAGGTCCAGGCAGCGGGCGGTCGAGGGTGTCATTCGGCCCGATTGCCTGCCTCTCTTCTGCGGCTATGTTCATGCCCGGGTTGCCCTGGAGATGGAGCATGCGGTGTCTGCCGGCACACTTGAGACCTTCCGAGAGCGGTGGGTGATGCGGGGACTGGAGTGCATCATCACCCCGGCCAATGTGATTTTAATTTAACTTGATTCATTTTTTAAATTAATCCAGTGTTTTTAAGCTTCTTTACAGTCCATCTGTTTGGCTGGGAGAGCGGGAGGCTCCGCTCGGCGATGCAGAGAGCCCTGCAGATGGAGAAGAATGTCGACCAGAGTCTGCTGGATCTGCACAAACTCTCCACTGGGAATGCCGACCCTCAACTTTGTGAATTCCTGGAGACCCACTATCCGGATGAACAAGTGAAGATGATCAAGAAGCTTGGAGATCACATCATTAACTTGGAGACTGGGACCCCTGCCTTGTAGGCATGAGGGCTTGTGACTTTGTACAAAGAGCCGAGACTTGAGCTCTGTGAATGTCATTAAAAAAAAGCACAAAAAAATGAACCAAAAAAAATATTTAAAATTAAAAAAAATATATATATAAAAAAATATAAACTAAAAAAAAATAAACTGCGGGTAGGCCGTGCCGCAGGGTTTATAAAGTTGGAGAATGGTCTCAGGCCCAAATGAGATCCAGCGGCTGAATGTGTTCTGCCAGACAGCAGCGGTGAGGCTTTTTCTCGGTGACAGGCCCGGGTTACGCACCACCATCTTGGTGAAGGAAAGACAGACCGGTTCTGCCTGCAGCAGGGCGCATGCGTGGCCATCTTTGTACAGGAACAGAGAGTGGGCAGGGCTTCAGGGTCCCAGTGACCAAGAGGGGCAATCATTGACTCATTGATTTTATTCTCACTCTGCAGACAGCGGGTGTGGAACTGAAGGTTTCAGGGTCCCAGTGACCAAGAGGGACAATCATTGACTCATTGATTTTATTCTCACTCTGCACACAGCGGGTGTGGAACTGAAGGTTTCAGGGTCCCAGTGACCAGGACAGACAATCATTGACTCATGATTTTATTCTCACTCTGCACACAGCAGGTGTAGAACTGAACCCAACCAGAGTAGAGGGAGGGGGAAAACTGGGAGTGGAGGAAAGAAATGTTGGAGATGGTGCGATGGGTTTGGATTTCAGCACAGGGAGGAGGGAGAGTGTGTGGGACGGGGATTTACAGCTTTGGGGTTAAAATGTGTTATTTTGGTCATATTTCTAGATTTGCCATTTTCTGCCCACAGGGCAATCACAGTGCACTGACCAACACCTCAGCTTGTCAGAATAGGGCAGGTGGAACCGAGCCAGAGGCAGCTCTGGGACTTCATCTTCTGAGCATTGGGTTGGGAAACAAGAAATCCATTGTTTATTGGGCCCTGGGCGAGCACTGCCCTCCCTCCCACAATTTTAATATTTTGATGCATCTGTCTATTTATATACTGGAATGTTTTAATTGCTTTCATAGCAAAATGCATTTATTATTAAACCTCCACAGAAGCAACTGTGGTAACAATTGAATAAAACTCAGAGAGTTGTCGGGATCTGGAGTGCTCGACCTGAAAAGGTCATGAGCTGATTCCATCAATGATTTTAAAAGGGAGTTGGGCGGGTACTTGAGGATGAGGATCTTACAGGGTTACGGACAACAAGCAGGGATGTGGGACTAAGCACGAGTGCTCTTTCTAAGGGCCAGCACAGGCACGATGGGCCGAATGGCCTCCTTCGTGCTGTACGTTTCCATGATTCTATGAAAACTAACAGAACCAAACAAAGAAATGATCTTCCTTGGTTATTGATCATTTCACTAAATTTCAACAGAGTTCTCTATACACCAACAACAACTTACCTTTATATAGAGCTTTTAAAACATCTCAAGGCACTTTACAGTAGGGTAATAAGACAACAATTGACACACATATTTTGCTTGTGGTCCAGTGCACTGACACAAAGTTCCTTCACAACTGTAACAATTTTATTGTGGTTGCTGCGAAGGCTGCGCTCACTCTACTCGTACACCTGGTCTCCAAAGGAGGCAAAACAGGACTAATGCTGCCGAGCTCAGCTCTTTTTGATCACAAAATATCAACTGTTTTGCCTCGCCAGGAAATGCACAAAAGAGGCAGCAGTGCTGATTGGCTGCCCAGGGAAGTCCTATTTAGATTAAACTCCTTCACCCAGAGGTTGCTGAGAATGTGGAACTTGCTGCCACAGGGAATAGTTGAGGCGAAGAGCATGGATGTATTGTGATGAAATATATTCCATTCATCACTGCCTGTTTTCTGTGTCTTGTAACTGCCTGCTTTCTGTGTCTTTTCCCTTCCCCCAGTCCTCATGTATTATGTATTGGAATGTGCTGGAACTGGTTGTGTGCAGGGCTCCGCCCATACCTGGCTCCTTTGTAATCTAACTTCAGTCCGGCATCAGCCTCCTGAAGGTAGACATCTCTCTATTTTACGTGTTATGTTCTGAGTTAATAAAAGCCTTACTTTTGTTCTGCTAACTTCGAGTCTCGGAATAATTGAGGCACATCAATTTTATTAACTCAATTTTCAACACTATGGATCAACTCCTGAAACCCGAACGTTTGGATTTGGATCAACATGCTCCGGACGCATCAGCATGCTTCGGACACTGGTTTGACTGTATGGAATTCTTCCTGGACAATTCCGCAGCCGTCAAAGACGCTACGGACACTGCGAAGATGAGACTCGGAATGCTACGGAATTGGGTAAGCCACCGGGTTTACCCCCTCATCCAAGATGCCGATACGTACCTGGCCACCTGCAACACCTTAAAGGCGCATTACCAGCAGCCTACGAATGAGGTGTATGCTCGGCATCTACTCGCTACTCGCGCACAGCGACCTGGGGAATCGGTGGAGGAGTTCCTAAGCATCCTGAAAAAGCTTGGCAAGGACTGTAAGTGCCGAGATGTAAAAGCCGCAGTGTACACCGACGAGCTTGTTCGCGATGCCTTTATCACAGGCCTCAGCTCCACTCACATCCGGCAAAGACTGCTGGAAAAAACGGGGTTGGACCTGAAACAGGCTGCAGACACCGCGCGGTCGCTGGAGATGGCCCAGAGAAACTCGGACGCCTACTCTTCAGCCCGCGCCGCCCACGCCGCCACGTGTGCGCCGAGGGCGCCGCCATCTTGGAAGGCATCTTCCCCGCCCGGCAGCCCGACACCGGCGGGGCCCAGCTCTCCCCCCAGAAGCCCTACGACAGCCGCGACGCGTCAAGGACCCAACTGCTACTTCTGCGGGCAGCCAAAGCACACCAGAAACCTGTGCCCGGCGAAAGGCACCACCTGCTTTAAGTGCGGTAAGAAGGGGCACTTCGGGAAGGTGTGCAGAGGGAACCCCGCCGGAAAACCAACCGCCGGAAAACCCGCCACCGCCGCGTGTGCGCCGTGGGAGCGGCCATCTTGGACGCCATCTTGCCCGACCTCGTGGGGTCCGCCATCTTATGAGCAGACAGCGTTGGCGCCATCTTGTCTCGATCAGGGCCCTACAGTGGCATCGGTCACAGTGGACCAGACCAGGCCGCATCCGCTATCCAAATCAATGGTGGACATCGAGGTAAACGGGTGCCGGGTTAAATGCTTAATTGACAGTGGAAGCACGGAGAGTTTTATCCACCCTGAACTGGCACAACAACTCTCCCTAAAGGTGGTCCCTGCTCAGGGTACCATCTCTATGGCCGATAAAACCCAGACATCGACCATTCTGGGTTACTGCACGGTACAATTGTGCGTTAACGGAACTGTGTATGATAATTTTAAAGTATTAATCATGAAGAATCTATGTGCGAGCGTGATCTTGGGTTTGGATTTCCAGTGCAACCACCAAAGCATCACGCTCAAGTACGGTGGGTCCCAGCCGCCCCTCACAGTGTGTGGTCTGGCTACCCTGAAGGTAAAGCCGCCTTCGCTATTCGCGAACCTTACCCCGAACTGTCGGCCAATAGCGACCAAAAGCAGGAGGTACAGCTGGGAGGACAGGCGGTTTATCGCGACCGAGGTAGACAGGCTCCTGAAAGAGCGCATTATTGAACACAGCAACAGCCCGTGGCGCGCCCAAGTGGTAGTGGTAAGGGGTAGCGAGAAGAAACGGATGGTGATCGACTATAGTCAAACGATCAACAGGTACACCCTACTAGACGCCTACCCGCTACCCCGCATATCAGAAATGGTGAACCAAATCGCCCAATACCGGGTGTTCTCCACCATCGACCTCAAGTCAGCGTACCACCAGCTCCCTATCAGACCAGAGGACCGCCCGTACACCGCCTTCGAGGCGAACGGACGCCTCTACCAATTCCTCAGAGTCCCCTTTGGGGTGACGAACGGGGTCTCGGTCTTTCAGAGGGAGATGGATCGCATGGTCGATGACCACCACTTGCAGGCAACCTTCCCCTACCTCGACAACGTCACCATCTGCGGTCACAACCAGCAGGATCACGACTCGAACCTCGAGAGGTTCCTGAAAACCGCACAAAAACTCAACCTCACCTATAACGAGGACAAGTGCGTTTTCAACACCACGCGCCTCTGCATACTGGGCAGCGTGGTGGAGAATGGGGAAATCGGACCAGACCCCGACCGATTGCGCCCCCTACGGGAGCTGCCCCTGCCCAACACTCCCAAAGCCCTGAAAAGGTGCCTGGGGTTATTTTCTTACTATTCCCAATGGGTCCCCAACTACTCCGACAAAGCCCGCCCCCTCTTGAAAGCATCCTCTTTTCCGCTCTCTGCTGAGGCCCACGCCGCCTTCAAAAGCATTAAGCAGGATATTGAGCGGGCCACGCTACAGGCAGTGGACGAGAACACTCCATTTCAAGTGGAAAGTGATGCGTCCGACTTCACCTTGGCGGCCACCCTCAACCAGGCGGGGCGGCCCGTAGCTTTCTTCTCGAGGACCCTCCAAGGCCCCGAGATCAGACACTCCTCCGTGGAAAAGGAGGCCCAAGCCATCGTGGAGGCAGTGCGCCACTGGCGCCACTACCTAGCCGGCAAACGCTTCACCCTACTTACCGACCAGCGATCGGTAGCGTTTATGTTCAACAATAAACAGAGGGGGAAGATTAAAAATGATAAGATTCTTAGGTGGCGGATCGAGCTCTCCACTTTTGAGTACGACATCATTTACCGGCCAGGGGCCCTTAACGAATCCCCTGACGCCCTCTCACGAGGGATGTGTGCCAGCGCCACCGAGGATCGGCTACAGACCCTCCACAACGACCTCTGCCACCCAGGGGTCACGCGGCTGTTCCACTTCATAAAGTCCCGTAACTTACCCTACTCGATTGAGGAAGTTCGGTCTCTGACCAGGAACTGCCGCACTTGTGCTGAGTGCAAGCCTCGGTTCTACCGCCCAGATAGAGCCCACTTAATCAAAGCTACACGGCCCTTCGAGCGGCTCAGCTTAGATTTCAAGGGCCCCCTCCCGTCCGTCGACCGCAATGTTTACTTCCTGAACATTGTGGACGAATACTCCCATTTCCCATTCGCCTTCCCCTGCCCAGACATGACCAGCGCCACGGTCATTAAATGCCTCAACAGCCTGTTCTGCCTGTTCGGTATGCCGAGCTATATCCACACGGATAGGGGGGCGTCCTTCATGAGTGAAGAGCTACGCCAGTACATGCTGTCCAAGGGGGTCGCCACGAGCCGTACCACCAGCTACAACCCCCGGGGTAACGGCCAGGTGGAGCGAGAGAACGGGACAGTGTGGAAAGCAGTCACTCTAGCTCTAAGGACCAAGGGCCTCCCTATCTCCCGCTGGCAGGAAGTCCTCTCGGATGTGCTCCATTCGATACGGTCGCTATTGTGTACGGCCACTAATGCCACGCCTCATGAACGAATGTTTGTCTTTCCTCGGAAATCCACCTCAGGCGTATCCATGCCGTCATGGCTCTCCACCCCAGGTCCGGTACTCGTGCGAAGGCATGTGAGGGGCCACAAGACGGACCCTCTCGTGGAGCCAGTACACCTACTCCACGCCAACCCCCAATACGCATATGTCCGGCACGCCGACGGAAGGGAGGACACCGTGTCCATAAAAGACGTCGCCCCAGCCGGCATCAACAACAACCACGGCAATAGCAGCGACGACGATCACAGCAACCCTTACCCACCCACTATTCTTTCATCACCCCCGGAAGAACATCGACCAACGGCACCCCCACCAACTACCCCTTCAACAACCCCGGCGGCACCCCCGGCAGAGACCCAGGAGGCTACCGGGAACACCCAGCCGACACCCGCGGCACCACAACAGCCACGTCGGTCGCAGAGGGCTATCAAACCCCCGAACAGACTAAATCTATAGAAGGGGTGAATGTGATGAAATATATTCCATTCATCACTGCCTGTTTTCTGTGTCTTGTAACTGCCTGCTTTCTGTGTCTTTTCCCTTCCCCCAGTCCTCATGTATTATGTATTGGAATGTGCTGGAACTGGTTGTGTGCAGGGCTCTGCCCATACCTGGCTCCTTTGTAATCTAACTTCAGTCCGGCATCAGCCTCCTGAAGGTAGACATCTCTCTATTTTACGTGTTATGTTCTGAGTTAATAAAAGCCTTACTTTTGTTCTGCTAACTTCGAGTCTCGGAATAATTGAGGCACATCATGTATTTAAGGGGAAGCTGGATAAACACATGGGAGAAAGGAATAGAAGGAGATGCTGATAGGGTGAGATGAAGAGAGGTGGGAGGAGGCTCGTGTGGAGCATAAACACCACATGGTACAGTTGGGCCGATTGGCCTGTTTCTGTGCTGTACAATCTGTGTAATTCTATGTAATAAGAGAGGAGAGAATGTTCCATAGAAACTAGAATTATCTGTTCCAAATTTTAATCCTGAACTTACAGTGATGTCTTTTGTAAACTGCTTTTACAGGGAATATCGGCCTTTGAATGTGGAAGGAGAAATGTTTGCCTGTTCTGTCTGTGGGAAAAGATTTCGAAGATCGGTGTGACTGGAAAAGCACCGAGACACACACACCCGAGTGAGAGTGTTCCAGTACACTGACTGTGGAAAGAGCTTTAACCAGTTACACAGTCTGAAAAAACATCGCACTGTTCACAGCGGGGAGAAACCGTAAACGTGTTGTGTGTGTGGATGAGGCTTCAACTGATTCAGCTCCATGTCCCAGCTGGAAACTCATCGACGCAGCGAGTTCACACCGGGGAGAGACCGTTTACCTGCTCTGAGTGTGGGAAGGGATTCACTAATTCATCCAACCTGCTGATACACCAGCACATTCACACTGGGGAGAGACGGTTCACCTGCTCCATGTGTGAGGAGGGATTCACTCATTCATCCAACCTGCTGATAAACCAGCACATTCACACTGGGGAGAGACCATTCATCTGCTCCTTGTGTGAGAAGGGATTCACTAATTCATCCAACCTGCTGATACACCAGAACATTCACACTGGGGAGAGACCTTTCACCTGCTCCGTGTGTGGGAAGGGATTCAATCAGTCAACCAACTTGCTGATACACCTGCGAGCTCACACTGGGGTGAGGCCGTTCACCTGCTCCGTGTGTGGGAAGGGATTCACTCAGTCGTCCACCCTGCTGACACACCAGCGAGTTCACACCGGGGAGAGGCCGTTCACCTGCTCAGTGTATGAGAAGGGATTCAATCAGTCATCCAACCTGCTGGCACACCAGCGAGTTCACGCCGGGGAGAGGCCGTTCACCTGCTCAGTGTGTGAGAAGGGATTCAATCAGTCATCCAACCTGCTGAGACACCAGCAAGTTCACAAGTGACTGCAGCGGTTCGATTCTGCTGTTATTGCTGCTGTTAGTCACATCCAGGACTGAACCATGTTGATTCTGACAGTTGGGGTTTGTTTCTGCTGATATTAATAACCCCTATAACTGGGCTGGATTTTAATATTCTGGATATATAGCTGATTGCATTGTCGGGGCAACAGTGTCCCTTTAAGTGCTGCTGTCTGATCTTTCCCCTTAATTTCTGATGTGTGTCCCTGAAATATTTTACAATAAAATTATGAACTTTTACTCCAATCGTATATTACTCTTTGCTATAAAATCTACAATTCATTGTCTGAAAGATTCCATTGATTATCATCTCCAATTAGAAAGTGCTGATTAATCCTCGCTGACAACTCTTACTGACTTGCACATTACAAACAGTGGCACCTCCATTATCCACCAGAAAGAAGGGGAATGGGAATTGGTGAAGAATCGAGAGTCCCCAAATGTTGCCCCTTATGGTGTATGTGCCTTGAAGAGCACCTGTGTACTGTAATGCTGGTAGTGGCCACTCGGGCTATATAAGCCTGTATAGTGTCTTGTATCTGTTAGTTCACCTCCAGACTTTGTTCAGTAAACACCTGTTAAACCAACTCCTGCATTCCGTGTCTCCATTAACACATGGATACAACAGTGGTGACGAATTGGAAACGGACTTACCTGCAATTCGGCAGCACCTCAAGGAGATCGATTCCTCAGACGAAAGTCGAAGAAAAAAAAAAGGAAAAAAAAACTTTGGTTTCACCAGCTAGCTGGGCTGGTGGCAGGTACTGCAATAATCCTTCCTGGGTGGTGGGCTGGGGCTTGATCGGCTGGCTCTGCAGCAGGGCCAAGCAGTGAAGGCGGAGGCAAACAGAGACGGAGGGTGGTGCACTCGGGAGACGGCCAGCGCTGCAAAGCAGGTCGGCGTTCGGACCAAGCAGAGGGAGGGGAAAGTCCCAGAGAGTCTGATGGGAACAAGTCTCCAACTATTAAAAATATCTGTATAAATAAAAACCGCAGAGAACAGCGTTGTCAGCAGCGGCAGCGGCGGGAAAGCGCGGGAGGCGCCATTTTTTCTCAGCAGGGAAGAAAGGAAAGCGCGGGAGGCGCCATTTTTTTTCCAGGATGCCTAAGACTGGAAATATTACTGCTTTCGATAGTGATGTAGAGGATTGGACCACATATGTGGAAAGAGTGGAGGTATATTTCACAGCGAATGAAATAGAGGATGATAAAAAGGCATCGGTACTTCTAAATCTAATGGGCGCAAGGACATACGGGCTGTTACGAAACTTAATCACTCCAGCCAAACCGATGGACAAGAATTTTAAGGAGATTGTTGATACCCTACAGGAGCACTTGAACCCAACACCGCTGCTGATAGCGGAATGATTCACATTCTTCAGGAGGAATCAGCACAAGAATGAAAGTAACGCTGATTACCTCACCGAATTAAGGAAGGCTGTCAAAGCACTGCCAATTCGGGGCAGGACTGGCAGATTCTCTTCGAGACAAATTCGTCTGCGGTCTCCTAAGTGAAGGAACACAGAAAAGGCTACTTTCTGAGAAAGATTTAACACTGGTCAAGGCTTTCAGGGTAGCTGTATCATACGAAGCAGCAGCAAGAGGAGCTGCAGAGATACAGCAAAAGCCACAGGACTTCGGCACCCATGAAATGACACAGGGTTTCGAGACATGTTATCGCTGCGGCAGATCCACCCATGACCAGAGGGACAGCTGGTTCAAGGACAAAGCATGCACGCAATGCGGAAAGATGGGACACATTGCACGTGTATGCCGATCTGGAAACAAAAAATCCACTGACAGAAAAAAAATCAATAAGGAAAAGTACAGAAAGTTGCAAATGAGGACGGACAGTAGCTCCGAAGACCAGAAGAGAGATAGCGACTCCGGAACAAGAGACTAAGCTGTCTCAAATTACATAATGTAATTGCCAAAGAAGATTACCAGACCATTTGGGTTACCCTCACGATAGCGGGGTCCCCAGTTAAAATGGAGCTAGATACAGGATCAGCTCTGACCAGATGAACCCGACACTGGCATTCAAGCCGAATCAACCTTGCCAAAAGAACCTACTACACCACCGAAAACTACTACACCACCGAGGCGTTATCCGGACCGAGTCAGGAAGCCTCCAGGGAGACTAACTTATAATTAATTAACTGCAGCAAATGTGTAGATTATTGTTCTTGTAAACATGTTAATTAACGAACACTTAAAAATGTTATGTACTGGTTGTCTAGAAGGGGAGGAATTGTGGTGTATGTGCCTTTAAGAGCCCCTGTGTACTGTAATGCCGGTAGTAGCCACTCGGGCTATATAAGCCTGTATAGTGTCTTGTATCTGTTAGTTCACCTCCAGACTTTGTTCAATAAACACCTGTTAAACCAACTCCTGCATTCCGTGTCTCCATTAACACACGGATACAACACCCCTCCCATCTGGTACAGCAATCCCCTCGGCACGGGAATGGAGACAAGTCCAGTTATAGTGATGGGATGAGTTAAAGGTATTTACTCAGATGGGCGGAAGGTGGGAAGTGGTGTTCCACGGGGATTGGTGCTGGGACCACTGTTGTTCACCATTTACATGAATGATTTGGACTTGGGAATCAGAAGTACAATTTCAAAATTTGCTGATGACACTAAATTGGGGGGTAGTTAATACTGAGGAAGACTGTGATAGCATCCTTGTAGGATTATTCAGTTGTGTTCAGTAAATAGCACCATCTTTTAATTTGCTTTGACTGATCACATCACTATATAGTTATGTGAAAAACAGAAATTATTAACAGCTCCCAATTTCAGAATTGTCAGATTCAAACTCAACTTCTTCCAAGTGCAATCTAACATTTCAAAAATTGTAATGGATGTAGGCGAGATATTAGGACTGTTGTCTAACACAATCTAAACACAGTGACACACAGACAGATGGGCAGGTGTAGCTTCACAGCGAATTCTTTCAAGCCTCACTAAAAAGTGGCAGACTGGCAATCCATTGTCCACTAATGCAGTTGTGATCTTTGTAAATTAAGAAATGGAAATGTGTCAAAGAGTTGATTAACAGAGTGGGGCATCATCTTCCTTTGATTTCTATTTCTGACACCAGGCAACAGAAAAAGGTCATTACAACACAACATAAGCAGACTCTTCAGGTGTGAGACATCAGACTTCAGAACAACACGTCTGCCAGCTCTGGCCACAAACCTCAGTACAGTCAACCTTTCAGCAGCTGCAGCCCTGATAAAATAATTAGTAGTTTAACATGTCTAGTCGAACTTTTGTATCAAAATAGAAGAAATGTATTTGTGACACACACACAATTAATAATTAAATCACAATGTGATTGTGAGGATCGATTATCGCATCTTGATACCTTCCGTGTCCACCAGTCGAGGAAGGTATCAAGTGAACCGATGGACACCGCCTGCTCCCTCTCCAGGGCCACCCGGGCAGGGACAAGACCATGGGAGAGAGGCAGGCAGCCAGAGTGAACCCCCATGGGCCCCGCCCATCCAGGATCTACAAATTGCTGTTTCCGCCAGGCCCAAGAGCAGGTCCAGGAGAAGATCCTCCCACTTACCCACCCCCACTCCGCACCAGGCGGCCAAAGATTAGGAGCGTGGGGCTAAAGTGTAACCAAGAGTTGAGGAGCAGCCCCTTCAGGTAACTATACAGGGGCTGTAACCTCTCACACTGAATATATACACGGCACGTGGACTCGTCTAGGTCGCAAACATCACATCTGACCTTGAAGTCCGGAAAGGAGCTTAAACTGTTGCACACGACAGCTCCCTGCAACAGTCTCCACCCCAGATCCCCAATGGTGCTGGGAAGGACCCCCGTGTAGAGAGCCCTCCACTGGGGAACCTCGCCTCCGTCAGACAGCAAGATGACCCGCCAGTCTAATTGAGATTGGGCAATAAACAAAATTAATCAATAAATGACACAGAAATCTGAGTCCCCGGGTCCTCAGCCCTGGTGTGAAGTACGCTGGCCACCAGTCTGGTTTAATTACTAAATGTTTTCTAACTCGGGTTCAGGCCTGTCATTCTGAGGGAAACAAGGCTTCATTTATTGCTGTGTCCCACCCGAGCGGCTGTTAATGGCTTTAATAAACTGGCAGCAAGGTTTTTTTTAAAGGTGGAAAGAGGTGAAAAACGCAACTAGCGATGCCTCAAAACTCATAGACAGAGAAATCCACTTCATCAGCGCCCCTGCCACAGGACTCAATATCCACTCCCTCCACCACTGGTGCACTGTGTCTGCAGTATGTACGGTCTACAAGATGACCACGGTCAGGCCGTATGGAGTCAAGGGCCAGGCAGCAGAATGGATGGAAAGATCACTACAAACTTCCCTTAACTCCGTTTCTGTTTTGTAGCCAGCTTTCCATCCATTCTGCTGCCTGGCCCTTCACTCCACACAGCCTGACCTTGGTCATCTTGTCGATCTTACATACTGTTACAGATAGCGAGCTGGTCACAAAACAGAAAACAGAGAGTAGGGGTTAAGAGTAGCTACTCAGAGTGGCAAAAGGTGGGAAGTGGTGTTCCACAGGGATCGGCGTTGGGATCACTATTGTTCACCATTTACATAAATGATTTGGACACGTGAATCAGAAGAACCCATCACATGGGTTCGGGTGGATGCAGAGTGATAGAAAATTTGAGGTTAGGATCAGATCAGCCATTGAATGGTGGAGCAGGCTCGAGGGGCCGATTGGCCTACTCCTGCTCCTTTTTCTTATGTTCTTATGTTCTAGAACATTTTCAAAGTTTGTCGATAACACCAAATTGGGAGGTAGAGTTAATACTGAGGAAGACAAAATGCAAGAAGACATTAATAAATTTCAGAATGGGCATGTAATTGGCAAATGAATTTTACTGTAGATCAGTGTGAGGTGGTGTGTTAATGAATTTCACTGTAGATCAGTGTGAGGTGGTGTGTTAATGAATTTCACTGTAGATCAGTGTGAGGTGGTGTGTTAATGAATTTCACTATAGATCAGTGTGAGGTGGTGTGTTAATGAATTTCACTGTAGATCAGTGTGAGGTGGTGTGTTAACGAATTTCACGATAGATCAGTGTGAGGTGGTGTGATAATGAATTTCACTATAGATCAGTGTGAGGTGGTGTGTTAATGAATTTCACTATAGATCAGTGTGAGGGGGTGTGTTAATGAATTTCACTATAGATCAGTGTGAGGGGGTGTGTTAATGAATTTCACTGTAGATCAGTGTGAGGTGGTGTGTTAATGAATTTCACTACAGATCAGGTTGAGGGTGTGTGTTAATGAATTTCACTATAGAACAGTGTGGGGTGTGTGTGTTAATGAATTTCACTGTAGATCAGTGTGAGGTGGTTTGTTAATGAATTTCACTATAGATCAGTGTGAGGCGGTGCGTTAATGAATTTCACTTTAGATAAGTTTGAGGGGGTGTTAAAGTATTTCACTGTAGATCAGTGTGAGGTGGTGTGTTAATGAATTTCACTATAGATCAGTGTGAGGTGGTGTGTTAATGAATTTCACTGTAGATCAGTTTGAGGTAGTGTGTTAATGAATTTCACGAGAGATCAGTGTGAGGTAGTGCGTTAATGAATTTCACTGTAGATCAGTGTGAGGTGGTGTGTTAATGAATTACACTGTAGATCAGTTTGACGTGGTGCGTTAATGAATTTCACTATAGCTCAGTGTGGGGTGGTGTGTTAATGAATTTCACTATAGATCAGTGTGAGGTGGTGTGTTAATGGATTTCACTGTAGGTCAGTGTGAGGTGGTGTGTTAAAGAATTTCACTATAGGTCAGTGTGAGGTGGTGTGTTAATGAATGACACTGTAGATCAGTGTGAGGTGGTATGTTAATAAATTTCACTGTAGATCAGTGTGCGGTGGTGTGTTAATGAATTTCACTGTAGATCAGTGTGAGGTGGTGTGTTAATGAATTTTGCTATAGATCAGTGTGAGGTGGTGTGTAATTGGGAAATGAATTTCACTGTAGATCAGTTTGAGGTGGTGTGTTAATAAATTTCACTATAGATCAGTGTGAGGTGGTTTGTTAATGAATTTCACTGTAGATCAGTATGAGGTGGTGTGTTAATGAATTTCACTGTAGATCAGTGTGAGGGTTTGTGTTAATAAATTTCACTGTAGATCAGTGAGAGGTGGTGTGTTAATGAATTTCACTGTAGATCAGCGTAAGGTGCTGTGTTAATGAATTTCACTATTGATCAGTGTGAGGTGGTGTGTTAATGAATTTTACTGTAGATCAGTTTGTGGTGGTGTGTTAATGAATTTCACTTTAGATAAGTGTGAGGGAGTGTGTTAATGAATTTCACAGTAGATCAGTGTGGGTGTGTTAATGAATTTCACTGTAGATCAGTGTGAGGTGGTGTGTTAATGAATTTCACTGTAGATCAGTGTGAGGTGGCAGGTTAATGAATTTCACTATAGATCAGTGTGAGGTGGTGTGTTAATTAATTTCACTGTAGATCAGTGTGAGCGGGTGTGTTAATGAATTTCATTGTAGATCAGTGTGAGGTGGTGTGTTAATGAAATTTACTGTAGATCAGTTTGTGGTGGTGTGTTAATGAATTTCACTATAGGTTAGTGTGAGGTGGTGTGTTAATGAATTTCACTATAGATCAGTGCGAGGTGGTGTGTTAATGAATTTCACTGTAGAGCAGTGTGAGGTGGTGTGTTAATGAATTTCACAATAGGTCAGTGTGAGGTGGTGTGTTAATGAATTTCACTAAAGATCAGTGTGAGGTGGTGTGTTAATGAATTTCACTTTCGGTCAGTGTGAGGTGGTTTGTTAATGAATTTCACGATAGTTCAGTGTGAAGTGGTGTGTTAATGAATTTCGCTACAGGTCAGTGTGAGTTGGTGTGTTCAAGAATTTCACTATAGATCAGTGTGAGGGGGTGTGTTAATGAATTTCACTATAGGTCAGTGTGAGGTGGTGTGTTAATGAATTTCATTATAGATCAGTGTGAGTTGGTGTGTTAATTAATTTCACTGTAGGTTAGTGTGAGGTGGTGTGTTAATGAATTTCACTGTAGATCAGTGTGAGTTGGTGTGTTAATGAAATTCACTATAGATCAGTTTGAGGTGGTGAGTTAATGAATTTCACTATAGGTCAGTGTGAAGTGGTGTGTTAATGAATTTCACTGTAGATCAGTGTGAGGTGGTGTGTTAATGAATTTCAATGTAGAGCAGTGTGAGGTGGTGTGTTAATGAATTTCACAATGGGTCAGTGTGAGGTGGTGTGTTCATGAATTTCACTAAAGATCAGTGTGAGGTGGTGTGTTAAAGAATTTCACTGTAGATCACTGTGAGGTGGTGTGTTAATGAATTTCACTTTCGGTCAGTGTGAGGTGGTTTGTTAATGAATTTCACTATAGTTCAGTGTGAAGTGGTGTGTTAATGAATTTCGCTATAGGTCAGTGTGAGTTGGTGTGTTAAAGAATTTCACTATAGATCAGTGTGAGGGGGTGTGTTAATGAATTTCACTATAGATCAGTGTGAGGTGGTGTGTTAATGAATTTCATTATAGATCAGTGTGAGTTGGTGTGTTAATGAATTTCACTGTAGGTTAGTGTGAGGTGGTGTGTTAATGAATTTCACTGTAGATCAGTGTGAGTTGGTGTGTTAATGAATTTCACTATAGATCAGTTTGAGGTGGTGAGTTAATGAATTTCACTATAGGTCAGTGTGAAGTGGTGTGTTAATGAATTTCACTGTAGATCAGTGTGAGGTGGTGTGTTAATGAATTTCACGATAGATGAGTTTGAGGGTGTGTCTTAATGAATTTCAATATAGATCAGTGTGAGGTGGTGTGTTAATGAATTTCACTACAGATCAGGTTGAGGGTGTGTGTTAATGAATTTCTCTATAGATCAGTGTGAGGGGTGTGTGTTAATGAATTTCGCGAGATCAGTGTGAGGTGGTGTGTTAATGAATTTCACTATAGATCAGTGTGAGGTGGTGTGTTAATGAATTTCACTGTAGTTCATTGTGAGGTGGTGTGTTAATGAATTTCACGATAGATCAGTGTGAGGTAGTATGTTAATGAACATCACTGTAGATCAGTGTGAGGTGGTGTGTTAATGAATTGCACTCTAGATCAGTGTGAGGTGGTGTGTTAATGAATTTCACTATAGATCAGTGTGAGGCGGTGCATTAATGAATTTCACTTTAGATAAGTGTGAGTGGGGTGTTAATGAATTTCACTGTAGATCAGTGTGAGGTGGTGTGTTAATGAATTTCATTATAGGTCAGTGTGAGGTGGTGTGTTAATGAATTTCACTATAGATCAGTGTGAGGTGGTGTGTTAATGGATTTCACTGTAGGTCAGTGTGAGCTGGTGTTAAAGAATTTCACTATAGGTCAGTGTGAGGTGGTGTGTTAATGAATGACACTGTAGATCAGTGTGAGTGGTGTGTTAATGAATTTCACTATAGATCAGTGTGAGGTGGTGTGTTAATGAATTTCACTGTAGATCAGTGTGAGGTGGTGTGTTAATGAATTTTGCTATAGATCAGTGTGAGGTGGTGTGTTAATGAATTTCACTGTAGATCAGTCTGAGGGTGTGTGTTAATGAATTTCACTGTAGATCAGTGTAAGGTGGTGTGTTAATGAATTTCACTATAGATCAGTGTGAGGTGGTGTGTTAATGAATTTTACTGTAGCTCAGTGTGAGGTGGTGTGTTAATGAATTTCACTTTAGAAAAGTGTGAGGGAGTGTGTTAATGAATTTCACTGTAGATCAGTGTGGGTGTGTTAATGAATTTTGCTGTAGATCAGTTTTAGGTGGTGAGTTAATGAATTTCACTATAGGTCAGTGTGAAGTGGTGTGTTAATGAATTTCACTGTAGATCAGTGTGAGGTGGTGTGTTAATGAATTTCATGATAGATGAGTTTGAGGGGGGGTGTTAATGAATTTCAATATAGATCAGTGTGAGGTGGTGTGTTAATGAATTTCACTACAGATCAGGTTGAGGGTGTGTGTTAATGAATTTCACGATTGATCAGTGTGAGGGGTGTGTGTTAATGAATTTCGCGAGATCAGTGTGAGGTGGTGTGTTAATGAATTTCACTATAGATCAGTGTGAGGTGGTGTGTTAATGAATTTCACTGTAGTTCATTGTGAGGTGGTGTGTTAATGAATTTCACGAGAGATCAGTGTGAGGTAGTATGTTAATGAACTTCACTGTAGATCAGTGTGAGGTGGTGTGTTAATGAATTGCACTCTAGATCAGTGTGAGGTGGTGTGTTAATGAATTTCACTGTAGATCAGTGTGAGGCGGTGCATTAATGAATTTCACTTTAGATAAGTGTGAGTGGGGTGTTAATGAATTTCACTGTAGATCAGTGTGAGGTGGTGTGTTAATGAATTTCATTATAGGTCAGTGTGAGGTGGTATGTTAATGAATTTCACTCTAGATCAGTGTGAGGTGGTGTGTTAATGGATTTCACTGTAGGTCAGTGTGAGCTGGTGTTAAAGAATTTCACTATAGGTCAGTGTGAGGTGGTGTGTTAATGAATGACACTGTAGATCAGTGTGAGTGGTGTGTTAATGAATTTCACTATAGATCAGTGTGAGGTGGTGTGTTAATGAATTTCACTGTAGATCAGTGTGAGGTGGTGTGTTAATGAATTTTGCTATAGATCAGTGTGAGGTGGTGTGTTAATGAATTTCACTATAGATCAGTGTGAGGAGGCGTGTTAATGAATTTCACTGTAGATCAGTGTGAGGTGGTGTGTTAATAAATTTCACTGTAGATCAGCGTAAGGTGGTGTGTTAATGAATTTCACTATAGATCAGTGTGAGGTGGTGTGTTAATGAATTTTACTGTAGATCAGTGTGAGGTGGTGTGTTAATGAATTTCACTGTAGATCAGTTTGAGGTAGTGTGTTAATGAATTTCACGAGAGATCAGTGTGAGGTGGTGTGTTAATGAATTTCACTGTAGATCAGTGTGAGGTGGTGTGTTAATGAATTTCACTGTAGATCAGTATGACATGGTGCCTTAATGAATTTCACTATATGTCAGTGTGGGGTGGGGTGTTAATGAATTTCACTATAGATCAGTGTGAGGTGGTGTGTTAATGGATTGCACTGTAGGTCAGTGTGAGGTGGTGTGTTAAAGAATTTCACTATAGGTCAGTGTGAGGTGGTGTGTTAATGAATGACACTGTAGATCAGTGTGAGGTGGTGTATTAATGAATTTCACTGTAGGTCAGTATAAGGTGGTGTGTTAATGAATTTCACTGTAGATCAGTGTGAGGTGGTGTGTTAATGAATTTTGCTATAGATCAGTGTGAGGTGGTGTGTAATTGGGAAATGAATTTCACTGTAGATCAGTTTGAGGTGGTGTGTTAATAAATTTCACTATTGATCAGTGTGAGGTGGTTTGTTAATGAATTTCACTATAGATCAGTGTGAGGTGGTGTGTTATTGAATTTCACTGTAGTTCAGTGTGAGGGTGTGTGTTAATAAATTTCACTGTAGATCAGTGTGAGGAGGCGTGTTAATGAATTTCACTGTAGATCAGTGTGAGGTGGTGTGTTAATGAATGACACTGTAGATCAGTGTGAGGTGGTGTGTTAATGAATTTTACAAGAGATCAGTGTGAGGAGGCGTGTTAATGAATTTCATTATAGATCAGTGTGAGGTGGTGTGTTAATTAATTTCACTGTAGATCAGTGTGAGGCGGTGTGTTAATGAATTTCATTGTAGATCAGTGTGAGGTGGTGTGTTAATTAATTTCACTATAGATCAGTGTGATGTGGTGTGTTAATTAATTTCACTATAGATCAGTGTGAGGTGGTGTGTTAAAGAATTTCACTATAGGTCAGTGTGAGGTGGTGTGTTAATGAATGACACTGTAGATCAGTGTGAGGTGGTATGTTAATAAATTTCACTGTAGATCAGTGTGCGGTGGTGTGTTAATGAATTTCACTGTAGATCAGTGTGAGGTGGTGTGTTAATGAATTTTGCTATAGATCAGTGTGAGGTGGTGTGTAATTGGGAAATGAATTTCACTGTAGATCAGTTTGAGGTGGTGTGTTAATAAATTTCACTATAGATCAGTGTGAGGTGCTTTGTTAATGAATTTCACTGTAGATCAGTATGAGGTGGTGTGTTAATGAATTTCACTGTAGATCAGTGTGAGGGTTTGTGTTAATAAATTTCACTGTAGATCAGTGAGAGGTGGTGTGTTAATGAATTTCACTGTAGATCAGCGTAAGGTGCTGTGTTAATGAATTTCACTATTGATCAGTGTGAGGTGGTGTGTTAATGAATTTTACTGTAGATCAGTTTGTGGTGGTGTGTTAATGAATTTCACTTTAGATAAGTGTGAGGGAGTGTGTTAATGAATTTCACAGTAGATCAGTGTGGGTGTGTTAATGAATTTCACTGTAGATCAGTGTGAGGTGGTGTGTTAATGAATTTCACTGTAGATCAGTGTGAGGTGGCAGGTTAATGAATTTCACTATAGATCAGTGTGAGGTGGTGTGTTAATTAATTTCACTGTAGATCAGTGTGAGCGGGTGTGTTAATGAATTTCATTGTAGATCAGTGTGAGGTGGTGTGTTAATGAAATTTACTGTAGATCAGTTTGTGGTGGTGTGTTAATGAATTTCACTATAGGTTAGTGTGAGGTGGTGTGTTAATGAATTTCACTATAGATCAGTGTGAGGTGGTGTGTTAATGAATTTCACTGTAGAGCAGTGTGAGGTGGTGTGTTAATGAATTTCACAATAGGTCAGTGTGAGGTGGTGTGTTAATGAATTTCACTAAAGATCAGTGTGAGGTGGTGTGTTAATGAATTTCACTTTCGGTCAGTGTGAGGTGGTTTGTTAATGAATTTCACGATAGTTCAGTGTGAAGTGGTGTGTTAATGAATTTCGCTACAGGTCAGTGTGAGTTGGTGTGTTCAAGAATTTCACTATAGATCAGTGTGAGGGGGTGTGTTAATGAATTTCACTATAGGTCAGTGTGAGGTGGTGTGTTAATGAATTTCATTATAGATCAGTGTGAGTTGGTGTGTTAATTAATTTCACTGTAGGTTAGTGTGAGGTGGTGTGTTAATGAATTTCACTGTAGATCAGTGTGAGTTGGTGTGTTAATGAAATTCACTATAGATCAGTTTGAGGTGGTGAGTTAATGAATTTCACTATAGGTCAGTGTGAAGTGGTGTGTTAATGAATTTCACTGTAGATCAGTGTGAGGTGGTGTGTTAATGAAATTTACTGTAGATCAGTTTGTGGTGGTGTGTTAATGAATTTCACTATAGGTCAGTGTGAGGTGGTGTGTTAATGAATTTCACTTTTGATCAGTGTGAGGTGGTGTGTTAATGAATTTCAATGTAGAGCAGTGTGAGGTGGTGTGTTAATGAATTTCACAATGGGTCAGTGTGAGGTGGTGTGTTAATGAATTTCACTAAAGATCAGTGTGAGGTGGTGTGTTAAAGAATTTCACTGTAGATCACTGTGAGGTGGTGTGTTAATGAATTTCACTTTCGGTCAGTGTGAGGTGGTTTGTTAATGAATTTCACTATAGTTCAGTGTGAAGTGGTGTGTTAATGAATTTCGCTATAGGTCAGTGTGAGTTGGTGTGTTAAAGAATTTCACTATAGATCAGTGTGAGGGGGTGTGTTAATGAATTTCACTATAGATCAGTGTGAGGTGGTGTGTTAATGAATTTCATTATAGATCAGTGTGAGTTGGTGTGTTAATGAATTTCACTGTAGGTTAGTGTGAGGTGGTGTGTTAATGAATTTCACTGTAGATCAGTGTGAGTTGGTGTGTTAATGAATTTCACTATAGATCAGTTTGAGGTGGTGAGTTAATGAATTTCACTATAGGTCAGTGTGAAGTGGTGTGTTAATGAATTTCACTGTAGATCAGTGTGAGGTGGTGTGTTAATGAATTTCACGATAGATGAGTTTGAGGGGGTGTGTTAATGAATTTCAATATAGATCAGTGTGAGGTGGTGTGTTAATGAATTTCACTACAGATCAGGTTGAGGGTGTGTGTTAATGAATTTCTCTATAGATCAGTGTGAGGGGTGTGTGTTAATGAATTTCGCGAGATCAGTGTGAGGTGGTGTGTTAATGAATTTCACTATAGATCAGTGTGAGGTGGTGTGTTAATGAATTTCACTGTAGTTCATTGTGAGGTGGTGTGTTAATGAATTTCTCGATAGATCAGTGTGAGGTAGTATGTTAATGAACATCACTGTAGATCAGTGTGAGGTGGTGTGTTAATGAATTGCACTCTAGATCAGTGTGAGGTGGTGTGTTAATGAATTTCACTATAGATCAGTGTGAGGCGGTGCATTAATGAATTTCACTTTAGATAAGTGTGAGTGGGGTGTTAATGAATTTCACTGTAGATCAGTGTGAGGTGGTGTGTTAATGAATTTCATTATAGGTCAGTGTGAGGTGGTGTGTTAATGAATTTCACTATAGATCAGTGTGAGGTGGTGTGTTAATGGATTTCACTGTAGGTCAGTGTGAGCTGGTGTTAAAGAATTTCACTATAGGTCAGTGTGAGGTGGTGTGTTAATGAATGACACTGTAGATCAGTGTGAGTGGTGTGTTAATGAATTTCACTATAGATCAGTGTGAGGTGGTGTGTTAATGAATTTCACTGTAGATCAGTGTGAGGTGGTGTGTTAATGAATTTTGCTATAGATCAGTGTGAGGTGGTGTGTTAATGAATTTCACTGTAGATCAGTCTGAGGGTGTGTGTTAATAAATTTCACTGTAGATCAGTGTGAGGTGGTGTGTGAATGAATTTCACTGTAGATCAGTGTAAGGTGGTGTGTTAATGAATTTCACTATAGATCAGTTTGAGGTGGTGTGTTAATGAATTTTACTGTAGCTCAGTGTGAGGTGGTGTGTTAATGAATTTCACTTTAGAAAAGTGTGAGGGAGTGTGTTAATGAATTTCACTGTAGATCAGTGTGGGTGTGTTAATGAATTTTGCTGTAGATCAGTTTGAGGTGGTGAGTTAATGAATTTCACTATAGGTCAGTGTGAAGTGGTGTGTTAATGAATTTCACTGTAGATCAGTGTGAGGTGGTGTGTTCATGAATTTCACGATAGATGAGTTTGAGGGGGGGTGTTAATGAATTTCAATATAGATCAGTGTGAGGGGTGTGTGTTAATGAATTTCGCGAGATCAGTGTGAGGTGGTGTGTTAATGAATTTCACTATAGATCAGTGTGAGGTGGTGTGTTAATGAATTTCACTGTAGTTCATTGTGAGGTGGTGTGTTAATGAATTTCACTAGAGATCAGTGTGAGGTAGTATGTTAATGAACTTCACTGTAGATCAGTGTGAGGTGGTGTGTTAATGAATTGCACTCTAGATCAGTGTGAGGTGGTGTGTTAATGAATTTCACTATAGATCAGTGTGAGGCGGTGCATTAATGAATTTCACTTTCGATAAGTGTGAGTGGGGTGTTAATGAATTTCACTGTAGATCAGTGTGAGGTGGTGTGTTAATGAATTTCATTATAGGTCAGTGTGAGGTGGTATGTTAATGAATTTCACTCTAGATCAGTGTGAGGTGGTGTGTTAATGGATTTCACTGTAGGTCAGTGTGAGCTGGTGTTAAAGAATTTCACTATAGGTCAGTGTGAGGTGGTGTGTTAATGAATGACACTGTAGATCAGTGTGAGTGGTGTGTTAATGAATTTCACTATAGATCAGTGTGAGGTGGTGTGTTAATGAATTTCACTGTAGATCAGTGTGAGGTGGTGTGTTAATGAATTTTGCTATAGATCAGTGTGAGGTGGTGTGTTAATGAATTTCACTATAGATCAGTGTGAGGAGGCGTGTTAATGAATTTCACTGTAGATCAGTGTGAGGTGGTGTGTTAATAAATTTCACTGTAGATCAGCGTAAGGTGGTGTGTTAATGAATTTCACTGTAGATCAGTTTGAGGTGGTGTGTTAATGGATTTCACTGTAGGTCAGTGTGAGGTGGTGTGTTAAAGAATTTCACTATAGGTCAGTGTGAGGTGGTGTGTTAATGAATGACACTGTAGATCAGTGTGAGGTGGTGTATTAATGAATTTCACTGTAGGTCAGTATAAGGTGGTGTGTTAATGAATTTCACTGTAGATCAGTGTGAGGTGGTGTGTTAATGAATTTTGCTATAGATCAGTGTGAGGTGGTGTGTAATTGGGAAATGAATTTCACTGTAGATCAGTTTGAGGTGGTGTGTTAATAAATTTCACTATTGATCAGTGTGAGGTGGTTTGTTAATGAATTTCACTATAGATCAGTGTGAGGTGGTGTGTTATTGAATTTCAATGTAGTTCAGTGTGAGGGTGTGTGTTAATAAATTTCACTGTAGATCAGTGTGAGGAGGCGTGTTAATGAATTTCACTGTAGATCAGTGTGAGGTGGTGTGTTAATGAATGACACTGTAGATCAGTGTGAGGTGGTGTGTTAATGAATTTTACAAGAGATCTGTGTGAGGAGGCGTGTTAATGAATTTCATTATAGATCAGTGTGAGGTGGTGTGTTAATTAATTTCACTGTAGATCAGTGTGAGGCGGTGTGTTAATGAATTTCATTGTAGATCAGTGTGAGGTGGTGTGTTAATTAATTTCACTATAGATCAGTGTGATGTGGTGTGTTAATTAATTTCACTATAGATCAGTGTGAGGTGGTGTGTTAATGAATTTCACTGTAGATCAGTGTGAGGTGGTGTGTTAATGAAATTTACTGTCGATCAGTTTGTGGTGGTATGTTAATGAATTTCACTATAGGTCAGTGTGAGGTGGTGTGTTAAGGAATTTCACTATAGATCAGTTTGAGGTGGTGTGTTAATGAATTTCACTGTAGATCAGTGTAAGGTGATGTGTTAATGAATTTCACTGTAGATCAGTGTGAGGTGGTGTGTTAATGAATTTTGCTATAGATCAGTGTGAGGTGATGTGTAATTGGGAAATGAATTTCACTGTAGATCAGTTTGAGGTGGTGTGTTAATAAATTTCACTATAGATCAATTTGAGGTGGTTTGTTAATGAATTTCATGAGAGATCAGTGTGAGGTGGTGTGTTAATGAATTTCACTGCAGATCAGTTTGAGGGGGTGTGTTAATGAATTTCACTGTAGATCATTGTAAGGTGGTGTGTTAATGAATTTCACTATTGATCAGTGTGAGGTGGTGTGTTAATGAATTTTACTGTAGGTCAGTGTGTGGTGGTGTGTTAATGAATTTCACTTTAGATAAGTGTGAGGGAGTGTGTTAATGAATTTCACAGTAGATCAGTGTGGGTGTGTTAATGAATTTCGCTGTAGATCAGTGTGAGGTGGTGTGTTAATGAATTTCACTGCAGATCAGTGTGAGGTGGCAGGTTAATGAATTTCACTATGGCTCTGTGTGAGGTGGTGTGTTAATGAATTTTACAAGAGATCAGTGTGAGGAGGCGTGTTAATGAATTTCACTATAGATCAGTGTGAGGTGGTGTGTTAATTAATTTCACTGTAGATCAGTGTGAGGTGGTGTGTTAATGAATTTCATTGTAGATCAGTGTGAGGTGGTGTGTTAATTAATTTCACTATAGATCAGTGTGATGTGGTGTGTCAATTAATTTCACTATAGATCAGTGTGAGGTGGTGTGTTAATGAATTTCACTGTAGATCAGTGTGAGCTGGTGTGTTAATGAAATTTACTGTAGATCAGTTTGTGGTGGTGTGTTAATGAATTTCACTATAGGTCAGTGTGAGGTGGTGTGTTAAGGAATTTCACTATAGATCAGTGTGAGGTGGTGTGTTAATGAATGACACTGTAGATCAGTGTGAGGTGGTGTGTTAATGAATTTCACTGTAGATCAGTGTAAGGTGGTGTGTTAATGAATTTCACTGTAGATCAGTGTGAGGTGGTGTGTTAATGAATTTTGCTATAGATCAGTGTGAGGTGGTGTGTAATTGGGAAATGAATTTCACTGTAGATCAGTTTGAGGTGGTGTGTTAATAAATTTCACTATAGATCAGTGTGAGGTGGTGTGTTAATGAATTTCACTGTAGATCAGTGTGAGGGGGTGTGTTAATGAATTTCACTGTAGATCATTGTAAGGTGGTGTGTTAATGAATTTCACTATTGATCAGTGTGAGGTGGTGTGTTAATGAATTTTACTGTAGATCAGTGTGTGGTGGTGTGTTAATGAATTTCACTGTAGATCAGTGTGAGGTGGTGTGTTAATGAATTTCACTGTAGATCAGTGTGAGGTGGCAGGTTAATGAATTTCACTATGGATCAGTGTGAGGTGGAGTGTTAGTGAATTTCACGAGAGATCAGTGTGAGGAGGCGTGTTAATGAATTTCAATGTAGATCAGTGTGAGGTGGTGTGTTAATGAATTTCACAATAGGTCAGTTTGAGGTGGTGTTTTAATGAATTTCACTGTAGATCATTGTGAGGTGGTTTGTTAATGAATTTCACTATAGTTCAGTGTGAAGTGGTGTGTTAATGAATTTCGCTATAGGTCAGTGTGAGTTGGTGTGTTAAAAAGTTTCACAATAGATCAGTGTGGGGGGGTGTTAATGAATTTCACTATAGATCAGTGTGTGGTGGTGTTATAACGAATTTCATTATAGATCAGTGTGAGTTGGTGTGTTAATGAATTTCACTGTAGGTTAGTGTGAGGTGGTGTGTTAATGAATTTCGCTATAGGTCAGTGTGAGTTGGTGTGTTAAAAAGTTTCACTATAGATCAGTGTGAGGGAGTGTGTTAATGAATTTCACTATAGATCAGTGTGAGGTGGTGTGTTAACGAATTTCATTATAGATCAGTGTGAGTTGGTGTGTTAATGAATTTCACTATAGATCAGTGTGAGGTGGTGTGTTAATGAATTTCACTGTAGATCAGTGTGAGGGTGTGTGTTAATAAATTTCACTGTAGATCAGTGTGAGGTGGTGTGTTGATGAATTTCACTTTAGATAAGTGTGAGGGAGTGTGTTAATGAATTTCACTATAGATCAGTGTGGGTGTGTTAATGAATTTCGCTGTAGATCAGTGTGAGGTGGTGTGTTAATGAATTTCACTATTGATCAGTGTGAGGTGGCAGGTTAATGAATTTCACTATGGATCAGTGTGAGGTGGAGTGTTAATGAATTTCACGAGAGATCAGTGTGAGGAGGCGTGTTAATGAATTTCACTTTCGATCAGTGTGAGGTGGTGTGTTAATTAATTTCACTGTAGATCAGTGTGAGGCGGTGTGTTAATGAATTTCATTGTAGATCAGTGTGAGGTGGTGTGTTAATTAATTTCACTATAGATCAGCGTGAGGTGGTGTGTTAATGAATTTCACTGTAGATCAGTGTGAGGTGGTGTGTTAATGAAATTTACTGTAGATCAGTTTGTGGTGGTGTGTTAATGAATTTCACTATAGGTCAGTGTGAGGTGGTGTGTTAAGGAATTTCACTATAGATCAGTGTGAGGTGGTGTGTTAATGAATGACACTGTAGATCAGTGTGAGGTGGTGTGTTAATGAATTTCACTGTAGATCAGTGTAAGGTGGTGTGTTAATGAATTTCACTGTAGATCAGTGTGAGGTGGTGTGTTAATGAATTTTGCTATAGATCAGTGTGAGGTGGTGTGTAATTGGGAAATGAATTTCACTGTAGATCAATTTGAGGTGGTGTGTTAATAAATTTCACTATAGATCAGTGTGAGGTGGTTTGTTAATGAATTTCACTATAGATCAGTGTGAGGGTGTGTGTTAATAAATTTCACTGTAGATCAGTGTGAGGGGGTGTGTTAATGAATTTCACTGTAGATCAGTGTAAGGTGGTGTGTTAATGAATTTCACTATTGATCAGTGTGAGGTGGTGTGTTAATGAATTTTACTGTAGATCAGTGTGTGGTGGTGTGTTAATGAATTTCACTTTAGATAAGTGTGAGGGAGTGTGTTAATGAATTTCACAGTAGATCAGTGTGGGTGTGTTAATGAATTTCACTGTAGATCAGTGTGAGGTGGTGTGTTAATGAATTTCACTGTAGATCAGTGTGAGGTGGCAGGTTAATGAATTTCACTATGGATCAGTGTGAGGTGGTGTGTAAATGAATTTCACGAGAGATCAGTGTGAGGAGGCATGTTAATGAATTTCACTATAGATCAGTGTGAGCTGGTGTGTTAATTAATTTCACTGTTGACCAGTGTGAGGGGGTGTGTTAATGAATTTCATTGTAGATCAGTGTGAGGTGGTGTGTTAAAGAAATTCACTGTAGATCAGTGTGAGGTGGTTTGTTAATGAATTTCACTATAGTTCAGTGTGAAGTGGTGTGTTAATGAATTTCGCTGTAGGTCAGTGTGAGTTGGTGTGTTAAAAAATTTCACTATAGATCAGTGTGAGGGGGTGTGTTAATGAATTTCACTATAGATCAGTGTGAGGTGGTGTGTTAATGAATTTCATTATAGATCAGTGTGAGTTGGTGTGTTAATGAATTTCACTGTAGGTTAGTGTGAGGTGGTGTGTTAAAGAAATTCACTATAGATCAGTGTGAGGTGGGGAGTTAATGAATTTCACTGTAGGTCAGTGTGAGGGTGTGTGTTAATAAATTTCACTGTAGATCAGTGTGAGGTGGTGTGTTAATGAATTTCACTTTAGATAAGTGTGAGGGAGTGTGTTAATGAATTTCACTATAGATCAGTGTGGGTGTGTTAATGAATTTCACTGTAGATCAGCGTGAGGTGGCAGGTTAATGAATTTCACTATGGATCAGTGTGAGGTGGTGTGTTAATGAATTTCACGAGAGATCAGTGTGAGGAGGCGTGTTAATGAATTTCACTATAGATCAGTGTGAGGTGGTGTGTTAATTAATTTCACTGTAGATCAGTGTGAAGGGGTGTGTTAATGAATTTCATTGTAGATCAGTGTGAGGTGGTGTGTTAATGAAATTTACTGTAGATCAGTTTGTGGTGGTGTGTTAATCAATTTCACTATAGGTCAGTGTGAGGTGGTGTGTTAATGAATTTCACTATAGATCAGTGTGAGGTGGAGTTTTAATGAATTTCACTGTAGATCAGTGTGAGGTGGTGTGTTAATGAATTTCACAATAGGTCAGCATGAGGTGGTGTGTTAATGAATTTCACTAAAGATCAGTGTGAGGTGGTGTGTTAAAGAATTTCACTGTGGATCAGTGTGAGGTGGTGTGTTAATGAATTTCACATTCGGTCATTGTGAGGTGGTTTGTTAATGAATTTCACTATAGTTCAGTGTGAAGTGGTGTGTTAATGAATTTCAATATAGATCAGTGTGAGGTGGTGTGTTAATGAATTTCACTACAGATCAGGTTGAGGGTGTGTGTTAATGAATTTCACTATAGATCAGTGTGAGGGGTGTGTGTTAATGAATTTCACTGTGGATCAGTGTGAGGTGGTGTGTTAATGAATGTCACTATAGTTCAGTGTGAGGTGGTGCGTTAATGAATTTCACTGTAGTTCATTGTGAGGTGTTGTGTTAATGAATTTCACTATAGATCAGTGTGAGGTAATGTGTTAATGAACTTCACTGTAGATCAGTGTGAGGTGGTGTGTTAATGAATTGCACTCTAGATCAGTGTGAGGTGGTGTGTTAATGAATTTCACTATAGATCAGTGTGAGGCGGTGCATTAATGAATTTCACTTTAGATAAGTGTGAGTGGGGTGTTAATGAATTTCACTGTAGATCAGTGTGAGGTGGTGTGTTAATGAATTTCATTATAGGTCAGTGTGAGGTGGTGTGTTAATGAATTTCACTATAGATCAGTGTGAGGTGGTGTGTTAATGGATTTCACTGTAGGTCAGTGTGAGGTGGTGTTAAAGAATTTCACTATAGGTCAGTGTGAGGTGGTGTGTTAATGAATGACACTGTAGATCAGTGTGAGGTGGTGTGTTAATGAATTTCACTATAGATCAGTGTGAGGTGGTGTGTTATTGAATTTCACTGTAGATCAGTGTAAGCTGGTGTGTTAATGAATTTCACTGTAGATCAGTGTGAGGTGGTGTGTTAATGAATTTTGCTATAGATCAGTGTGAGGTGGCGTGTAATTGGGAAATGAATTTCACTGTAGATCAGTTTGAGGTGGTGTGTTAATAAATTTCACTATAGATCAGTGTGAGTTGGTTTGTTAATGAATTTCACTATAGATCAGTGTGAGGTGGTGTTAATGAATTTCACTGTAGGTTAGTGTGAGGTGGTGTGTTAATGAATTTCACTGTAGATCAGTGTGAGTTGGTGTGTTAATGAATTTCACAACAGATCAGTGTGATGTGGTGAGTTAATGAATTTCACTGTAGGTCAGTGTGAAGTGGTGTGTTAATGAATTTCACTGTAGATCAGTGTGAGGTGATGTGTTAATGAATTTCACTATAGATCAGTTTGAGGGGGTGTATTAATGAATTTCAATATAGATCAGTGTGAGGTGGTGTGTTAATGAATTTCACTACAGATCAGGTTGAGGGTGTGTGTTAATGAATTTCACTATAGATCAGTGTGAGGGGTGTGTGTTAATGAATTTCACTGTGGATCAGTGTGAGGTGGTGTGTTAATGAATTTCACTATAGTTCAGTGTGAGGTGGTGTGTTAATGAATTTCACTGTAGTTCATTGTGAGGTGTTGTGTTAATGAATTTCACTATAGATCAGTGTGAGGTAATGTGTTAATGAACTTCACTGTAGATCAGTGTGAGGTGGTGTGTTAATGAATTGCACTCTAGATCAGTGTGAGGTGGTGTGTTAATGAATTTCACTGTAGATCAGTGTGAGGCGGTGCATTAATGAATTTCACTTTAGATAAGTGTGAGTGGGGTGTTAATGAATTTCACTGTAGATCAGTGTGAGGTGGTGTGTTAATGAATTTCATTATAGGTCAGTGTGAGGTGGTGTGTTAATGAATTTCACTATAGATCAGTGTGAGGTGGTGTGTTAATGGATTTCACTGTAGGTCAGTGTGAGGTGGTGTTAAAGAATTTCACTATAGGTCAGTGTGAGGTGGTGTGTTAATGAATGACACTGTAGATCAGTGTGAGGTGGTGTGTTAATGAATTTCACTATAGATCAGTGTGAGGTGGTGTGTTAATGAATTTCACTGTAGATCAGTGTGAGGTGGTGTGTTAATGAATTTTGCTATAGATCAGTGTGAGGTGGCGTGTAATTGGGAAATGAATTTCACTGTAGATCAGTTTGAGGTGGTGTGTTAATAAATTTCACTATAGATCAGTGTGAGTTGGTTTGTTAATGAATTTCACTATCGATCAGTGTGAGGTGGTGTTAATGAATTTCACTGTGGATCAGTCTGAGGGTGTGTGTTTTTAAATTTCACTGTAGATCAGTGTGAGGTGGTGTGTTAATGAATTTCACTGTAGATCAGCGTAAGGTGGTGTGTTAATGAATTTCACTGTAGATCAGTTTGAGGTAGTGTGTTAATGAATTTCACGAGAGATCAGTGTGAGGTGGTGTGTTAATGAATTTCACTGTAGATCAGTGTGAGGTGGTGTGTTAATGAATTTCACTGTAGATCAGTGTGATATGGTGCGTTAATGAATTTCACTATATGTCAGTGTGGGGTGGTGTGTTAATGAATTTCACTATAGATCAGTGTGAGGTGGTGTGTTAATGGATTTCACTGTAGGTCAGTGTGAGGTGGTGTGTTAAAGAATTTCACTATAGGTCAGTGTGAGGTGGTGTGTTAATGAATGACACTGTAGATCAGTGTGAGGTGGTGTATTAATGAATTTCACTGTAGGTCAGTATAAGGTGGTGTGTTAATGAATTTCACTGTAGATCAGTGTGAGGTGGTGTGTTAATGAATTTTGCTATAGATCAGTGTGAGGTGGTGTGTAATTGGGAAATGAATTTCACTAGATCAGTTTGAGGTGGTGTGTTAATAAATTTCACTATAGATCAGTGCGAGGTGGTTTGTTAATGAATTTCACTGCAGATCAGTGTGAGGTGGTATGTTAATGAATTTCACTGTAGTTCAGTGTGAGGGTGTGTGTTAATAAATTTCACTGTAGATCAGTGTGAGGTGGTGTGTTAATGAATTTCACTGTAGATCAGTGTAAGGTGGTGTGTTAATGAATTTCACTATTGATCAGTGTGAGGTGGTGTGTTAATGAATTTTACTGTAGATCAGTGTGTGGTGGTGTGTTAATGAATTTCACTTTAGATGAGTGTGAGGGAGTGTGTTAATGAATTTCACAGTAGATCAGTGTGTGTGTGTTAATGAATTTCACTGTAGATCAGTGTGAGGTGGTGTGTTAATGAATTTCACTGTAGATCAGTGTGAGGTGGCAGGTTGATGAATTTCACTGTGGATCAGTGTGAGGTGGTGTGTTAATGAATTTCATGAGAGATCAGTGTGAGGAGGCGTGTTAATGAATTTCACTATAGATCAGTGTGAGGTGGTGTGTTAATTAATTTCACTGTAGATCAGTGTGAGGGGGGTGTTAATGAATTTCATTGTAGATCAGTGTGAGGTGGTGTGTTAATGAAATTTACTGTAGATCAGTTTGTGGTGGTGTGTTAATCAATTTCACTATAGGTCAGTTTGAGGTGGTGTGTTAATGAATTTCACTTTTGATCAGTGTGAGGTGGTGTGTTAATGAATTTCACTGTAGATCAGTGTGAGGTGGTGTGTTAATGAATTTCACAATAGGTCAGTGTGAGGTGGTGTGTTAATGAATTTCACTAAAGATCAGTGTGAGGTGGTGTGTTAAAGAATTTCACTGTAGATCAGTGTGAGGTGGTGTGTTAATGAATTTCACTTTCGGTCAGTGTGAGGTGGTTTGTTAATGAATTTCACTATAGTTCGGTGTGAAGTGGTGTGTTAATGAATTTCGCTATAGGGCAGTATGAGTTGGTGTGTTAAAGAATTTCACTATAGATCAGTGTGAGGGGGAGTATTAATGAATTTCACTATAGATCAGTGTGAGGTGGTGTGTTAATGAATTTCATTATAGATCAGTGTGAGTTGGTGTGTTAATGAATTTCACTGTAGGTTAGTGTGAGGTTCTGTGTTAATGAATTTCACTGCAGATCAGTGTGAGTTGGTGTGTTAATGAATTTCACTATAGATCAGTGTGAGGTGGTGAGTTAATGAATTTCGCTATAGGTCAGTGTGAAGTGGTGTGTTAATGAATTTCAATGTAGATCAGTGTGAGGTGGTGTGTTAATGAATTTCACTACAGATCAGGTTGAGGGTGTGTGTTAATGAATTTCACTATAGATCAGTGTGAGGGGTGTGTGTTAATGAATTTCACTGTAGATCAGTGTGAGGTGGTGTGTTAATGAATTTCACTATAGATCAGTGTGAGGTGGTGTGTTGATGAATTTCACTGTAGTTCATTGTGAGGTGGTGTGTTAATGAATTTCACTATAGGTCAGTGTGAGGTAGTGTGTTAATGAACTTCACTGTAGATCAGTGTGAGGTGGTGTGTTAATGAATTGCACTGCAGATCAGGTTGAGGGTGTGTTAATGAATTTCACTGTCGATCAGTGTGAGGGGTGTGTGTTAATGAACTTCACTAGATCAGTGTGAGGTGGTGTGTTAATGAATTGCACTCTAGATCAGTGTGAGGTGGTGTGTTAATGAATTTCACTATAGATCAGTGTGAGGCGGTGCATTAATGAATTTCACTTTAGATAAGTGTGAGTGGGGAGTTAATGAATTTCACTGTAGATCAGTGTGAGGTGGTGTGTTAATGAATTTCATTATAGGTCAGTGTGAGGTGGTGTGTTAATGAATTTCACTATAGATCAGTGTGAGGTGGTGTGTTAATGGATTTCACTGTAGGTCAGTGTGAGGTGGTGTTAAAGAATTTCAGTATAGGTCAGTGTGAGGTGGTGTGTTAATGAATGACACTGCAGATCAGTGTGAGGTGGTGTGTTAATGAATTTCACTATAGATCAGTGTGAGGTGGTGTGTTATGGAATTTCACTATAGATCAGTGTGAGGTGGTGTGTTATGGAATTTCACTGCAGATCAGTTTGAAGTGGTGTGTTAATAAATTTCACTATAGATCAGTGTGAGTTGGTTTGTTAATGAATTTCACTGTAGATCAGTGTGAGGTGGTGTTAATGAATTTCACTGTAGATCAGTCTGAGGGTGTGTGTTAATAAATTTCACTGTAGATCAGTGTGAGGTGGTGTGTTAATGAATTTCACTGTAGATCAGTTTGAGGTAGTGAGTTAATGAATTTCACGAGAGATCAGTGTGAGGTGGTGTGTTAATGAATTTCACTGTAGATCAGTGTGAGGTGGTGTGTTAATGAATTTCACTGTAGATCAGTGTGACATGGTGCGTTAATGAATTTCACTATATGTCAGTGTGGGGTGGTGTGTTAAAGAATTTCACTTTAGATCAGTGTGAGGCGGTGTGTTAATGGATTTCACTGTAGGTCAGTGTGAGGTGGTGTGTTAAAGAATTTCACTATAGGTCAGTGTGAGGTGGTGTGTTAATGAATGACACTGAAGATCAGTGTGAGGTGGTGTATTAATGAATTTCACTGTAGATCAGTATAAGGTGGTGTGTTAATGAATTTCACTGTAGATCAGTGTGAGGTGGTGTGTTAATGAATTTTGCTATAGATCAGTGTGAGGTGGTGTGTAATTGGGAAATGAATTTCACTGTAGATCAGTTTGAGGTGGTGTGTTAACAAATTTCACTATAGATCAGTGTGAGGTGGTTTGTTAATGAATTTCACTATAGATCAGTGTGAGGTGGTGTGTTAATGAATTTCACTGTAGATCAGTGTGAGGGTGTGTGTTAATAAATTTCACTGTAGATCAGTGTGAGGTGGTGTGTTAATGAATTTCACTTTAGATAAGTGTGAGGGAGTGTTTTAATGAATTTCACTATAGATCAGTGTGGGTGTGTTAATGAATTTCGCTGTAGATCAGTGTGAGGTGGTGTGTTAATGAATTTCACTGTAGATCAGTGTGAGGTGGCAGGTTAATGAATTTCAGTATGGATCAGTGTGAGGTGGTGTGTTAATGAATTTCACGAGAGATCAGTGTGAGGAGGCGTGTTAATGAATTTCACTTTTGATCAGTGTGAGGTGGTGTGTTAATTAATTTCACTGTAGATCAGTGTGAGGCGGTGTGTTAATGAATTTCATTGTAGATCAGTGTGAGGTGGTGTGTTAATTAATTTCACTATAGATCAGCGTGAGGTGGTGTGTTAATGAATTTCACTGTCGATCAATGTGAGGTGGTGTGTTAATGAAATTTACTGTAGATCAGTTTGTGGTGGTGTGTTAATGAATTTCACTATAGGTCAGTGTGAGGTGGTGTGTTAAGGAATTTCACTATAGATCAGTGTGAGGTGGTGTGTTAATGAATGACACTGTAGATCAGTGTGAGGTGGTGTGTTAATGAATTTCACTGTAGATCAGTGTAAGGTGGTGTGTTAATGAATTTCACTGTAGATCAGTGTGAGGTGGTGTGTTGATGAATTTTGCTATAGATCAGTGTGAGGTGGGGTGTAATTGGGAAATGAATTTCACTGTAGATCAATTTGAGGTGGTGTGTTAATAAATTTCACTATAGATCAGTGTGAGGTGGTTTGTTAATGAATTTCACTATAGATCAGTGTGAGGGTGTGTGTTAATAAATTTCACTGTAGATCAGTGTGAGGGGGTGTGTTAATGAATTTCACTGTAGATCAGTGTAAGGTGGTGTGTTAATGAATTTCACTATTGATCAGTGTGAGGTGGTGTGTTAATGAGTTTTACTGTAGATCAGTGTGTGGTGGTGTGTTAATGAATTTCACTTTAGATAAGTGTGAGGGAGTGTGTTAATGAATTTCACAGTAGATCAGTGTGGGTGTGTTAATGAATTTCACTGTAGATCAGTGTGAGGTGGTGTGTTAATGAATTTCACTGTAGATCAGTGTGAGGTGGCAGGTTAATGAATTTCAATATGGATCAGTGTGAGGTGGTGTGTTAATGAATTTCACGAGAGATCAGTGTGAGGAGGCATGTTAATGAATTTCACTATAGATCAGTGTGAGGTGGTGTGTTAATTAATTTCACTGTAGACCAGTGTGAGGGGGTGTGTTAATGAATTTCATTGTAGATCAGTGTGAGGTGGTGTGTTAAACAAATTCACTGTCGATCAGTGTGAGGTGGTTTGTTAATGAATTTCACTATAGTTCAGTGTGAAGTGGTGTGTTAATGAATTTCGCTGTAGGTCAGTGTGAGTTGGTGTGTTAAAAAATTTCACTATAGATCAGTGTGAGGGGGTGTGTTAATGAATTTCACTATAGATCAGTGTGAGGTGGTGTGTTAATTAATTTCATTATAGATCAGTGTGAGTTGGTGTGTTAATGAATTTCACTGTAGGTTAGTGTGAGGTGGTGTGTTAAAGAATTTCACTGTAGATCAGTGTGAGTAGGTGTGTTAATGAATTTCACTATAGATCAGTGTGAGGTGGTGAGTTAATGAATTTCACTATAGGTCAGTGTGAGGGTGTGTGTTAATAAATTTCACTGTAGATCAGTGTGAGGTGGTGTGTTAATGAATTTCACTTTAGATAAGTGTGAGGGAGTGTGTTAATGAATTTCACTATAGATCAGTGTGGGTGTGTTAATGAATTTCACTGTAGATCAGTGTGAGGTGGCAGGTTAATGAATTTCACCATGGATCAGTGTGAGGTGGTGTGTTAATGAATTTCACGAGAGATCAGTGTGAGGAGGCGTGTTAATGAATTTCACTAAAGATCAGTGTGAGGTGGTGTGTTAATGAATTTCACATTCGGTCATTGTGAGGTGGTTTGTTAATGAATTTCACGATAGTTCAGTGTGAAGTGGTGTGTTAATGAATTTCGCTATAGGTCAGTGTGAGTTGGTGTGTTAATGAATTTCACTGCAGGTTAGTGTGAGGTGGTGTGTTAATGAATTTCACTGTAGATCAGTGTGAGTTGGTGTGTTAATGAATTTCACTATAGATCAGTGTGAGGGGTGTGTGTTAATGAATTTCATTATAGATCAGTGTGAGTTGGTGTGTTAATGAATTTCACTGCAGGTTAGTGTGAGGTGGTGTGTTAATGAATTTCACTGTAGATCAGTGTGAGTTGGTGTGTTAATGAATTTCACTATAGATCAGTGTGAGGGGTGTGTGTTAATGAATTTCACTATAGATCAGTGTGAGGTGGTGTGTTAATGAATTTCACTGTAGTTCATTGTGAGGTGTTGTGTTAATGAATTTCACTATAGATCAGTGTGAGGTAATGTGTTAATGAACTTCACTGTAGATCAGTGTGAGGTGGTGTGTTAATGAATTTCATTATAGGTCAGTGTGAGTTGGTGTGTTAATGAATTTCACTGTAGATCAGTGTGAGGTGGTGTGTTAATGGATTTCACTGTAGGTCAGTGTGAGGTGGTGTTAAAGAATTTCACTATAGGTCAGTGTGATGTGGTGTGTTAATGAATGACACTATAGATCAGTGTGAGGTGGTGTGTTAATGAATTTCACTGTAGATCAGTGTAAGGTGGTGTGTTAATGAATTTCACTGTAGATCAGTGTGAGGTGGTGTGTTAATGAATTTTGCTATAGATCAGTGTGAGGTGGCGTGTAATTGGGAAATGAATTTCACTGTAGATCAGTTTGAGGTGGTGTGTTAATAAATTTCACTATAGATCAGTGTGAGTTGGTTTGTTAATGAATTTCACTATAGATCAGTGTGAGGTGGTGTTAATGAATTTCACTGTGGATCAGCCTGAGGGTGTGTGTTTTTAAATTTCACTGTCGATCAGTGTGAGGTGGTGTGTTAATAAATTTCACTGTAGATCAGCGTAAGGTGGTGTGTTAATGAATTTCACTATAGATCAGTGTGAGGTGGTGTGTTAATGAATTTTACTGTAGATCAGTGTGAGGTGGTGTGTTAATGAATTTCACTGTAGATCAGTTTGAGGTAGTGTGTTAATGAATTTCACGAGAGATCAGTGTGAGGTGGCGTGTTAATGAATTTCACTGTAGATCAGTGTGAGGTGGTGTGTTAATGAATTTCACTGCAGATCAGTATGACATGGTGCCTTAATGAATTTCACTATATGTCAGTGTGGGGTGGGGTGTTAATGAATTTCACTATAGATCAGTGTGAGGTGGTGTGTTAATGGATTTCACTGTAGGTCAGTGTGAGGTGGTGTGTTAAAGAATTTCACTATAGGTCAGTGTGAGGTGGTGTGTTAATGAATGACACTGTAGATCAGTGTGAGGTGGTGTATTAATGAATTTCACTGTAGGTCAGTATAAGG
This sequence comes from Somniosus microcephalus, assembly GCF_052327205.1. Taxonomy (NCBI): domain Eukaryota; kingdom Metazoa; phylum Chordata; class Chondrichthyes; order Squaliformes; family Somniosidae; genus Somniosus; species Somniosus microcephalus. The sequence continues at coordinate 279,776 of NW_028225442.1, read as the reverse complement.
TGGTGTGTTAATGAATTTCACTGTAGATCAGTGTGAGGTGGTGTGTTAATGAATTTTGCTATAGATCAGTGTGAGGTGGTGTGTAATTGGGAAATGAATTTCACTGTAGATCAGTTTGAGGTGGTGTGTTAATAAATTTCCCTATAGATCAGTGTGAGGTGGTTTGTTAATGAATTTCACTATAGATCAGTGTGAGGTGGTGTGTTAATGAATTTCACTGTAGTTCAGTGTGAGGGTGTGTGTTCATAAATTTCACTGTAGATCAGTGTGAGGTGGTGTGTTAATGAATTTCACTGTAGATCAGTGTAAGGTGGTGTGTTAATGAATTTCACTATTGATCAGTGTGAGGTGGTGTGTTAATGAATTTTACTGTAGATCAGTGTGTGGTGGTGTGTTAATGAATTTCACTTTAGATGAGTGTGAGGGAGTGTGTTAATGAATTTCACAGTAGATCAGTGTGGGTGTGTTAATGAATTTCACTGTAGATCAGTGTGAGGTGGTGTGTTAATGAATTTCACTGTAGATCAGTGTGAGGTGGCAGGTTGATGAATTTCACTGTGGATCAGTGTGAGGTGGTGTGTTAATGAATTTCATGAGAGATCAGTGTGAGGAGGCGTGTTAATGAATTTCACTGTAGATCAGTGTGAGGGGGGTGTTAATGAATTTCATTGTAGATCAGTGTGAGGTGGTGTGTTTATGAAATTTACTGTAGATCAGTTTGTGGTGGTGTGTTAATCAATTTCACTATAGGTCAGTGTGAGGTGGTGTGTTAATGAATTTCACTTTTGATCAGTGTGAGGTGGTGTGTTAATGAATTTCACTGTAGATCAGTGTGAGGTGGTGTGTTAATGAATTTCACAATAGGTCAGTGTGAGGTGGTGTGTTAATCAATTTCACTAAAGATCAGTGTGAGGTGGTGTGTTAAAGAATTTCACTGTCGATCAGTGTGAGGTGGTGTGTTAATGAATTTCACTTTCGGTCAGTGTGAGGTGGTTTGTTAATGAATTTCACTATAGTTCGGTGTGAAGTGGTGTGTTAATGAATTTCGCTATAGGTCAGTGTGAGTTGGTGTGTTAAAGAATTTCACTATAGATCAGTGTGAGGGGGTGTGTTAATGAATTTCACTATAGATCAGTGTGAGGTGGTGTGTTAATGAATTTCATTATAGATCAGTGTGAGTTGGTGTGTTAATGAATTTCACTGTAGGTTAGTGTGAGGTTCTGTGTTAATGAATTTCACTGTAGATAAGTGTGAGTTGGTGTGTTAATGAATTTCACTGTAGATCAGTGTGAGGTGGTGAGTTAATGAATTTCACTATAGGTCAGTGTGAAGTGGTGTGTTAATGAATTTCACTGTAGATCAGTGTGAGGTGGTGTGATAATGAATTTCACTACAGATCAGGTTGAGGGTGTGTGTTAATGAATTTCACTACAGATCAGTGTGAGGGGTGTGTGTTAATGAATTTCACTGTAGATCAGTGTGAGGTGGTGTGTTAATGAATTTCACTATAGATCAGTGTGAGGTGGTGTGTTGATGAATTTCACTGTAGTTCATTGTGAGGTGGTGTGTTCATGAATTTCACTATAGGTCAGTGTGAGGTAGTGTGTTAATGAACTTCACTGTTGATCAGTGTGAGGTGGTGTGTTAATGAATTTCACAATAGGTCAGTGTGAGGTGGTGTGTTAATGAATTTCACTATAGATCAGGGTGAGGTGGTGTGTTAATGAATTTCACTTTCGGTCAGTCTGAGGTGGTTTGTTAATGAATTTCACTATAGTTCGGTGTGAAGTGGTGTGTTAATGAATTTCGCTATAGGTCAGTGTGAGTTGGTGTGTTAAAGAATTTCACTATAGATCATTGTGAGGGTGTGTGTTAATGAATTTCACTACAGATCAGTGTGAGGTGGTGTGTTAATGAATTTCATTATAGATCAGTGTGAGTTGGTGTGTTAATGAATTTCACTGTAGGTTAGTGTGAGGTGGTGTGTTAATGAATTTCACTGTAGATCAGTGTGAGTTGGTGTGTTAATGAATTTCACTATAGATCAGTGTGAGGTGGTGAGTTAATGAATTTCACTATAGGTCAGTGTGAAGTGGTGTGTTAATGAATTTCAGTGTAGATCAGTGTGAGGTGGTGTGTTAATGAATTTCACTACAGATCAGGTTGAGGGTGTGTGTTAATGAATTTCACTACAGGTCAGTGTGAGGGGTGTGTGTTAATGAATTTCACTGTAGATCAGTGTGAGGTGGTGTGTTAATTAATTTCACTGTAGACCAGTGTGAGGGGGTGTGTTAATGAATTTCATTGTAGATCAGTGTGAGGTGGTGTGTTAAACAAATTCACTGTCGATCAGTGTGAGGTGGTTTGTTAATGAATTTCACTATAGTTCAGTGTGAAGTGGTGTGTTAATGAATTTCGCTGTAGGTCAGTGTGAGTTGGTGTGTTAAAAAATTTCACTATAGATCAGTGTGAGGGGGTGTGTTAATGAATTTCACTATAGATCAGTGTGAGGTGGTGTGTTAATTAATTTCATTATAGATCAGTGTGAGTTGGTGTGTTAATGAATTTCACTGTAGGTTAGTGTGAGGTGGTGTGTTAAAGAATTTCACTGTAGATCAGTGTGAGTAGGTGTGTTAATGAATTTCACTATAGATCAGTGTGAGGTGGTGAGTTAATGAATTTCACTATAGGTCAGTGTGAGGGTGTGTGTTAATAAATTTCACTGTAGATCAGTGTGAGGTGGTGTGTTAATGAATTTCACTTTAGATAAGTGTGAGGTGGTGTGTTAATGAATTTCATTATAGATCAGTGTGAGTTGGTGTGTTAATGAATTTCACTGTAGGTTAGTGTGAGGTTCTGTGTTAATGAATTTCACTGTAGATAAGTGTGAGTTGGTGTGTTAATGAATTTCACTGTAGATCAGTGTGAGGTGGTGAGTTAATGAATTTCACTATAGGTCAGTGTGAAGTGGTGTGTTAATGAATTTCACTGTAGATCAGTGTGAGGTGGTGTGATAATGAATTTCACTACAGATCAGGTTGAGGGTGTGTGTTAATGAATTTCACTACAGGTCAGTGTGAGGGGTGTGTGTTAATGAATTTCACTGTAGATCAGTGTGAGGTGGTGTGTTAATTAATTTCACTGTAGACCAGTGTGAGGGGGTGTGTTAATGAATTTCATTGTAGATCAGTGTGAGGTGGTGTGTTAAACAAATTCACTGTCGATCAGTGTGAGGTGGTTTGTTAATGAATTTCACTATAGTTCAGTGTGAAGTGGTGTGTTAATGAATTTCGCTGTAGGTCAGTGTGAGTTGGTGTGTTAAAAAATTTCACTATAGATCAGTGTGAGGGGGTGTGTTAATGAATTTCACTATAGATCAGTGTGAGGTGGTGTGTTAATTAATTTCATTATAGATCAGTGTGAGTTGGTGTGTTAATGAATTTCACTGTAGGTTAGTGTGAGGTGGTGTGTTAAAGAATTTCACTGTAGATCAGTGTGAGTAGGTGTGTTAATGAATTTCACTATAGATCAGTGTGAGGTGGTGAGTTAATGAATTTCACTATAGGTCAGTGTGAGGGTGTGTGTTAATAAATTTCACTGTAGATCAGTGTGAGGTGGTGTGTTAATGAATTTCACTTTAGATAAGTGTGAGGTGGTGAGTTAATGAATTTCACTATAGGTCAGTGTGAAGTGGTGTGTTAATGAATTTCAGTGTAGATCAGTGTGAGGTGGTGTGTTAATGAATTTCACTACAGATCAGGTTGAGGGTGTGTGTTAATGAATTTCACTACAGGTCAGTGTGAGGGGTGTGTGTTAATGAATTTCACTGTAGATCAGTGTGAGGTGGTGTGTTAATTAATTTCACTGTAGACCAGTGTGAGGGGGTGTGTTAATGAATTTCATTGTAGATCAGTGTGAGGTGGTGTGTTAAACAAATTCACTGTCGATCAGTGTGAGGTGGTTTGTTAATGAATTTCACTATAGTTCAGTGTGAAGTGGTGTGTTAATGAATTTCGCTGTAGGTCAGTGTGAGTTGGTGTGTTAAAAAATTTCACTATAGATCAGTGTGAGGGGGTGTGTTAATGAATTTCACTATAGATCAGTGTGAGGTGGTGTGTTAATTAATTTCATTATAGATCAGTGTGAGTTGGTGTGTTAATGAATTTCACTGTAGGTTAGTGTGAGGTGGTGTGTTAAAGAATTTCACTGTAGATCAGTGTGAGTAGGTGTGTTAATGAATTTCACTATAGATCAGTGTGAGGTGGTGAGTTAATGAATTTCACTATAGGTCAGTGTGAGGGTGTGTGTTAATAAATTTCACTGTAGATCAGTGTGAGGTGGTGTGTTAATGAATTTCACTTTAGATAAGTGTGAGGGAGTGTGTTAATGAATTTCACTATAGATCAGTGTGGGTGTGTTAATGAATTTCACTGTAGATCAGTGTGAGGTGGCAGGTTAATGAATTTCACCATGGATCAGTGTGAGGTGGTGTGTTAATGAATTTCACGAGAGATCAGTGTGAGGAGGCGTGTTAATGAATTTCACTAAAGATCAGTGTGAGGTGGTGTGTTAATGAATTTCACATTCGGTCATTGTGAGGTGGTTTGTTAATGAATTTCACGATAGTTCAGTGTGAAGTGGTGTGTTAATGAATTTCGCTATAGGTCAGTGTGAGTTGGTGTGTTAATGAATTTCACTGCAGGTTAGTGTGAGGTGGTGTGTTAATGAATTTCACTGTAGATCAGTGTGAGTTGGTGTGTTAATGAATTTCACTATAGATCAGTGTGAGGGGTGTGTGTTAATGAATTTCATTATAGATCAGTGTGAGTTGGTGTGTTAATGAATTTCACTGCAGGTTAGTGTGAGGTGGTGTGTTAATGAATTTCACTGTAGATCAGTGTGAGTTGGTGTGTTAATGAATTTCACTATAGATCAGTGTGAGGGGTGTGTGTTAATGAATTTCACTATAGATCAGTGTGAGGTGGTGTGTTAATGAATTTCACTGTAGTTCATTGTGAGGTGTTGTGTTAATGAATTTCACTATAGATCAGTGTGAGGTAATGTGTTAATGAACTTCACTGTAGATCAGTGTGAGGTGGTGTGTTAATGAATTTCATTATAGGTCAGTGTGAGTTGGTGTGTTAATGAATTTCACTGTAGATCAGTGTGAGGTGGTGTGTTAATGGATTTCACTGTAGGTCAGTGTGAGGTGGTGTTAAAGAATTTCACTATAGGTCAGTGTGATGTGGTGTGTTAATGAATGACACTATAGATCAGTGTGAGGTGGTGTGTTAATGAATTTCACTGTAGATCAGTGTAAGGTGGTGTGTTAATGAATTTCACTGTAGATCAGTGTGAGGTGGTGTGTTAATGAATTTTGCTATAGATCAGTGTGAGGTGGCGTGTAATTGGGAAATGAATTTCACTGTAGATCAGTTTGAGGTGGTGTGTTAATAAATTTCACTATAGATCAGTGTGAGTTGGTTTGTTAATGAATTTCACTATAGATCAGTGTGAGGTGGTGTTAATGAATTTCACTGTGGATCAGCCTGAGGGTGTGTGTTTTTAAATTTCACTGTCGATCAGTGTGAGGTGGTGTGTTAATAAATTTCACTGTAGATCAGCGTAAGGTGGTGTGTTAATGAATTTCACTATAGATCAGTGTGAGGTGGTGTGTTAATGAATTTTACTGTAGATCAGTGTGAGGTGGTGTGTTAATGAATTTCACTGTAGATCAGTTTGAGGTAGTGTGTTAATGAATTTCACGAGAGATCAGTGTGAGGTGGCGTGTTAATGAATTTCACTGTAGATCAGTGTGAGGTGGTGTGTTAATGAATTTCACTGCAGATCAGTATGACATGGTGCCTTAATGAATTTCACTATATGTCAGTGTGGGGTGGGGTGTTAATGAATTTCACTATAGATCAGTGTGAGGTGGTGTGTTAATGGATTTCACTGTAGGTCAGTGTGAGGTGGTGTGTTAAAGAATTTCACTATAGGTCAGTGTGAGGTGGTGTGTTAATGAATGACACTGTAGATCAGTGTGAGGTGGTGTATTAATGAATTTCACTGTAGGTCAGTATAAGGTGGTGTGTTAATGAATTTCACTGTAGATCAGTGTGAGGTGGTGTGTTAATGAATTTTGCTATAGATCAGTGTGAGGTGGTGTGTAATTGGGAAATGAATTTCACTGTAGATCAGTTTGAGGTGGTGTGTTAATAAATTTCCCTATAGATCAGTGTGAGGTGGTTTGTTAATGAATTTCACTATAGATCAGTGTGAGGTGGTGTGTTAATGAATTTCACTGTAGTTCAGTGTGAGGGTGTGTGTTCATAAATTTCACTGTAGATCAGTGTGAGGTGGTGTGTTAATGAATTTCATTATAGGTCAGTGTGAGTTGGTGTGTTAATGAATTTCACTGTAGATCAGTGTGAGGTGGTGTGTTAATGGATTTCACTGTAGGTCAGTGTGAGGTGGTGTTAAAGAATTTCACTATAGGTCAGTGTGATGTGGTGTGTTAATGAATGACACTATAGATCAGTGTGAGGTGGTGTGTTAATGAATTTCACTGTAGATCAGTGTAAGGTGGTGTGTTAATGAATTTCACTGTAGTTCAGTGTGAGGGTGTGTGTTCATAAATTTCACTGTAGATCAGTGTGAGGTGGTGTGTTAATGAATTTCACTGTAGATCAGTGTAAGGTGGTGTGTTAATGAATTTCACTATTGATCAGTGTGAGGTGGTGTGTTAATGAATTTTACTGTAGATCAGTGTGTGGTGGTGTGTTAATGAATTTCACTTTAGATGAGTGTGAGGGAGTGTGTTAATGAATTTCACAGTAGATCAGTGTGGGTGTGTTAATGAATTTCACTGTAGATCAGTGTGAGGTGGTGTGTTAATGAATTTCACTGTAGATCAGTGTGAGGTGGCAGGTTGATGAATTTCACTGTGGATCAGTGTGAGGTGGTGTGTTAATGAATTTCATGAGAGATCAGTGTGAGGAGGCGTGTTAATGAATTTCACTGTAGATCAGTGTGAGGGGGGTGTTAATGAATTTCATTGTAGATCAGTGTGAGGTGGTGTGTTTATGAAATTTACTGTAGATCAGTTTGTGGTGGTGTGTTAATCAATTTCACTATAGGTCAGTGTGAGGTGGTGTGTTAATGAATTTCACTTTTGATCAGTGTGAGGTGGTGTGTTAATGAATTTCACTGTAGATCAGTGTGAGGTGGTGTGTTAATGAATTTCACAATAGGTCAGTGTGAGGTGGTGTGTTAATCAATTTCACTAAAGATCAGTGTGAGGTGGTGTGTTAAAGAATTTCACTGTCGATCAGTGTGAGGTGGTGTGTTAATGAATTTCACTTTCGGTCAGTGTGAGGTGGTTTGTTAATGAATTTCACTATAGTTCGGTGTGAAGTGGTGTGTTAATGAATTTCGCTATAGGTCAGTGTGAGTTGGTGTGTTAAAGAATTTCACTATAGATCAGTGTGAGGGGGTGTGTTAATGAATTTCACTATAGATCAGTGTGAGGTGGTGTGTTAATGAATTTCATTATAGATCAGTGTGAGTTGGTGTGTTAATGAATTTCACTGTAGGTTAGTGTGAGGTTCTGTGTTAATGAATTTCACTGTAGATAAGTGTGAGTTGGTGTGTTAATGAATTTCACTGTAGATCAGTGTGAGGTGGTGAGTTAATGAATTTCACTATAGGTCAGTGTGAAGTGGTGTGTTAATGAATTTCACTGTAGATCAGTGTGAGGTGGTGTGATAATGAATTTCACTACAGATCAGGTTGAGGGTGTGTGTTAATGAATTTCACTACAGATCAGTGTGAGGGGTGTGTGTTAATGAATTTCACTGTAGATCAGTGTGAGGTGGTGTGTTAATGAATTTCACTATAGATCAGTGTGAGGTGGTGTGTTGATGAATTTCACTGTAGTTCATTGTGAGGTGGTGTGTTCATGAATTTCACTATAGGTCAGTGTGAGGTAGTGTGTTAATGAACTTCACTGTTGATCAGTGTGAGGTGGTGTGTTAATGAATTTCACAATAGGTCAGTGTGAGGTGGTGTGTTAATGAATTTCACTATAGATCAGGGTGAGGTGGTGTGTTAATGAATTTCACTTTCGGTCAGTCTGAGGTGGTTTGTTAATGAATTTCACTATAGTTCGGTGTGAAGTGGTGTGTTAATGAATTTCGCTATAGGTCAGTGTGAGTTGGTGTGTTAAAGAATTTCACTATAGATCATTGTGAGGGTGTGTGTTAATGAATTTCACTACAGATCAGTGTGAGGTGGTGTGTTAATGAATTTCATTATAGATCAGTGTGAGTTGGTGTGTTAATGAATTTCACTGTAGGTTAGTGTGAGGTGGTGTGTTAATGAATTTCACTGTAGATCAGTGTGAGTTGGTGTGTTAATGAATTTCACTATAGATCAGTGTGAGGTGGTGAGTTAATGAATTTCACTATAGGTCAGTGTGAAGTGGTGTGTTAATGAATTTCAGTGTAGATCAGTGTGAGGTGGTGTGTTAATGAATTTCACTACAGATCAGGTTGAGGGTGTGTGTTAATGAATTTCACTACAGGTCAGTGTGAGGGGTGTGTGTTAATGAATTTCACTGTAGATCAGTGTGAGGTGGTGTGTTAATTAATTTCACTGTAGACCAGTGTGAGGGGGTGTGTTAATGAATTTCATTGTAGATCAGTGTGAGGTGGTGTGTTAAACAAATTCACTGTCGATCAGTGTGAGGTGGTTTGTTAATGAATTTCACTATAGTTCAGTGTGAAGTGGTGTGTTAATGAATTTCGCTGTAGGTCAGTGTGAGTTGGTGTGTTAAAAAATTTCACTATAGATCAGTGTGAGGGGGTGTGTTAATGAATTTCACTATAGATCAGTGTGAGGTGGTGTGTTAATTAATTTCATTATAGATCAGTGTGAGTTGGTGTGTTAATGAATTTCACTGTAGGTTAGTGTGAGGTGGTGTGTTAAAGAATTTCACTGTAGATCAGTGTGAGTAGGTGTGTTAATGAATTTCACTATAGATCAGTGTGAGGTGGTGAGTTAATGAATTTCACTATAGGTCAGTGTGAGGGTGTGTGTTAATAAATTTCACTGTAGATCAGTGTGAGGTGGTGTGTTAATGAATTTCACTTTAGATAAGTGTGAGGTGGTGTGTTAATGAATTTCATTATAGATCAGTGTGAGTTGGTGTGTTAATGAATTTCACTGTAGGTTAGTGTGAGGTTCTGTGTTAATGAATTTCACTGTAGATAAGTGTGAGTTGGTGTGTTAATGAATTTCACTGTAGATCAGTGTGAGGTGGTGAGTTAATGAATTTCACTATAGGTCAGTGTGAAGTGGTGTGTTAATGAATTTCACTGTAGATCAGTGTGAGGTGGTGTGATAATGAATTTCACTACAGATCAGGTTGAGGGTGTGTGTTAATGAATTTCACTACAGATCAGTGTGAGGGGTGTGTGTTAATGAATTTCACTGTAGATCAGTGTGAGGTGGTGTGTTAATGAATTTCACTATAGATCAGTGTGAGGTGGTGTGTTGATGAATTTCACTGTAGTTCATTGTGAGGTGGTGTGTTCATGAATTTCACTATAGGTCAGTGTGAGGTAGTGTGTTAATGAACTTCACTGTTGATCAGTGTGAGGTGGTGTGTTAATGAATTTCACAATAGGTCAGTGTGAGGTGGTGTGTTAATGAATTTCACTATAGATCAGGGTGAGGTGGTGTGTTAATGAATTTCACTTTCGGTCAGTCTGAGGTGGTTTGTTAATGAATTTCACTATAGTTCGGTGTGAAGTGGTGTGTTAATGAATTTCGCTATAGGTCAGTGTGAGTTGGTGTGTTAAAGAATTTCACTATAGATCATTGTGAGGGTGTGTGTTAATGAATTTCACTACAGATCAGTGTGAGGTGGTGTGTTAATGAATTTCATTATAGATCAGTGTGAGTTGGTGTGTTAATGAATTTCACTGTAGGTTAGTGTGAGGTGGTGTGTTAATGAATTTCACTGTAGATCAGTGTGAGTTGGTGTGTTAATGAATTTCACTATAGATCAGTGTGAGGTGGTGAGTTAATGAATTTCACTATAGGTCAGTGTGAAGTGGTGTGTTAATGAATTTCAGTGTAGATCAGTGTGAGGTGGTGTGTTAATGAATTTCACTACAGATCAGGTTGAGGGTGTGTGTTAATGAATTTCACTACAGGTCAGTGTGAGGGGTGTGTGTTAATGAATTTCACTGTAGATCAGTGTGAGGTGGTGTGTTAATTAATTTCACTGTAGACCAGTGTGAGGGGGTGTGTTAATGAATTTCATTGTAGATCAGTGTGAGGTGGTGTGTTAAACAAATTCACTGTCGATCAGTGTGAGGTGGTTTGTTAATGAATTTCACTATAGTTCAGTGTGAAGTGGTGTGTTAATGAATTTCGCTGTAGGTCAGTGTGAGTTGGTGTGTTAAAAAATTTCACTATAGATCAGTGTGAGGGGGTGTGTTAATGAATTTCACTATAGATCAGTGTGAGGTGGTGTGTTAATTAATTTCATTATAGATCAGTGTGAGTTGGTGTGTTAATGAATTTCACTGTAGGTTAGTGTGAGGTGGTGTGTTAAAGAATTTCACTGTAGATCAGTGTGAGTAGGTGTGTTAATGAATTTCACTATAGATCAGTGTGAGGTGGTGAGTTAATGAATTTCACTATAGGTCAGTGTGAGGGTGTGTGTTAATAAATTTCACTGTAGATCAGTGTGAGGTGGTGTGTTAATGAATTTCACTTTAGATAAGTGTGAGGGAGTGTGTTAATGAATTTCACTATAGATCAGTGTGGGTGTGTTAATGAATTTCACTGTAGATCAGTGTGAGGTGGCAGGTTAATGAATTTCACCATGGATCAGTGTGAGGTGGTGTGTTAATGAATTTCACGAGAGATCAGTGTGAGGAGGCGTGTTAATGAATTTCACTAAAGATCAGTGTGAGGTGGTGTGTTAATGAATTTCACATTCGGTCATTGTGAGGTGGTTTGTTAATGAATTTCACGATAGTTCAGTGTGAAGTGGTGTGTTAATGAATTTCGCTATAGGTCAGTGTGAGTTGGTGTGTTAATGAATTTCACTGCAGGTTAGTGTGAGGTGGTGTGTTAATGAATTTCACTGTAGATCAGTGTGAGTTGGTGTGTTAATGAATTTCACTATAGATCAGTGTGAGGGGTGTGTGTTAATGAATTTCATTATAGATCAGTGTGAGTTGGTGTGTTAATGAATTTCACTGCAGGTTAGTGTGAGGTGGTGTGTTAATGAATTTCACTGTAGATCAGTGTGAGTTGGTGTGTTAATGAATTTCACTATAGATCAGTGTGAGGGGTGTGTGTTAATGAATTTCACTATAGATCAGTGTGAGGTGGTGTGTTAATGAATTTCACTGTAGTTCATTGTGAGGTGTTGTGTTAATGAATTTCACTATAGATCAGTGTGAGGTAATGTGTTAATGAACTTCACTGTAGATCAGTGTGAGGTGGTGTGTTAATGAATTTCATTATAGGTCAGTGTGAGTTGGTGTGTTAATGAATTTCACTGTAGATCAGTGTGAGGTGGTGTGTTAATGGATTTCACTGTAGGTCAGTGTGAGGTGGTGTTAAAGAATTTCACTATAGGTCAGTGTGATGTGGTGTGTTAATGAATGACACTATAGATCAGTGTGAGGTGGTGTGTTAATGAATTTCACTGTAGATCAGTGTAAGGTGGTGTGTTAATGAATTTCACTGTAGATCAGTGTGAGGTGGTGTGTTAATGAATTTTGCTATAGATCAGTGTGAGGTGGCGTGTAATTGGGAAATGAATTTCACTGTAGATCAGTTTGAGGTGGTGTGTTAATAAATTTCACTATAGATCAGTGTGAGTTGGTTTGTTAATGAATTTCACTATAGATCAGTGTGAGGTGGTGTTAATGAATTTCACTGTGGATCAGCCTGAGGGTGTGTGTTTTTAAATTTCACTGTCGATCAGTGTGAGGTGGTGTGTTAATAAATTTCACTGTAGATCAGCGTAAGGTGGTGTGTTAATGAATTTCACTATAGATCAGTGTGAGGTGGTGTGTTAATGAATTTTACTGTAGATCAGTGTGAGGTGGTGTGTTAATGAATTTCACTGTAGATCAGTTTGAGGTAGTGTGTTAATGAATTTCACGAGAGATCAGTGTGAGGTGGCGTGTTAATGAATTTCACTGTAGATCAGTGTGAGGTGGTGTGTTAATGAATTTCACTGCAGATCAGTATGACATGGTGCCTTAATGAATTTCACTATATGTCAGTGTGGGGTGGGGTGTTAATGAATTTCACTATAGATCAGTGTGAGGTGGTGTGTTAATGGATTTCACTGTAGGTCAGTGTGAGGTGGTGTGTTAAAGAATTTCACTATAGGTCAGTGTGAGGTGGTGTGTTAATGAATGACACTGTAGATCAGTGTGAGGTGGTGTATTAATGAATTTCACTGTAGGTCAGTATAAGGTGGTGTGTTAATGAATTTCACTGTAGATCAGTGTGAGGTGGTGTGTTAATGAATTTTGCTATAGATCAGTGTGAGGTGGTGTGTAATTGGGAAATGAATTTCACTGTAGATCAGTTTGAGGTGGTGTGTTAATAAATATCCCTATAGATCAGTGTGAGGTGGTTTGTTAATGAATTTCACTATAGATCAGTGTGAGGTGGTGTGTTAATGAATTTCACTGTAGTTCAGTGTGAGGGTGTGTGTTCATAAATTTCACTGTAGATCAGTGTGAGGTGGTGTGTTAATGAATTTCACTGTAGATCAGTGTAAGGTGGTGTGTTAATGAATTTCACTATTGATCAGTGTGAGGTGGTGTGTTAATGAATTTTACTGTAGATCAGTGTGTGGTGGTGTGTTAATGAATTTCACTTTAGATGAGTGTGAGGGAGTGTGTTAATGAATTTCACAGTAGATCAGTGTGGGTGTGTTAATGAATTTCACTGTAGATCAGTGTGAGGTGGTGTGTTAATGAATTTCACTGTAGATCAGTGTGAGGTGGCAGGTTGATGAATTTCACTGTGGATCAGTGTGAGGTGGTGTGTTAATGAATTTCATGAGAGATCAGTGTGAGGAGGCGTGTTAATGAATTTCACTGTAGATCAGTGTGAGGGGGGTGTTAATGAATTTCATTGTAGATCAGTGTGAGGTGGTGTGTTTATGAAACTTACTGTAGATCAGTTTGTGGTGGTGTGTTAATCAATTTCACTATAGGTCAGTGTGAGGTGGTGTGTTAATGAATTTCACTTTTGATCAGTGTGAGGTGGTGTGTTAATGAATTTCACTGTAGATCAGTGTGAGGTGGTGTGTTAATGAATTTCACAATAGGTCAGTGTGAGGTGGTGTGTTAATCAATTTCACTAAAGATCAGTGTGAGGTGGTGTGTTAAAGAATTTCACTGTCGATCAGTGTGAGGTGGTGTGTTAATGAATTTCACTTTCGGTCAGTGTGAGGTGGTTTGTTAATGAATTTCACTATAGTTCGGTGTGAAGTGGTGTGTTAATGAATTTCGCTATAGGTCAGTGTGAGTTGGTGTGTTAAAGAATTTCACTATAGATCAGTGTGAGGGGGTGTGTTAATGAATTTCACTATAGATCAGTGTGAGGTGGTGTGTTAATGAATTTCATTATAGATCAGTGTGAGTTGGTGTGTTAATGAATTTCACTGTAGGTTAGTGTGAGGTTCTGTGTTAATGAATTTCACTGTAGATAAGTGTGAGTTGGTGTGTTAATGAATTTCACTGTAGATCAGTGTGAGGTGGTGAGTTAATGAATTTCACTATAGGTCAGTGTGAAGTGGTGTGTTAATGAATTTCACTGTAGATCAGTGTGAGGTGGTGTGATAATGAATTTCACTACAGATCAGGTTGAGGGTGTGTGTTAATGAATTTCACTACAGATCAGTGTGAGGGGTGTGTGTTAATGAATTTCACTGTAGATCAGTGTGAGGTGGTGTGTTAATGAATTTCACTATAGATCAGTGTGAGGTGGTGTGTTGATGAATTTCACTGTAGTTCATTGTGAGGTGGTGTGTTCATGAATTTCACTATAGGTCAGTGTGAGGTAGTGTGTTAATGAACTTCACTGTTGATCAGTGTGAGGTGGTGTGTTAATGAATTTCACAATAGGTCAGTGTGAGGTGGTGTGTTAATGAATTTCACTATAGATCAGGGTGAGGTGGTGTGTTAATGAATTTCACTTTCGGTCAGTCTGAGGTGGTTTGTTAATGAATTTCACTATAGTTCGGTGTGAAGTGGTGTGTTAATGAATTTCGCTATAGGTCAGTGTGAGTTGGTGTGTTAAAGAATTTCACTATAGATCATTGTGAGGGTGTGTGTTAATGAATTTCACTACAGATCAGTGTGAGGTGGTGTGTTAATGAATTTCATTATAGATCAGTGTGAGTTGGTGTGTTAATGAATTTCACTGTAGGTTAGTGTGAGGTGGTGTGTTAATGAATTTCACTGTAGATCAGTGTGAGTTGGTGTGTTAATGAATTTCACTATAGATCAGTGTGAGGTGGTGAGTTAATGAATTTCACTATAGGTCAGTGTGAAGTGGTGTGTTAATGAATTTCAGTGTAGATCAGTGTGAGGTGGTGTGTTAATGAATTTCACTACAGATCAGGTTGAGGGTGTGTGTTAATGAATTTCACTACAGGTCAGTGTGAGGGGTGTGTGTTAATGAATTTCACTGTAGATCAGTGTGAGGTGGTGTGTCAATGAATTTCACTATAGATCAGTGTGAGGTGGTGTGTTGATGAATTTCACTATTTCATTGTGAGGTGGTGTGTTAATGAATTTCACTATAGATCAGTGTGAGGTAGTGTGTTAATGAACTTCACTGTAGATCAGTGTGAGGTGGTGTGTTAATGAATTGCACTCTAGATCAGTGTGAGGTGGTGTGTTAATGAATTTCACTATAGATCAGTGTGAGGCGGTGCATTAATGAATTTCACTTTAGATAAGTGTGAGTGGGGTGTTAATGAATTTCACTGTAGATCAGTGTGAGGTGGTGTGTTAATGAATTTCATTATAGGTCAGTGTGAGGTGGTGTGTTAATGAATTTCACTGTAGATCAGTGTGAGGTGGTGTGTTAATGGATTTCACTGTAGGTCAGTGTGAGGTGGTGTTGAAGAATTTCACTTTTGGTCAGTGTGAGGTGGTGTGTTAATGAATGACACTGTAGATCAGTGTGAGGTGGTGTGTTAATGAATTTCACTGTAGATCAGTGTAAGGTGGTGTGTTAATGAATTTCACTGTAGATCAGTGTGAGGTGGTGTGTTCATGAATTTTGCTATAGATCAGTGTGAGGTGGTGTGTAATTGGGAAATGAATTTCACTGTAGATCAGTTTGAGGTGGTGTGTTAATAAATTTCACTATAGATCAGTGTGAGGTGGTATGTTAATGAATTTCACTATAGATCAGTGTGAGGTGGTGTGTTAATGAATTTCACTGTAGATCAGTGTGAGGTGGTGTGTTAATGAATTTCACAGTAGATCAGTGTAAGGTGGTGTGTTAATGAATTTCACTATAGATCAGTGTGAGGTGGTGTGTTAATGAATTTTACTGTAGATCAGTGTGAGGTGGTGTGTTAATGAATTTCACTTTAGATAAGTGTGAGGGAGTGTGTTAATGAATTTCACTGTAGATCAGTGTGAGGTGGTGTGTTAATTAATTTCACTATAGATCAGTGTGAGGTGGTGTGTTAATGAATTTCACTGTAGATCAGTGTGAGGTGGTGTGTTAAAGAAATATTCTGTAGATCAGTTTGTGGTGGTGTGCTAATGAATTTCACTATAGGTCAGTGTGAGGTGGTGTGTTAATGAATTTCACTATAGATCAGTGTGAGGTGGTGTGTTAATGAATTTCACTGTAGATCAGTGTGATGTGGTGTGTTAATGAATTTCACAATAGGTCAGTGTGAGTTGGTGTGTTAATGAATTTCACTGTAGATCAGTGTGAGTTGGTGTGTTAATGAATTTCACTATAGGTCAGTGTGAGGTGGTGAGTTAATGAATTTCACTATAGGTCAGTGTGAAGTGGTGTGTTAATGAATTTCACTGTAGATCAGTGTGAGGTGGTGTGTTAATGAATTTCACTACAGATCAATATGATGTGGTGTGTTAATGAATTTCACTGTAGGTCAGTGTGAGGTGGTGTGTTAATGAATTTCACTGCAGATCAGTGTGACGGGGTGTGTTATTGAATTTCACTATAGGTCAGTGTGAGGTGGTGTGTTTTGGTGGGAAGAATAAGGAGGCCACTCACTACTTGGACAAGGGGGTGAAATTGGGTTTCTTTGTGCCTCCCGCGATATTCAGCAGGAGGTTAGCGGCGGAGGTAGTCAGTAGCTCCCCGCGGCACTGCACCGCCGGCAGTGACGTCATTGCCACGCGCAGCACCCCGGCTGCAAACTTGGGTTGCAACCCCTGACCTATCGCCGGACGATATGTCCGACAGGGTCAGGGGTCATTTCTGCAGCCGCGGCGACGCCACTTAAAGGGCAGGTGTCGGGCGGCAACCTTTTATTTTGGCTGACAGCCAGCACCTGCCCACTTCCCCTTTCTTCTTCGGGGTGTCGGCCACGATCGCACAGCCCGGCGCTCCTCTTGATCCGACACCCCACTCCCCGGTGGGCCAGCAGGGCCCCGGTGTGCGCAATGCTAGGCCCCTCCCCTTTAATCAGGGAGGGAGGTCTGCTATGACATGGTGCTATGTGCCGATGGGCGTGGCGCTGTTACACGAAGCGCTGTGAAATTCACTGGTAGTGCCTCAAGAGGGAGGGGAGCACTTCCAGTAGCACCCTGCCTCCTGCCTGTGGCGCTACCACTGAATTTAATGCGCAGGGGCGCTAACTTTTTCGGGGTGCTGAAATTAGCCCCGGCCCCTCTGAATTTCTCCCTAAGAGTCTAAATGGGCTGGAGGAGCAGAGGGATCCAGGGATACAGATACACAAATCACTAAAAGTAGCAACACAGGTTAATAAGGCCATTAAAAAAAAAGCACTGGGGTACACGCCTAAAGGAGCCTCCTGTTCCGTGCCTAGGAGCTCTGAACCATGGCAGAGAGCAGCTGGGACACGTTTCTCACACACCTCGAGAGTAACCCACATGGCAACTTTGCTGTCAATGAAGAGAAACAAGAAAGACCAACGTGCCATTTGCCCCTCTCAGTGTGGCCCTGAAGCACTGTGTCCAGGCTGGAGTTCTGTTCCCGCAGTACGATCCTCCCCCAGATTGTCCTTTCTGAGCTCCAGCCAGCTGATGCTAAACAACTCAGGTGGGAAAGACAAAAATCTACAACAATGTGTTTAAAACAAAGCTGATTTATTTGACCTCTATCCAGAATATTAAACTCCAGCCCAGTTATAGGGGTTATTAACATCAGCAGAAACAAACCCCAACTGTCAGAATGAACATGGTTCAGTCCTGGATGTGATTAACAGCAGCAGTGACAGCAGAATCCAACCCCTGTAGTCACTTGTGAACTCGCTGGTGTGTCAGCAGGTTGGATGACTGAGTGAATCCCTTCCCACACTCAGAGCAGGTGAACGGCCTCTCCCCAGTGTGAACTCGCTGGTGTCTGAGCAGGTCGGATGCCAGAGTGAATCCCTTCCCTCACACGGATCAGGTGAACTCCCTCTCCCCAGTGTGAACTCGCTGGTGATTCAGCAGGTTGGATGTCCGAGTGAATCCCTTCCCACAAACGGAGCAGGTGAACGGCCCCTCCCCAGTGTGAGTGCGCTGGTGTACAGTGAGCTCAGATGATCGCCTGAACCTAGTCCCGCAGTGAGAGCACCTGAACGGTCTCTCGTCAGTGTGAACACGTTGATGGCATGTCAGTTCCCTGGAACTTTTAAAGCACTTCCCACAGTCTGGGCAATTAAAAGGTCTCTCATCAGTGTGAACTCGCTGGTGATTCAGCAGGTTGGATGAATTAGTGAATCCTTTCCCACACTCGGAGCAGGTGAACGGCCTCTCCCCAGTGTGAACTCGCTGGTGATTCAGCAGCTTGGATGAATTAGTGAATCCCTTCCCACACTCAGAGCAGTTGAATGGCCTCTCCCCAGTGTGAACATGCTGATGACTCAGCAGGTTGGATGACTTAGTGAATCCCTTCCCACACTCAGAGCAGGTGAACGGCCTCTCCCCACTGTGAACTCGCTGATGATTCAGCAGGTCGGATGACTGCGTGAATCCCTTCCCACACTCAGAGCAGGTGAACGGCCTCTCCCCAGTGTGAACTCGCTGGTGTGTCAGTAGGTGGGATGTCCGAGTGAATCCCTTCCCACACTCAGAGCAGGTGAACATGCTCTCTCCAGTGTGAACACGCTGGTGTGTCAGTAGGTGAGATGAATTAGTGAATCCCTTCCCACACTCAGAGCAGGTGAACGGTCTCTCTCCAGTGTGAACTCGCTGGTGATTCAGCAGGTTGGATGAATTAGTGAATCCCTTCCCACACTCAGAGCAGGTGAACGGTCTCTCCCCGGTGTGAACACGCTGGTGTGTCTGAAGTTCAGATGACTGAGTGAATCCCTTCCCACACTCAGAGCAGGTGAACGGTCTCTCCCCAGTGTGAACTCGCTGGTGTGTCAGCAGGTTGGATGACTGAGTGAATCCCTTCCCACACTCAGAGCAGGTGAACGGCCTCTCCCCACTGTGAACACGCTGGTGTATCAGCAGGTTGGATGACTGAGTGAATTCCATCCCACACTCAGAGCAGGTGAACGGCCTCTCCCCAGTGTGAACTCGCTGGTGTGTCAGTAGGTGGGATGACTGAGTGAATCCCTTCCCACACTCAGAGCAGGTGAACGGCCTCTCCCCAGTGTGAATGCGCTTGTGTCTCAATAGGCCAGAGGATCGGCTGAAGCCTCGTCCACACACAGAACACGTGTACGGTTTCTCCCCGCTGTGAACGGTGCTTTTTGCTTCCATGTTCAGAGGCCGGTGATATTCAGATCCGATGAGTCGAGTGACTCTGTCAGATCTTGAAGTGATGTTTGGTTTGAGCTTACCGTCTGTAAATCCTCCCCTTCCAGTGCCCTGTAAATAAAATTAATATAAAACAGGGAGCGTGAGAGACAACCCACAAGAAAACAAAGGCAGGTTGTGAAATTGAGCTCAATGAATCTGGTCAATTGTGGGGCCGGCACTAGAAAAAAGTGACCATGAAAGCTGCTGGATTGTCATAAATACCCAACTGGTTCACTGATGTACTTCAGGGAAGGGAATCCACCACCTGGTCTGGGCCTACACAAGACTCTGGCCTCTATGGGAGGAGAGAGAGAGAGAGAGAGGTGGGAGGGGGAGGGGCGAAGGAAAGGAGCTTTATACATCTGCAACTCGACCAGAACTTTGATAGAACCTCCAAAACCCACAACCTCCACCACCTAGAAGGACAAGGGCAGCTGTTGTATGGGAGCACCATCACCTCCAAGTTCCCCTCCAAGTCACACACCATCCTGACTCAGATATATTCATCGTTGCTGGGTCATAATCCTGGTACTCCTTACCGAACAACATTGTGGGAATACCTTCACCACACGGACTGCAGTAGTTCAAGAAGGCGACTCACCACCCCCTTCTCAACGGGAAACTGGGGATTGGCAATATTTGCTGCTCTTGCGAGCTACGCCCACATCCCAAGAATGAATTAAAACAAATCTGCAGATGTAAACTGGATTAAAAGCCTGTACAGAAATACTTGTTCCTAAAACAATACTCTTTTACATTGTACGGACAGTGTCTGTTTAACAACCTAATCTCCCCCAGAATCCACCTCCCATGATAGAAACATAGAAGGTAGGAGCAGGAGTAGGCCATTCGGCCCTTCGAGCCTGCTCCGCCATTCAATGGGATCATGGCTGATCATCCAAATTCAGTACCCTGTCCCTGCCTTCTCCCCATATCCCTTGATCCCTTTAGCCTTAAGAAATATATCCAACTCTTTCTTGAATATACTTAATGAACTGGCCTCCACCGCCCTCTGTGGCAGAGAATTCCACAGGTTCACCACTCTCTGGGTGAAGAAATTCCTCCTCATTTCTGTCCTAAATGGCTTACCCCTTATCCTTATACTATGACCCCTGGTTCTGGACTCCCCGGCCATCAGAAACATCCTTCCTGCATCTGGTCTGTCCAGGCCTGACAGAATTTTATAGGTTTCGATGAGATCCCCTCTCAATCTTCTAAACTCCAGTGAGTATAAGCCCAATCGACACAATCTCTCCTCATACGTCATTCCTGCCATCCCAGGTATCAGCCTGGTGAATCTTCGCTGCACTCCTTCCATGGCAAGATCATCCTTCCTCAGGTAAGGCGACCAAAACTGCACACAATACTCAAGGTGTGGTCTCACCAAGGCCCTGTACAACTGCAGCAAGACATCCTTGTTCTTGTACTCGAACCCTCTTGCTACGAAGGCCAACATACCATTTGCCTTCTTAACCGCCTGCTGCACCTGCATGCTTACCTTCAGCGACTGGTGCACAAGAACACCCAGGTCTCTTTGCACTTCCCCTTCTCCCAATCTATTGCCATTCAAATAATAATCTGCCTTCCTGCATTTGCCACCAAAGTGGATAACCTCACATTTATTCACATTATACTGCATTTGCCATGTTTCTGCCCAATCACCCAACCTGTCCAAATCGTACTGGAGTTTCTCGACATCCTCCTCACAGCATACCCTCCGACCCAGCTTTGTGTCGTCTGCAAATTTGGAGATATTACATCCAATTCCCTCGTCCAGATCATTAATATATATTGTGAACAGCTGGGGTCCTAGGACCGATCCTTGCGGTACCCCACTAGTCACTACCTGCCACTCGGAAAACGACCCGTTTATTCCAACTCTTTGCTTTCTGTCCGCCAACCAGTTCTCTATCCTGAGATGAGGAGGAATTTCTTCACCCAGAGAGTGGTGAACCTGCGGAATTCTCTACCACAGAAGGCAGTGGAGGCCAATTTATTAAATATATTCAAGAAGGAGTTAGATATATTTCTTAAGGCTAAAGGGATCAAGGGATATGGGGAGAAAGCAGGGACAGGGTACTGAATATGGATGATCAGCCATGATCTCATTGAATGGCGGAGCAGGCTCAAGGGGCCGAATGGCTGACTCCTGCTCCTATCTTCTATATGTTTCTATGTATTCAATCTTTCCTTGCAGCTGAAATTCTCTAGTCCTGGCAACATCCTCGTAAATCTCCCGTCTCGAGCACAGTCACATCTTTCCTGCAATGGGGCGATCAGAACTGCACGCGGTGACCTAACTGGTGTTTTTGTATAGTTCAAGCAGAACCTCCTTGCTCTTACATGATACAGAGAGAGGCACTGCCCCTTTAAATACCTGGGGACACATAGAAACATAGAAGATAGGAACAGCAGTACGCCATTCGGCCCCTCGAGCCTGCTCCGCCATTCAATGAGATCATGGCTGATCATCCAAATTCAGAACCCTGTCCCTGCCTTCTCTCCATATCCCTTGATCCCTTTAGCCTTAAGAAATATATCTAACTCCTTCTTGAATATATTTAATGAATTGGCCTCTACTGCCTTCTGTGGTAGAGAATTCCACAGGTTCAGCACTCTCTGGGTGAAGAAATTCCTCCTCATCTCTGTCCTAAATGGCTTACCCCTTATCCTTAGACTGTGACCCCTGGTTCTGGACTCCCCCGCTATCGGGAACATCCTTCCTGCATCTAGTCTGTGTAGTCCTGTTAGAATTTTATAAGTTTCAATGAGATCCCCTCTCATTCTTCTAAACTCCAGCAAGTACAAGCCCAATCGACCCAATCTCTCCTCATACATCATTCCTGCCATCCCAGGTATCAGCCTGGTGAATCTTCGCTGCACTCCTTCCATGGCAAGAAAATCCTTCCTCAGATAAGGCGACCAAAACTGCACACAATACTCAAGATGTGGACTCACCAAGGCCCTGTACAACTGCAGCAAGACATCCTTGTTCCTGTACTCAAACCCTCTCGCTATGAAGGCCAACATACCATTTGCCTTCTTAACTGCCTGCTGCACCTGCATGCTTACCTTCAGCGACTGGTGCACAAGGACACCTCGGTCTTGTTGCACTTCGCCTTCTCCCAATCTATTGCCATTCAGATAATAATCTGCCTTCCTGTTTTTGACACCAAAGTGGATAACCTCGCATTTATCCACATTATATTGCATCTGCCATGCTTCTGCCCAATCACCCTACCTGTCCAAATCATACTGGAGTTTCTCGGCATCCTCCTCACAGCACACACGCCCACCCAGCTTTGTGCCGTCTGCAAACTTGGAGATATTACATCTAGTTCCCTTGTCCAGATCATTAATATATATTGTGAATAGCTGGGGTCCAAGGACCGATCCCTGCGGTACCCCACTACTCACTGCCTGCCACTCGGAAAAAGACCCGTTTATTCCAACTCTTGGCTTTCTCTCTGCCAACCAGTTCTCTATCCAAGTCAATACCTTGCCCCCAATCCCATGTGCCTTTAACTTTACACGCTGTCGAACGCCTTTTGGAAATCCATGTACACCTCGTTAACCGCATTGCCCTCATGAACCCCGTTACCTCATCAAAAAACTCAATCAGAATCAGAGTGGCCAGGCCCGGCGGACATGCGGCCAGGGCCCCGGCACCAGGAAACCCAGGGTGCAGCGCCTCCCCCATCCGAGCTGCTGCTTCCCGGTTTCTTCAGCCGGTTCCACCAAGTCCGACTCAGGACAAAGGACAGGAGCCAGGCTCCCAGAATGGCCCTCGGCCCCGGGGAGCATGCGCACTCTCAGCGGGGAAATCAGCGCGTTGCATAGAGCGGTTTCTGGGGCGCAGGGAATTGTGGGTGCTGCTGCCGCCATTCGTCAGCGGCTGTTGGGAAAAGTTTTATTGCAGGCTGACGGAAGTCGGTCCCTGGCCACCTGTGTAGGTCTTTTTGTTGCAGCAGTTTGAGCTGGAGTGGAGATGGAGGAGAAGCTGCTGGATTTTCGATGGAATCTGGAACAGTACCCATGGATCGGAGGGTAGCTAATGTTACCCCACTATTCAAAAAAGGTGGTAGAGAGAAAACGGGGAATTACTGACATCGGTAGTGGGGAAAATGCTAGAGTCCATTATAAAAGATGTAATAGCAGAGCACTTGGAAAACAGTGACAGGATCGGACAAAGTCAACAAAAGGTAAATCGTGCTTAACTAATCTACTGGAATTTTTTGAGGATTTAACTAGTAAAATAGATAAGGGCGAACCAGTGGATGTGGTGTATTTGGACTTTCAGAAGGCTTTCGATAAGGTCCCACATAAGAGATTAGCGTGTAAAGTTAAGGCACATGGGATTGGGGGGCAAGGTATTGACTTGGATAGTGAACTGGTTGGCAGATAGAAAGCAAAGAGTTGGAATAAACGGGTCTTTTTCCGAGTGGCAGGCAATGACTAATGGGTTACCGCAGGGATCGGTCCTTGGGCCCCAGCTATTCACAATATATATTAATGATCTAGACAAGGGAACTAGATGTAATATCTCCAAATTTGCAGACGACACAAAGCTGGTTGGGCGTGTGTGCTGTGAGGAGGATGCCGAGAAACTACAGGATGATTTGGACAGGTTGGGTGATTGGGCAGAAGCATGGCAGATGCAATATAACGTGGATAAATATGAGGTTATCCACTTTGGTGTCAAAAACAGGAAGGCAGATTATCATCTGAATGGCAATAGATTGGGAGAAGGGGAAGTGCAACGAGATCTGGGTGTCCTTGTGCACCAGTCGCTGAAGGTAAGCAGGCAGGTGCAGCAGGCGGTGAAGAAAGCAAATGGTATGTTGGCCTTTGTAGCGAGAGGGTTCAAGTACAGGAACAAGGATGTCTTGCTGCAGTTGTACAGGGCCTTGGTGAGACCACATCTTGAGTATTGTGTGCAGTTTTGGTCGCTTTATCTGAGGAAGGATGTTCTTGCCATGGAAGGAGTGCAGCAAAGATTCACCAGGCTGATACCTGGGATGGCAGGAATGATGTATGAGGAGAGATTGGGACGATTGGGCTTGTACTCGCTGGAGTTTAGAAGAATGAGAGGGGATCTCATCGAAACCTATAAAATTCTGACAGGACTGGACAGACTGGATGCAGGAAGGATGTTCCCGATGGTCGGGGAGTCCAGAGCCAGGGGTCACAGTCTAAGGATAAGGGATAAGCCTTTTAGGACAGAAATGAGGAGGAATTTCTTCACCCAGAGAGTGGTGAACCTGTGGAATTCTCTACCACAGAAGGAAGTAGAAGCCAATTCATTAAATATATTCAAGAAGGAGTTGGATATATTTCTTAAGGCTAAAGGGATCAAGGGGTATGGGGAGAAAGCAGGGACCGGGTACTGAACTTGGATGATCAGCCATGATCGCATTGAATGGCGGAGCAGGATTGAGGGGCCGAATGGCCTACTCCTGCTCCTATCTTCTATGTTTCTATCTCTTATGCGGGACCTTATCGAAAGCCTTTTGAAAGTCCAAATACACCAGATCCACTGGTTCTCCCTTATCTATTTTACCAGTTACATCCTCAAAAAATTCCAGCAGATTAGTCAAGCATGATTTACCTTTGTCCAATCCGGTCACTATTTTCCAAATGCTCTGCTATTACGTCTTTTATAATGGACGCTAGCATTTTCCCCACTACCGATGTCAGGCTTACCGGTCTGTAATTCCCCATTTTCTCTCTACCACCTTTTTTGAACAGTGGGGTAACATTAGCTACCCTCCAATCCATGGGTACTGTTCCAGAGTCTATCGAATTTTGGAAGATGACCAGCAATGCATCTACTATTTCTAGGGCCACTTCCTTAAGTACCCTAGGATCTAGGTTATCTTCTATGTTTCTATGTATTCAATCTTTCCTTGTAGCTGAAATTCTCCAGTCCTGGCTACATCCTCGTAAATCTCCCGTCTCGAGCACAGTCACATCTTTCCTGCAATGGGGCGAGCAGAACTGCACGCAGCACTCTAGCCAGTGGCCTAACTGGTGTATTTGTACAGTTCCAGCAGAACCTCCCTGCTCTTACATGATACAGAAATAGGCACTGCCCCTTTAAAACCTGGGGGGGCACCATTCCCCTTTAAATGGCCAAGCAATAATTTTGTGTTGAAAAGGGGCCGCAGTCCCCTTTGACTCACCCCCCCCCACCCTCTCACCCACCGCAAATACTCACAAGAGAGAGAGAGAGGAGGAAGAATGCTGGTCTTTGTCCCTTTAAAAGTGGCTGCCCACCAAAATGTTCACAGCATCAGGGCTCTTTCTTCTGGATAAAAGAGAAAAGGTTCACTTATTTTTAATGAATGCAGTTGATGAACAGCCTTGCAATAAAGATAATGTAAAGGAATAAACACTCACAAGCTGGGGGTTTTTCCACCCCCTCCTCCCCTTCCCTTTAACAGCTCCTGCAGACAATGAAAGCAGGAAAGCGGCGCGCGCAGCCCATCGAGGTCCCGCCCCCCTCCCTCCCGCGCCGCCATTGGTTGGAGGACCGTCAGCCCGCCCGGTCCTCCCAGCGTTTTCCGCGCTCCTGATTGGCGGGCGCTTCGCGTCAATCACCCCCCTCCGATTACGCGCTGACGCCAGCACGCAACGCCCAGGGGACGGTTGAATCGGCGCGCGCCACCGCAAGGTTAAAAAAAAAGAAACACCCCACACAAATGAGGAAAAACAATAATAATAATAATCGCACTTTATAGCGGAGGAGGTTGGGGGAATTAATGAGTGTTTTCAATTTGTTTTGGAAAAAAATTTTTTTGAAAAGCTTCCCAACGGTGCGAGGCGGGCTGCGCATGCGCTCCAGCCAGCCTTTGTCTACCCCACGTGGGCCGCGCCCGGACTCGCCCACTTGCCTTCCCCTGCACCAATCACAGCGCGGGCAGGCGCTTCTCTCAATCGCCACCTGTCAATCACCCTCCCTTCCCCTGCACCAATCACAGCGCGGGCAGGCGCTTGAACAATCGCCACCTGTCAATCACCCTCCCTTCCCCTGCACCAATCACAGCGCGGGCAGGCGCTTCAACAATCACCACCTGTCAATCACCCTCCCTTCCCCTGCACCAATCACAGCGCGGGCAGGCCCTTCTCTCAATCGCCACCTGTCAATCACCCTCCCTTCCCCTGCACCAATCACAGCGCGGGCAGGCGCTTCTCTCAATCACCACCTGTCAATCACCCTCCCTTCCCCTGCACCAATCACAGCGCGGCCAGGCGCATCTCTCAATCGCCGCCTGTCAATCACCCTCCCTTCCCCCTCGTGGTGTCGATTGACAGCGGTATCAGCCAATGAGGTGCAGGAAAGGGCGGGACCAGGGCAAGGACTGACAGCAAGCCTGAACTCATTCAATTAAATACCTGCATGCAGCCAAAAAAACACTTTTATTGAGTCAGCCAAAAAACAGTAAAGCAAATGAGGTTTGCTGAGTCAGCAAAGTCTATTTTAGAAACATAGAAACAGAGAAGATAGGAGCAGGAGTAGGCCATTCGGCCCCTCGAGCCTGCTCCGCCATTCAATGCGATCATGGCTGATCATCCAAATTCAGTACCCAGTCCCTGCCTTCTCCCCATACCCCTTGATCCCTTTAGCCTTAAGAAATATATCCAACTCCTTCTTGAATATATTAAATGAATTGGCCTCTCCTGCCCTCTGTGGTAGAGAATTCCACAGGTTCACCACTCTCTGGGTGAAGAAATTCCTCCTCATCTCTGTCCGAAATGGCCTACCCCTTATCCTTAGACTATGACCCCTGGTTCTGGACTCCCCGACCATCGGGAACAACCTTCCTGCATCTAGTCTGTCTAGTCCTGTTAGAATTTTATAAGTTTCAATGAGATCCCCTCTCAATCTTCTAAACTCCAGCGAGTATAAGCCCACTCGACCCAATCTCTCTTCATACGTCATTCCTGCCATCCCAGGTATCAGCCTGGTGAATCTTCGCTGCACTCCCTCCATGGCAAGAACATCCTTCCTCAGATAAGGTGACCAAAACTGCACACAATACTCAAGATGTTGTCTCACCAAGGCCCTGTACAACTGCAGCAAGACATCCTTGTTCCTGTACTCAAACCCTCTCATTACGAAGGCCAACATACCATTTGCCTTCTTAACCGTCTGCTTCACCTGCATGCTTACCTTCAGCGACTGGTGCACAAGGACACCCAGGTCTCGTTGCACTTCCCCTTCTCCCAATCTATTGCCATTCAGATAATAATCTGCCTTCCTGTTTTTGACAACAAAGTGGATAACCTCACCTTTATCCACATTATACTGCATCTGCCATGCTTCTGCCCAGTCACCCAACCTGTCCAAATCATACTGGAGTTTCTCGGCATCCTCCTCACAGCACATCACTCTCTGGGTGAAGAAATTCCTTCTCGTCTCTGTCCTAAATGGCTTACCTGTTATCCTTAGACTGTGACCCCTGGTTCTGGACTTCCCGACCATCGCGATCCCGTCGTGGTGTCGATTGACAGCAGCGTGTCAGCCAATGAGGTGCAGGAATGGGCGGGACCAGGGCCAGGACTGACAGCAAGCCTGAACTAACTCAATTAAATACCTGCAGCCCAAAAAAAACCTTTTATTTCGTCAGCCAAAAAACAGCAAAGCAAATAAGGTTTCCTGAGTCAGCAAAGCCTATTTTAAAGAATTCTAGATCGATATCGCAGTGATCGGTGCTCGGACCCCCAGCTATTCACAGTATATATTAATGATCTAGACAAGGGAACTAGATGTAATATCTCCAAGTTTGCAGACGACACAAAGCTGGGTGAGCGTGTGTGCTGTGAGGAGGATGCTGAGAAACTCCAGGATGATTTGGACAGGTTGGGTGATTGGGTAGATGTATGGCAGATGCAGTATAATGTGGATAAATGCAAGGTTATCCACTTTGGTGCCAAAAAACAGGAAGGCAGATTATTATCTGAACGGCAATAGATTGGGAGAAGGGTAAGTGCAATGAGACCTGGGTGTCCTTGTGCACCAGTCGCTGAAGGTAAGCATGCAGGTGCAGCAGGCGGTTAAGAAGGCAAATGGTATGTTGGCCTTCATAGCGAGAGGGTTTGAGTACAGGAACAAGGATGTCTTGCTGCAGTTGTACAGGGCCTTGGTGAGACCACATCTTGAGCATTGTGTGCAGTTTTGGTTGCCTTATCTGAGGAAGGATGTTCTTGCCATGGAGGGAGTGCAGCGAAGATTCACCAGACTGATACCTGGGATGGCAGGAATGACGTATGAGGAGAGATTGTGTCGATTGGGCTTATACTCGCTGAAGTTTAGAAGAATGAGAGGGGATCTCATTGAAACTTATAAAATTCTAACAGGACTAGACAGACTAGATGCAGGAAGGATGTTTCTGATGGCCTGGGAGTCCAGAACCAGGGGTCACAGTCTAAGGATAAGGGGTAAGCCATTTAGGACTGAAATGAGGAGGAATTTCTTCACCCAGAGAGTGGTGAACCTGTGGAATTCTCTGCCACAGAGGACGGTGGAGGCCAGTTCATTAAATATATTCAAGAAGGAGTTAGATATATTTCTTAAGGCTAAAGGGATCAAGGGATCTGGGGAGAAGGCAGGGACAGGGTACTGAGTTTGGATGATCAGCCATGATCTCACTGAATGGCGGAGCAGGCTCGGGAGCTGAATGGCCTACTCCTGCTCCTATCTTCTATGTTTCTATACAGTGCAGGAGGAGGCCATTCTGTCCCTCGAGCCTGTTCCGCCATTCAATGAGATCATGGCTGATCTGTGACCTAACTCCATACACCCGCCTTTGGCCCATATCCCTTAATACCTTTGGTTAACAAAAATCTATCAGTCTCCGATTTAAAATTAACAATTGATCGAGCATCAATTGCTGTTTGCAGAAGAGAGTTCCAAACCTCTACCACCCTTTGTGTGTAGAAGTGTTTCCTAATTTCACTCCTGAAAGGTCTGGCTCTACTTTTAGACTCTGCCCCCAGTCCTAGAATCCCCAACCAGCGGAAATAGTTTCTCTCTATCGCCCTCTCTATTTCCCCTCAATATCTTGAAAACTTCCATCAGATCGCCCCTTAACCTTCTAAATTCTAGGGAATACAACCCTAGTTTGTGTAATCTCTCCTCATAACTTAACCCTTGGAGTCTTTGAACGAGCTCTCCAATTATTCTCACTCCCCTCATATCCCTGCAAATTTTTCCCCTTAAAGTATCGATCCAATTCTCTTTTGAAAGTTACTATTGAATCTGCTTCCACCGCCCTTTCAGGCAGCGCATTCCAGATCACAACAACTCGCTGTGTAAAAAACTGTTTCCTCATGTCACCTCTGGTTCTTTTACCGATTATCTTCAATCTGTGTCCTCTGGTTACTGACCCTCCTGCCGCTGGAAACAGTTTCTCTTTATTTACTCTATCGAAACCCTTCATGATTTTGAACGCCTCTATTAAATCTCTCCTTAACCTTCTGTTCTAAGGATAACAGCCCCAGCTTCTTCAGTTTTTCCACATAACTGAAGTCCCTCATCCCTGGAACCATCCTGGTAAATCTCCTCTGCACCCTCTCCAAGGCCTTGACATCCTTCCTAAAGTGTGGTTCCCAGAATTGGACACAATACTCCAGCTGGGGACGAACCCAGTGATTTATAAGGGTTTAAGAACATAAGAAATAGGAGCAGGAGTCGGCCATTCGGCCCTTCGAGCCTGCTCCGCCATTCAATATGATCATGGCTGATCTTCTGCCTCAACTCCATTCACCGGCCCTATCGCCATATCCCTTGATGCCCTTACTAGTCAGAAATCTATCGACTTCTGTTTTGAATATACCCAATGACTGAGCCTCCACAGCCCTCTGGGGTAGAGAATTCCAAAGATTCACCACCCTCTAAGTGAAGAAATTTCTTCTCATCTCAGTCCTGAATGGCCGACCCTTTATCCTGAGGCTGTGGCCCCTGGTTCTAGACTCTCCAGCCAAGGGGAACATTCTCCCAGCATCCACCCTATCAAGCCCTGTAATAATTGTGTATGCTTCAATGAGATCCCCTCTCATTCTTCTGAATTCAACAGAATACAGGCCTAGTTTACTCAATCTCTTCTCATGCGACAGTCCCGCCATCCCAGGAATCAATCTCGTGAACCTTCGTTGCACTCCCTCTATGGCAAGTATGTCCTTCCTTAGGTAAGGAGACCAAAATTGTACACAGTACTCCAGGTGTGGTCTCACCAAGGCCCTATATAATTGGAGTAAGACTTCTTTACTCCTGTACTCAAATCCTCTTGTAATGAAGGCCAGCATACCATTTCCCTTCCTAATGGCTTGCTGCACCTGCACATTCACTTTCAGTGACTCATGTACAAGGACACCCAGGTCCCTTTGAGCATCTGCATTCCCCAATCTTTCACCATTTAGGAAATATTCTGCCTTTCTGTTTTTTCTACCAAAGTGGATAACTTCAAATTTATCCACATTATATTCCATCTGCCATGTTCTCGCCCACTCACTGAGCCTGTCGAGATCCCCTTGAAGCCTCTTCACATCCTCTTCACAACTGACACTGCCACCTAGCTTTGTATCATCAGCAAATTTAGAAATGTTACATTTAGTCCCTTCAACCAAATCATTGATATAGATTGTGAATAGCTGGGGCCCAAGCACCGATCCTTGTGGTACCCCACTAGTCACAGCCTGCCATCCTGAAAAAGATCCGTTTATCCCTACACTTTGTTTTCTGTCTGTTAACCAATTCTCAATCCATGCTAGTATATTACCCCCAATTCCATGTGCCCTAATTTTGTTCACCAACCTCTTGTGTGGGACCTTATCGAAGGCCTTCAGAAAATCCAGATACACCACATCTACTGGTTCCCCTTTGTCTATTCCACTAGTTACATCCTCAAAGAACTCCAATAGGTTTGTCAAACAGGATTTCCCTTTCATAAATCCAGGTTGACTCTGCCCAATCTTACTATTAGTTTCTAAGTGCCCAGTTATTGCATCCTTTATAATAGATTCCAGCATTTTCCCAACTACTGATGTGAGGCTAACAGGTCTGTAGTTCCCCCTCTCCCTCCTTTCTTAAATAGCGGAATTACATTTACTACCCTCCCATCTGCAGGAACCGTTCCAGAATCTATAGAATTTTGGAAGATGACAACCAATGCATCCACTATCCCAATGGCCACCTCTTTCAAAACCCTAGGATGTAGGTCATCCGGTCCTTGGGATTTATCGACTTTTAGTCCCATTAATTTTGCTAGTGCTGTTTTATTACTAATAATAATTTCTTTAAGTTCCTCATTCTCGCCACACCCTTGGTTTTCTCGTATTTCTGGGAGGTTTTTTGTGTATTGCTCCGTGAAGACAGAAACAAAGTATTTATTTAATTTCTCTGCCATTTCCTCATTCCCCATTATAAATTCTCCCGTCTCTGACTGTAAAGGACCTACATTTACCTTCGCCAGTCTTTTCCTTTTCACATACCTATAGAAGCTTTTAAATCCGTTTTTATATTTTTCGCTAGTTTGTGCTCATATTCCATTTTACCTTTTATCAATTTCTTGGTCCCCCTTTGCTGATTTCTAAAAAGATCCCAATCCTCAGGCTGGCTGCTTTTTCTGGCAACTTTATAAGCTTCCTCCTTTGACTTAATACTCAGTTTAATTTCTTTTAGCCATGGTTGGATCACTTTTCCTTTTGGGTTTTTATGCCCCAGAGGAATATATGTTTGTTGCAAATTATGCATTATTTCCTTGCATGTTAGCCATTGTATGTCCACCTTCATACCTTTTAGTGTAGTCTCCCAATCTACCATGGCCAACTTGTCCCTCATACCCTTGTAGTTTCCTCTGTTTAGATTGAAGACCTGAGTTTCAGATTGTACTACATCACTCTCAAACTTAATGTAAAATTACATAGAAACTTAGAAACATAGAAGATAGGAGCAGGAGTAGGCCATTCGGCCCCTCGAGCCTGCTCCGCCATTCAATGAGATCATGGCTGATCATCCAAATTCAGTACCCTGTCCCTGCCTTCTCCCCATATCCCTTGATCCCTTTAGCCTTAAGAAATATATCCAACTCCTTCTTGAATATATTTAATGAACTGGCCTCCACCGCCCTCTGTGGCAGAGAATTCCACAGGTTCACCACTCTCTGGGTGAAGAAATTCCTCCTCATCTCAGTCCTAAATGGCTTACCCCTTATCCTTAGACTGTGACCCCTGGTTCTGGACTCCCCGACCATCGGGAACATCCTTCCTGCATCTAGTCTGTCTAGTCCTGTTAGAATTTTATAAGTTTCAATGAGATCCCCTCTCATTCTTCTGAACTCCAGCGAGTACAAGCCCAATCGACCCAATCTCTCCTCATACGTCATTCCTGCCATCCCAGGTGTCAGCCTGGCGAATCTTCACTGCACTCCTTCCATGGGAAGAACATCCTTCCTCAGATAAGGCGACCAAAACTGCACACAATACTCAAGGTGTGGTCTCACCAAGGCCCTGTACTACTGCAGCAAGACATCCTTGTTCCTGTACTCAAACCCTCTCGCTATGAAGGCCAACATACCAGTTGCCTTCATAACCGCCTCTAAGGAACCTGCTCATAACATGGTAGAATTTCACATTCAGTTTGATTGTGAGAAACTTGGGTCTGAAACTAGTGTCTTAAACTTAAATAAAGGCAATTACAAGGGTTTGAAGACAGAGTTGGCGAAAGTGGACTGGAAAATAGATTGAAAGGTAAGATGGTAGATAAGCAGTGGCAGACTTTTAAGGAGATATTTCATAACTCTCAGCAAAGATATATTCCAGTGAGAAAAACTCTGAGAAGGATGAACGAAGGAAGTTAAGGAGGGGATCAAATTGAAAGAAAAGGCGTACAATGTTGTGAAGATTAGTGATAGGCCAGAAGATTGGGAAATTTTTCAGAGACTTGCAAAGGATGACTAAAAAAATAATAGAGGGAGAAAATTGATTGAGATGGTAATGGGAGAGCCATTTACACTTCATCGAGAGCCATCTTTTGTTTAACTTGTCCCATTACCATCTCCTTTAGCCTCGCACCATCTCCTAATCTCTCCCGCCTTCCATCCAATCACAGACCTTCCCTTTTGTTCTTTCCTCCCCTCCCCCCTTTCCCTGCCCCAGCACTTTAGATCTGGGTGTCGTTGGCAAAGGCCAGCATTTATTGCCCAGCCCCTGCTTAAAAACCTGTTCCATCGCCAGCTTTTTCCAGTTCTGTCAAAGGGTCCCAGACCTGAACCGTTAACTCTGTTTCTCTCTCCAGACGCTGTCGGACCTGCTGAGTATTTCCAGCATTTACTCTGTATCTAACCCGTGCTGTACCTGCCCTGGGAGTGTTTGATGGGACAGTGTAGAGGGAGCTTTACTCTGTATCTAACCCGTGCTGCACCTGCCCTGGGAGTGTTTGATGGGACAGTGTAGAGGGAGCTTTACTCTGTATCTAACCCGTGCTGTACCTGCCCTGGGAGTGTTTGATGGGACAGTGTAGAGGGAGCTTTACTCTGTATCTAACCCGTGCTGTACCTGCCCCGGGAGTGTTTGATGGGACAGTGTAGAGGGAGCTTTACTCTGTATCTAACCCGTGCTGTACCTGCCCTGGAAGTGTTTGATGGGACAGTGTAGAGGGAGCTTTACTCTGTATCTAACCCGTGCTGTACCTGCCCTGGGAGTGTTTGATGGGACAGTGTAGAGGGAGCTTTACTCTGTATCTAACCTGTGCTGTACCTGCCCTGGGAGTGTTTGATGGGACAGTGTAGAGGGAGCATTACTCTGTATCTAACCCATGCTGTACCTGCCCTGGGAGTGTTTGATGGGACAGTGTAGAGGGAGCTTTACTCTGTATCTAACCCGTGCTGTACCTGCCCTGGGAGTGTTTGATGGGACAGTGTAGAGGGAGATTTACTCTGTATCTAACCCGTGCTGTACCTGCCCTGGGAGTGTTTGATGGGACAGTGTAGAAGGAGATTTACTCTGTATCTAACCCGTGCTGTACCTGCCCTGGGAGTGTTTGATGGGACAGTGTAGAGGGAGCTTTACTCTGTATCTAACCTGTGCTGTACCTGCCCTGGGAGTGTTTGATGGGACAGTGTAGAGGGAGATTTACTCTGTATCTAACCTGTGCTGTACCTGCCCTGGGAGTGTTTGATGGGACAGTGTAGAGGGAGCTTTACTCTGTATCTAACCCGTGCTGTACCTGCCCTGGGAGTGTTTGATGGGACAGTGTAGAGGGAGATTTACTCTGTATCTAACCCGTGTTGTACCTGCCCTGGGAGTGTTTGATGGGACAGTGTAGAGGGATCTTTACTCTGTATCTAACCCGTGCTGTACCTGCCCTGGGAGTGTTTGATGGGACAGTGTAGATGGAGCTTTACTCTGTATCTAACCCATGCTGTACCTGCCCTCACAAGCAAATTTGGCTAGGGTAAATAAAAGCAGAGAGTTAAATGCGTGGCTCAAAGACTGGTGTGGGAGAAATGGGTTTTGCTTCTTGGGACACTGGCACCAGTACCAGGACAGGAGAGAGCTGTTCCGTTGGGATGGACTTCACTTGGCCAGTGCTGGGACTAGAATCCTGGCGAATCGAATAACTGGGGTTGGAGAGAGGGCTTTAAACTAATTAGTGGGGGGGAGGTTTCAAGAGAGCGAAAAATAAAAATGTCAGCGGAGAAGGCAATAGAGCAAGGTAGCAGTGGGGGAATTAAAAACCAGAGCGTGTCAGGAAGGGACAGAATATATAAAGGT
Source organism: Somniosus microcephalus (assembly GCF_052327205.1). NCBI lineage: Eukaryota > Metazoa > Chordata > Chondrichthyes > Squaliformes > Somniosidae > Somniosus > Somniosus microcephalus. Next base: position 244,977 of record NW_028225442.1, on the reverse strand, counting down.
AAAGTAGTAAAGGGGGTAAAAGCAGGAATAAATTGTCGCAAAACATATTTAAAAGTTCTTTATCTGAATGCACGCAGCATTTGTAACAAAACAGACGAGTTGACGGTACAAATAACTACACATGGGTATGATCTGGCGGCCATTACGGAGACATGGCTGCAGGGTGACCATGACTGGGAATTAAACATCCAGGGGTATTTGACTATTAGGAAGGACAGACAGGAAGGAAAGGGAGGTGGGGTGGCTATGTTAATAAAGGATGGAATCACTGCAATAGTGAGAAATGATATTGGGTCAAAGGATCAGGATATTAAAACGGTTTGGGTAGAAATAAGGAATAATAAGGGGAAAAAGTCACTAGTGGGCGTAGTCTATAGGCCTCCTAACAGTTGCAACTCTATTGGTCGGAGTATAAATCAGGAAATAGTTGGGGCTTGTAATAAGGGAACAGCTATAATCATGGGAGATTTTAACATTCATATTGACTGGACAAATCAAATTGGGCAGGGCAGCCTTGAGGAAGAGTTCCTAGAGTGCATTAGGGATGGGTTCCTTGAGCAGTATGTTACAGAACCAACCAGGGGACAGGCAATCTTAGATCTGGTCCTGTGTAATGAGACAGGATTAATAAAAAATGTCCTAGTAAAGGATCCCCTTGGAATGAGTGACCATAACATGGTTGAATTCCAAATTCAGTTGGAGGGTGAGAGAGCTGGATCTGAAACCAGCGTACTAAGCTTAAATAAAGGAGACTGTGAAGGTATGAGAGCAGAGTTGACTAAAGTGGACTGGGAAAATAGATTAAGGTGTAAGACGGTACATGAGCAGTGGTGTACATTCAAGGAGATATTTCACAACTTTCAAGAAAAATATATTCCACTGAGGAAAAAGGGGCGTAAAAGAAAAGACAGCCATCCGTGGCTAAGTAAAGTAATAAAGGATAGTATCCGACCGAAAACAAGGGCATATAAAGTAGCCAAATCTAGTGGGAGGATAGAAGATTGGGAAGCATTTAAAAGCCAGCAAAGAATAACTAAAAGATTAATTAAGAAAGGGAAGATAGATTATGAAAGTAAACTAGCAAAAAATATAAAAACAGATAGCAAGAGTTTCGACAGTTATATAAAAAGAAAAAGGGTGGCTAAAGTGAATGTTGGTCCCTTAGAGGACGAGACCGGGAAATTAGTAGTGGGGAACATGGAGATGGCAAAAACGCTGAACAAATATTTTGTATCAGTCTTTACAGTAGAGGACACTAAAAATATCCCAACACTGGACAAACAGGAGGCTATAAGGGGGGAGGAGCTAAACACAATTAAAATCACTAAGGAGATGGTACTCCGTAAGATAATGGGACTTAAGGCGGATAAATCCCCTGGCCCTGATGGCTTACATCCTAGGGTCTTGAGAGAGGTAGCGGTGGGGATTGCGGATGCATTAGTGGTAATTTTCCAAAACTCCCTGGATTCAGGCAAGGTCCCAGCAGATTGGAAAACTGCTAATGTAACGCCCTTATTTAAAAAGGGAGGTAGACAAAAGGCTGGAAACTATAGACCAGTTAGCCTAACATCTGTGGTTGGTAAAATGTTGGAGTCCATTATTAAGGAAGCAGTAACAGGACATTTGGATAAACATAATTTAATCGGACAGAGTCAGCATGGTTTTATAAAGGGGAAGTCCTGTTTGACAAATTTGCTCGAATTCTTTGAGGATGTAACAAACAGGGTGGATAAAGGGGAACCAGTGGATGTGGTGTATTTGGACTTCCAAAAGGCATTTGACAAGGTGCCACACAAAAGATTACTGCACAAGATAAAAAATCACGGGATTGGGGGTAATATACTGGCACGGGTGGAAGATTGACTATCTAACAGAAAACAGAGAGTTGGGATAAATGGTTCATTCTCGGGTTGGCAATCAGTAACTAGTGGTTTTCCACAGGGGTCAGTGCTGGGACCCCAACTCTTTACAATCTATATTAACGATTTGGAGGAAGGGACCGAGTGCAACATATCCAAGTTTGCCGACGATACAAAGATGGGAGGGAAAGCAGTGAGTGAGGAGGACATAAAAAACCTGCAAAAGCACATAGACAGGCTAAGTGAGTGGGCAGAAATTTGGCAGATGGAATATAATGTTGGAAAGTGTGAGGTTATGCACTTTGGCAGAAAAAATCAAAGAGCAAGTTATTATCTAAATGGAGAGAAACTGCAAAGTGCTACAGTACAAAGGGATCTGGGGGTCCTGGTGCATGAAACACAGAAGGTTAGTATGCAGGTACAGCAGGTGATCAGGAAGGCCAATGGAATCTTGGCTTTTATTGCAAGGGGGATGGAGTATAAAAGCAGGGAAGTCTTGCTTCAGTTATACAGGGTACTGGTGAGGCCACACCTGGAATATTGCATACAGTTTTGGTTTCCATATTTAAGAAAAGATATACTTGCTCTCGAGGCAGTTCAGAGAAGGTTCACTCAGTTGATTCCGGAGATGACAGGGTTGACGTATGAGGAAAGGTTGAGTAGGTTGGGCCTCTACTCATTGGAATTCAGAAGAATGAGAGGCGATCTTATCGAAACATATAAGATTGTGAGGGGGCTTGATCGGGTGGATGCGGTGAGGATGTTTCCACTGATGGGTGAGACTAGAACTAGGGGGCATAAACTTAGAATAAGGGGCTGCCCTTTCAAAACTGAGATGAGGAGAAACTTCTTCACTCAGAGGGTGGAAAATCTATGGAATTTGCTACCTCAGATAGCTTTGGAAGCTGCGACATTAAATAAATTTAAAACGGAGATAGACAGTTTCCTAGCTGATAAGGGAATTAGGGGTTACGGGGAGCGGGCAGGGAAGTGGACGTGAGTCTAGGTTCGGATCAGCCATGATCCTATTGAACGGCGGAGCAGGCCCGAGGGGCCATATAGCCTACTCCTGCTCCTACTTCTTATGTTCTTTTTCTCTTCACATATCTATAAAAGCTTTTACAGTCAGTTTTTATGTTCCCTGCAAGCTTACTCTCATATTGTATTTTCCCTTTCTTAATTAATCCCTTTGTCCTCCTTTGTTGAATCCTAAACTGCTTCCAATCCTCAGGTTTACTGCTTTTTCTGGCCAATTTATATGTCCTCTCCTTGGATCTTATGCTATCCCGAATTTCCCTTGTTAGCCACGGTTGAGTCACCATTTTTGTTTTATTTTTATGCCAAACTGGGGTGAACAAATTCTGTACTTCATCCATGCGGTCTTTGAATGTTTGCCATTGCCTATCCACCGTCAACCCTTTGAGAGACATTTCCCAATCAATCCTACCCAACTCGCTCCTCAGACCATCGTAGTTTCCTTTATTTAAATTTAGGACCCGAGTCTCTGAGTCAACAACTTCATTCTCCATCTTAGTGAAGAATTCGATCATATTATGATCACTCGAACCCAAGGGGCCTCGTACAACAAGATTGCTAATTAATCCTTTCTCGTTACATAATACCCAGTCTAAGATGGCCTGATCTCTGGTTGGTTCCTCGACATATTGGTCCAGGAAACCATCCCGTAAACACTCCAGGAATTCCTCCTCCACAGTAGAGGACATGAGAGGGGCGGGCGGGGGGAGGGAGTCCCTTAAAATGTGGAGGGGGTGGATGTCCCTTTACATGTGGAGGTGGTGGGTGTCCCTTTAAATGCGGAGGGGGTGGGTGTCCCTTCAAATGCAGAGGAGGTGGGTGTCCCTTCAAATGTGGAGGGGGTGGATGTCCCTTTACATGTGGAGGTGGTGGGTGTCCCTTTAAATGTGGAGGTGGGTGGGTGTCCCTTTAAATGTGGAGGTGGGTGGGTGTCCCTTTAATTGCGGAGGGGGTGGGTGTCCCTTTAAATGCGGAGGGGGGTGGGTCTCCCTTTAAATGCGGAGGGGGTGGGTCTCCCTTTAAATGTGGAGGGGGTGGGTGTCCCTTTAAATGTGGAGAGGCGGGGCCGCGCATGCTCATTCGGCCCCACCACAACACGAGGCTGCCAGTGCGCCTGCGCGGGGCCTATGGGCAGGAAACGGAAGGCCGGGCCCGGGGAAGAGGTGGAATCAGCGGCCGGGGTAAAGTCAAGTGTTGGGGAATCGATTTAAATCGAGGTGAGGGGGGAGCGGAGAGCGAGATTATAAAGTAAAATACGGGAAAACCAAACCTGAGGGTCGGGCGGGCGGGACCTCCGCAGACACCGAACGGAGCGGATTGAACCACGCGGGGGGGCGGAGTGAGCCGGAGCAACGTGATTCTGACTGACGGGAGCTCTGACCAATAGGAAGAGGGCTGAGGTGGGAGGACTGAACTGGGGGCCTGGTCCTCCAACCAATGGTGGCGCGGCAAGGGGGCGGGACCTTCCTCCCCGGCGATGAGGCTGGGGCCGGATTGTGACGTCATCAGAAGAAGAGGCCCAATCAGGTGGATGGAGGCCCGACCCGGCCTGTGAATGACAGGAGCTCTGACCAATAGGACGAGGGCTGAGGTGGGAGGACTAAACTGGGCGTCCTGGTCCTCCAACCAATGGCGGCGCGGCAAGGGGGCGGGGCCTTCTCTCCAGCTCAGGTGCGCTGGGGCCGATTGTGACGCGCTGTCCCGAGGTGAGAGCAGCTCAGTCAGCACAGAGCTGGGGCTGGAATCTGGGAGAGGGGCCGCAGGCAGCACAGAGCTGGGGCTGGAATCTGGGAGTGGGGCCGCAGGCAGCACAGAGCTGGGGCTGGAATCTGGGAGAGGGGCCGCAGGCAGCACAGGGCTGGGGCTGGAATCTGGGAGAGGGGCCGCAGGCAGCACAGAGCTGGGGCTGGAATCTGGGAGTGGGGCCGCAGGCAGCACAGAGCTGGGGCTGGAATCTGGGAGAGGGGCCGCAGGCAGCACAGGGCTGGGGCTGGAATCTGGGAGAGGGGCCGCAGGCAGCACAGAGCTGGGACTGGAATCTGGGAGTGGGGCCGCAGGCAGCACAGAGCTGGGGCTGGAATCTGGGAGAGGGGCCGCAGGCAGCACAGAGCTGGGGCTGGAATCTGGGAGAGGGGCCGCAGGCAGCACAGAGCTGGGGCTGGAATCTGGGAGAGGGGCCGCAGGCAGCACAGAGCTGGGGCTGGAATCTGGGAGAGGGGCCGCAGGCAGCACAGAGCTGGGGCTGGAATCTGGGAGAGGGGCCGCAGGCAGCACAGAGCTGGGGCTGGAATCTGGGAGAGGGGCCGCAGGCAGCACAGAGCTGGGGCTGGAATCTGGGAGAGGGGCCGCAGGCAGCACAGAGCTGGGGCTGGAATCTGGGAGAGGGGCCGCAGGCAGCGGGCCTGGCAATGGGGCACAAGCTTCACAATACAAGCTTCTTTCAAATGTAAAATTATTTCCTACAGACAGCCTGGGTCACTCTGCAAATAAAACTGTTTAACAATTCATCATAACTCCCCTGCTTTAGGAGAGGCGTAGAGTGCAAAAGCAAGGAAGTTATGATGAAACTGTGTAAAAGACTGGAGTCAGCTGTGGCTCAGTGGATAGCAGAGTCAGAAGGTTGTGGGTTCAAATCCCGCTCCAGGGACTTGAGCATATAAAGCGAGGCAGACACTCCAGTGCGGTGCTGAGGGAGCGCCGCACTGTCGGAGGGGCAGTACTGAGTGAGCGCCGCACTGTCGCAGGGGCAGTACTGAGGGAGTGAGGCACTGTTGGAGGGGCAGTGCTGAGGGAGCGCCGCACTGTCGGAGAGGCAGTACTGAGGGAGTGAGGCACTGTCGGTGGGGCAGTACTGAGGGAGCGCTGCACTGTCGGAGGGGCAGTACTGAGGGAGCGCCGCACTGTCGGAGGGTCAGTACTGAGGGAGCGCCACACTGTCGGAGGGGCAGTACTGAGGGAGCGCCGCACTGTCGGAGGGGCAGTGCTGAGGGAGCGCCGCACTGTCGGAGGGTGTGGTAAACCACTGTTATTGCATATTGTTACCTCTGGTTTGCACTGTGTACCAATGCATGCCTCAGCTGGCTCCGCCCACATGGCCAGGTATAAAGGTGGGTGTTTCGGCTACCCACTTCCTTCTTGGAACCAGTCGTCCACGAGAGGCATGCTCTGTTCTTTAGTTAATAAAAGCCTTTTCATTACCTTCCTAATTCATCGCCTTTTATGGAGTAATTGATAAGCGTATCAATTTTATTAACTAAAAGTAAAATGGCGACACCTGAACAGCAACAACAGCAGGCGTTGCTGCGAGCCCTCAGACCGGCATGCCTGGACCGCGACCCTCAAGCAGCGGGTTCATCGACCAATTTCGAACACTGGCTGAGCTGCTTTGAATCCTGAGAACAAACTAAAAGTTTTGACCGCCCAGGTGAGCCCTCAAGTATATACGCTCATCCGGGACGCTACTACGTACACGGCGGCCCTCGAACTACTAAAAGGGCAATACACGCGCCCAGTGAACACGATTTACGCCAGACACCTCTTGGGATCCCGCAGGCAGCAACCGGGGGAATCGGTAGAGGCATTTTTACGGGCGTTACAGACACTCTGCAGGGACTGCGACTGTAAGGAGGTAACGGCTGCGGGGCACGCGGAGGGACTTACCTGTGATGCCTTCGTTAGGGGCCTCCAGTCCGACTACTCCCGGCAGAGACTGCTCGAAAGCAAAGAGCTCGACCTGAAGACGGCCGTAGCCCTTGCGCTCTCATTAGATGCGGCCCACCGAAACCTCGAAGCATACTCACGTAACGGCGCCGCGCCATGGCCATCGCGACCGTGGGACATGGGACCGCCGCCCCCGGCACCAACTGCTGCAGCGATGTCCCGAAATCAACTGGGACCGCCGCCCCCGGTACCAACTGCAGCGATGCCCCGTAACCAGGCCCAAAAATGCTATTTCTGTGGCCAGTTAAAACACCCTAGAGCGCACTGCCCGGCTAAGACCGCTACCTGCTCGGGCTGCGGGAAGAAAGGCCATTACGCCTTTCTCATAAGGAGAAATGTATGTTTCGCACCAAACGCCTCGCCATTCTCAGCTGCGTAGTGGAGAACGGAGTCATCGGGCCCGACCCCGACAGAATGCGCCCCCTTATGGAGTTCCCCCTCCCCCACTGCCAAAAAGCACTGAAGAGATGCCTGGGGTTCTTCTCTTACTATGCTCAGTGGGTGCCCCACTATGCGGACAAAGCCAGACCCCTCATCAAATCCACCTCCTTCCCCCTGACACCAGAGGCGTGTGCAGCCTTCACTCTTATCAAGAGCGATATTGCGAAGGCTGCAATGCACGCAGTGGATGAGTCCATCCCCTTCCAAGTGGAGAGCGATGCATCCGACTTCGCCCTAGCTGCGACCCTTAACCAGGCGGGGAGACCCGTGGCCTTTTTCTCAAGGACCCTCCAGGGCCCCGAGACTCGACACTCCTCTGTCGAAAAGGAGGCCCAGGCTATTGTGGAAGCGGTGCGTCACTGGAGGCATTACCTGGCCGGAAAACGGTTTACCCTTCTCACTGACCAGCGTTCAGTTGCTTTTATGTTTAATAATAAGCAGAGGGGCAAAATCAAGAACGACAAAATCTTGAGGTGGAGAATTGAACTCTCCACCTACAATTACGATATCTTTTTTTTTTTTTTTTGTACCGGCCCGGGAAACTCAATGAGCCCCCAGATGCCCTATCACGTGGTACATGCGCCAACGCGCAGGTCGATAGACTGAAGACCCTCCACAATGACCTCTGCCACCCGGGGGTCACCAGGTTCTTCCATTTCATCAAATCCCGTAACCTGCCCTACTCCATCGAGGAGGTCAGGACCATGACCAGGAACTGCCAAATCTGTGCCGAGTGCAAACCGCATTTTTATAGGCCAGACAGAGCAAGCCTGATCAAGGCCACTCGCCCCTTCGAGCGCCTGAGCGTCGATTTTAAAGGGCCCCTCCCCTCCTCTGACCGCAACGTGTACTTCCTCAACGTAATTGATGGGTACTCCCGTTTCCCGTTTGCCATCCCCTGCCCAGACGTGACCAGTACTACGGTCATCAAATGTCTGAATGACCTCTTCGCCTTGTTCGGGTTCCCTAGCTATATACATAGCGACAGGGGCTCATCTTTCATGAGCGACGAACTTCGGCAGTACCTGCTCGCGAGAGGTATTGCTACGAGTAGGACCACCAGCTACAACCCCCGGGGGAACGGCCAGGTGGAAAGAGAGAACGCGACAGTTTGGAAGGCCGTCCTCTTAGCCTTAAAATCTAAGGGCCTTCCGACCTCTCGCTGGCAGGAGGTCCTCCCTGCGGCGCTCCACTCCATCCGGTCACTGCTTTGTACTGCCACTAATGCCACCCCTCATGAGCAAATGTTGGTTTTCCCCAGGAAGTCCACATCGGGAACCTCGCTACCGACATGGCTGACTTCTCCTGGGCCCGTCCTACTGCGGAGGCATGTGAGGACCCATAAAATGGACCCCCTGGTCGAGAGGGTGAACCTCCTACACGCCAACCCCCAGTATGCCTACGTGGCATACCCAGACGGGCGGGAGGACACGGTCTCCATACGAGACCTCGCACCCTCGGGTGCCCCTGAACTACCACCGTTATCCCCCACCACCCCTCCCAACCCAACCCCTGTAGACGGCATGCCGGAGCCCCAGGACCCTTCGTTGACCACCCAGACACCAGATTCGACGTTGGACGCTGCACCACCGCCGCCGCCACCACGACGATCAGGACGTCAGACAAGGCCTCCTGATAGACTTACCTACACGAACTTGTAGTACACTTCACCCCGCCGGACTCAATTTTAAACAAGGGGTGAATGTGTTAAACCACTGTTATTGCATATTGTTACCTCTGGTTGGCGCTGTGTACCAATGCATGCCTCAGCTGGCTCCGCCCACATGGCCAGGTATAAAGGTGGGTGTTTCGGCTACCCACTTCCTTCTTGGAACCAGTCATCCACGAGAGGCATGCTCTGTTCTTTAGTTAATAAAAGCCTTTTCATTACCTTCCTAATTCATCGCCTTTTATGGAGTAATTGATAAGCGTATCAGAGGGGCAGTACTGAGGGAGCGCCGCACTGTCGGAGGGGCAGTACTGAGGGAGCGCCGCACTGTCGGAGGGGCAGTACTGAGGGAGCGCCGCACTGTCGGAGGGGCAGTACTGAGGGAGCGCCGCACTGTCGGAGGGGCAGTACTGAGGGAGCGCCGCACTGTCGGAGGGGCAGTACTGAGGGAGCGCCGCACTGTCGGAGGGGCAGTACTGAGGGAGCGCCGCACTGTCGGAGGGGCAGTACTGAGGGAGCGCCGCACTGTCGGAGGGGCAGTACTGAGGGAGCGCCGCACTGTCGGAGGGGCAGTACTGAGGGAGCGCCGCACTGTCGGAGGGGCAGTACTGAGGGAGCGCCGCACTGTCGGAGGGGCAGTACTGAGGGAGCGCCGCACTGTCGGAGGGGCAGTACTGAGGGAGCGCCGCACTGTCGGAGGGTCAGTACTGAGGGAGCGCCGCACTGTCGGAGGGGCAGTACTGAAGGAGCGCCGCACTGTCGGAGGGGCAGTACTGAGGGAGCGCCGCACTGTCGGAGGGGCAGTACTGAGGGAGCGCCGCAAGGTCGGAGGGGCAGTACTGAGGGAGCGCCGCACTGTCGGAGGGGCAATGCTGAGGGAGCGCCGCACTGTCGGAGGGGCAGTACTGAGGGAGCGCCGCACTGTCGGAGGGGCAGTACTGAGGGAGCGCCGCACTGTCAGAGGGGCACCGCTGAGGGAGCGCCGCACTGTCGGAGGGTCAGTACTGAGGGAGCACCGCACTGTCGGAGGGGCAGTAGTTGAGGGAGCGCCGCACTGTCGGCGGGGCAGCACTGAGGGAGCGCCGCACTGTCGGCGGGGCAGCACTGAGGGAGCGCCGCACTGTCGGCGGGGCAGCACTGAGGGAGCGCCGCACTGTCGGCGGGGCAGCACTGAGGGAGCGCCGCCCTGTCGGAGGGGCAGTATTGAGGGAGCGCCGCACTGTCGGAGGGGCAGTACTGAGGGAGCGCCGCACTGTCGGCGGGGCAGCACTGAGGGAGCGCCGCACTGTCGGCGGGGCAGCACTGAGGGAGCGCCGCACTGTCGGAGGGGCAGTATTGAGGGAGCGCCGCACTGTCGGCGGGGCAGTACTGAGGGAGCGCCGCACTGTCGGCGGGGCAGCACTGAGGGAGCGCCGCACTGTTGGAGGGGCAGTAGTTGAGGGAGCGCCGCACTGTCGGCGGGGCAGCACTGAGGGAGCGCCGCACTGTCGGAGGGGCAGTACTGAGTGAGCGCTGCACTGTCGGCGGGGCAGTACTGAGGGAGCGCCGCATTGTCGGAGGGGCAGTACTGAGGGAGCGCCGCATTGTCGGAGGGGCAGTGCCACGGGAGAGCCGCATTGTCGGAGGGGCAGTGCTGAGGGAGCGCTGCAGTGTCGGAAGCGCCGTCCTACGGATGAGACGTTAAACCGAGGCCCCCGCCTGCCCCCTCAGGTCGATGTAAAAGATCCCGTGGTGCTATTTCCAAGAAGTTATCCCCGGTGTTTTGAGCCCAATATTTATCCCTCAATCAACATGACGAAAAAACATTATCTGGCCATTATCACATTGCTGTTTGTGGGAGCTTGCTGTGCGCAAATTGGCTGCAGCGTTTCCCACATTACAACAGTAAATACACTTCAAAAGTACTTCATTGGCTGTAAAGCGCTTTGGGACGTCCGGTGGTCGTGAAAGGCAGTTAAGAAGGCAAATGGTATGCTGGCCTTCATTACAAGAGGATTTGAATACAGGATTGAAGAAGTCTTACTCCAATTATATCTTCTTCTTAGGCAGTCCCTCGGAACCGAGGGTGACTTGCTTCCACATTAAAAATGAGTTCTCAGGTGTAAGGGTAAACCGGGAGAGCTTCTTCTCCCCGAGATGGACCCTCTGATATAAAGGGTCGACTGGATCCATGTTTATCTGTAATTTAAACAGAGGTCTGCTCGTCTTCCGAGCTCTTTCCCCGAGAGGAGAGGGTAGAATGGGGGTCTTTAGTGTTAAATGGTTTCACCTGGGTCCATTGCTTCCATCACATACCCATCGGTTCCTGTAGACAAACACACGTATCACTTGTCATTAATACAGTACATGGCCCCATCCAACGGGCCCTATTCCCTTCCTTCCGATAACTTGCGTCATTACCTGTTGACCTATTCTGGGCAACTCGTCTGGTTTAAGTCCAGCATTCTGCCTTTCTAGATCTTTAATCTGTTGTTGGTTCCTTACTTCTTTATTTAGTGCTTGTACCTCCTGATTTAGTTGTATTAAGTATCGCCTTAATCTATCTTGCACTGGTCCTGGTCTTAAACACATACTTTGATTCTGTCTTCACAAAGGAGGACACAAATAACCTCCCAGAGATGTCGGGGAACATAGGGTCTGATGAGAGGGTGGAACTGAAAGAAATCAATATTGTTAGGGAAATTGATGGGATTGAAGGCCGATAAATCCCCAGGGCCTGATAATCTACATCCTAGGGTACTTAAGAAAGTGGCCCTAGAAATAGTAGATGCATTGCTGATCATCCTCCAACATTCGATGGAATCTGGAACAGTTCCCATGGATTGGAGGGTAGCTAATGTTACCCCACTATTCAAAAAAGGTGGTAGAGAGAATATGGGGAATTACAGACCGGTAAGCCTGACGTCGGTAGTGGGGAAAATGCTAGAGTCCATTATAAAGGATGTAATAGCAGAGCACTTGGAAAAAGTGACCGGATTGGACAAAGTCAACATGGATTTACAAAAGGTAAATCATGCTTGACTAATCTACTGGAATTTTTTGAGTCATAGAGTCATAGAGTTTTACAGCACAGAAAGAGGCCCTTCGGCCCATCGTGTCTGCACCGTCCATCAATCCCTGTCCAGTCTAATCCCATTTTCCAGCATTTGGTCCATAGCCTTGTATGCAATGGCATTTCAAGTGCCCATCCAAATGCTTCTTGAATGTTGTGAGGGTTCCTGTCTCTACCACCCTTTCAGGCAGTGAGTTCCAGCTTCCAACCGCCCTCTGGGTGAAAAAGTTCCTCCTCAAATCCCCTCTAAATCTCCTGCCCCTTAACCTGAATCTATGCCCCCTTGTTATTGACCCCCCTACTAAGGGGAAAAGTTCCTCTTTATCTACCCTATCTATGCCCCTCATCATTTTGTACACCTCAATCAGGTCCCCCCTCAGCCTCCTTTGCTCCAAGGAAAACAACCACAGCCTGTTTCGTCTTTCTTCATAGCTGAGGCGCTCCATCCCAGGCAACATCCTGGTGAATCTTCTCTGCACCCTCTCCAAAGCAATCACATCCTTCCTATAGTGAGGCGACCAGAACTGCACACAGTACTCCAGCTGTGGCCTCACCAGCGTTTTGTACAGCTCCATCATAACCTCCCTGCTCTTATATTCTATGCCTCTGCTAATGAAGGCAAGTATCCCATATGCCTTTTTAACCACCTTATCTACCTGTTCCGCTGCCTTCAGGGACCTATGTACATGTAAACCAAGGTCCCTCTGACCCTCTGTACTTCCTAGGGCCCTACCACTCATTGTGTATTCCCTTGCCTTATTTGTCCGTCCAAAATGCATCACCTCACACTTTTCAGGGTTAAATTCCATTTGCCACTTTTCCGCCCATCTGACCAACCCGTTAATATCGTCCTGTAGCCTGAGGCTTTCCTCCTCGCAATTTACCACCCCACCAATTTTCGTGTCATCCGCGAACTTACTGATCATACCTTTTACATTCTCATCCAAATCATTAATGTAGATCACAAACAGCAAGGGACCCAGCACCGATCCCTGAGGTACCCCACTGGACACAGGCTTCCAGTCACAAAAGCAACCTTCGACCATCACCCTCTGCCTCCTGCCACTCAGCCAGTTTAGGATCCAACGCGCCAAGGCCCCCTGGATCCCATGGGCTCTTACCTTCTTGACCAGTCTCCCATGCGGGACTTTGTCAAAAGCTTTACTGAAGTCCATGTAAACCACATCCACAGCATTTCCCTCATCCACACACCTAGTCACCCCCTCGAAAAATTCAATCAGATTGGTCAGACATGATTTACCCTTGACAAAGCCATGCTGACTATCCCCGATTAATCCTTGCCTCTCCAAGTGGAGACTAATTTTGTCCCTCAGAATTTTTTCCAATAATTTCCCTACCACAGATGTTAGGCTCACTGGCCTGTAATTCCCTGGTTTATCCCTGCTACCCTTCTTGAATAATGGTACTACGTTAGCTGTTCTCCAGTCCTCTGGTACATCCCCTGTGGCCAGAGAGGTTCTGAAAATTTGTTTCAGAGCCCCTGCAATCTCCTCCTTTGCCTCACACAACAGCCTGGGATACATCTCGTCCGGGCCTGGGGATTTATCCACTTTTTGGCCTGCTAAAACCGCTAGTACCTCCTCCCTCTCGATGCTAATATGTTCAAGTATGTCACAGTCCCCTTGCCCGACTTCTATGTCTACATCGTCTTTCTCCATAGTGAACACAGAGGCAAAAAATTCATTTAAAACCCCACCTACTTCATCTGGCTCTACACACAGCTTGCCACTTTGGTCCCTAATGGGCCCTACCCTTTCCCTGGTTATCCTCTTGCCCTTAATATACTTATAAAACATCTTAGGATTTTCCTTTATTTTGCTCGCCAGTGTTATTTCATGGCCCCTCCTCGCCCTCCTAATTTCCTTTTTAAGTATGCCCCTGCACCTTTTATACGCCTCTAGGGCTTCCTCCGTCTTTTGTCTTTTGTAACTGCCAAAAGCCCCCCTTTTTTTCCTAATGCATTTTTGTATATCCCTTGTCATCCAAGGTTCCCTTTGCTTGTTGGTCCCACCCTTGACCTTTACAGGAACATGTTGGTGTTGTACTCTCTCTATTTCCCTTCTGAAAGCCTCACACTGTTTTGATGTGGATTTTCCTATAAGTAGCTGCTCCCAGTCCACTTTGGCCAGATCCTGCCTTATCATATTAAAATCCGCCTTCCCCCAATTTAGAACCCTTATTTCCGGGCCGTCTTTGTCTTTTTCTATGACCACCTTAAATCTCACCGAATTATAGTCACTATCGCCAAAATGCTCTCCTACAGACACTTCCACCACCTGCCCGGCTACATTCCCTAGAATTAGGTCCAGTACCGCCCCCTCTCTTGTAGGACTTTCTACATGTTGGCTCAAAAAGCTCTCCTGGATGCACTTTAAGAATTCTGCACCCTCTAAGCCTTTCACACTCTGACTATCCCAATTTATATTGGGGAAGTTGAAATCCCCCACTATTATTACCCTATTATTTTCACACTTTTCTGAGATTTGCCTACATATCTGTTCCTCTATCTCCCCCTGACTGTTTGGGGGCCTATAGTACACTCCCAGCAAAGTGCTTGCCCCCTTTTTGTTTTTAAGTTCTACCCATATGGCCTCATTAGAGGAACCCACTAATATATCATCCCTCCTTACAGCAGTAATTGACTCCTTAATTAATATTGCAACACCCCCTCCCCTTTTACACCCCCCTCTGTCTCGCCTGAAGATTCTATACCCCGGAATATAGGATGTAACTGGTAAAATAGATAAGGGAGAACCAGTGGATGTGGTGTATTTGGACTTTCAAAAGGCTTTCAATAAGGTCCCACATAAGAGATTAGCGTGTAAAGTTAAGGCACATGGGATTGGGGGCAAGGTATTGACTTGGATAGAGAACTGGTTGGCAGACAGGAAGCAAAGAGTTGGAATAAATGGCTCTTTTTCCGAGTGGCAGGCAGTGACTAGTGGGGTACCGCAGGGATCGGTCCTTGGACCCCAGCTATTCACAATATAAATGATCTGGATGAGGGAACTAGATGTAATATCTCCAAGTTTGCAGACGACACAAAGCTGGGTGGGCGTGTGTGCTGTGAGGATGCCGAGAAACTCCAGGATGATTTGGACAGGTTGGGTGATTGGGCAGAAGCATGGTAGATGCAATATAACGTGGATAAATGCGAGGTTATCCACTTTGGTGTCAAAAACAGGAAGGCAGATTATTATCTGAATGGCAATAGATTGGGAGAGGGGGAAGTGCAATGAGACCTGGGTGTTCTTGTGCACCAGTCGCTGAAGGTAAGCATGCAGGTACAGCAGGCGGTTAAGAAGGCAAATGGTATGTTGGCCTTCGTAACGAGAGGGTTTGAGTACAGGAGCAAGGATGTCTTGCTGCAGTTGTACAGGGCCTTGGTGAGACCACAGCTTGAGTATTGTGTGCAGTTTTGGTCATCTTATCTGAGGAAGGATGTTCTTGCCATGGAGCGAGTACAGCGAATATTCACCAGACTGATACCTGGGATGGCAGGAATGATGTATGAGGAGAGATTGGGTCGATTGGGCTTATACTCGCTGGAGTTTAGAAGAATGAGAGGCGATCTCATTGAAACTTATAGAATTCTAACAGGACTGGACAGACTGGATGCAGGAAGGATGTTCCCGATGGTCGGGGAGTCCAGAACCAGGGGTCACAGTCTAAAGATAAGGGGTAAGCCATTTAGGACTAAGATGAGGAGGAATTTCTTCACCCAGAGAGTGGTGAACCTGTGGAATTCTCTACCACAGAAGGCAGTGGAGGCCAATTCATTAAATATATTCAAGAAGGAGTTGGATATATTTCTTAAGGCTAAAGGGATCAAGGGATATGGGGAGAAGGCAGGGACAGGGTACTGAATTTGGATGATCAGCCATGATCTCATTGAATGGCGGGGCAGGCTCGAGGGGCCGAATGGCCCACTCCGGCTCCTATCTTCTATGTTTCTATGAACCCCAGGACCAGGCCCCTATGGGGAATAGGTATGCAGATCTAGCCGCAAAACTAGCTGCGGAAGAAATGCAACCAGAGGACGCGTTCAAAAACGAAATAAATATGGTCATGATAGTCAGTGGGGTACAGGAAGTGAATATAATGGAGCTACAAGAAAATACTTGTAAAGAGCAAAAGGAGAAATGGAGACAAGCTGGCGCGCAATTACAAGATGGAATTTGGAAATGGGGCCCACGTAACCAGGTGGTGGCACCGGAATGTTGTAGACAACAACTGATGGCGCTATACCATGGTGTAACACATACTGGCAGAAGTAACATGTTGCACCTACTGACACAGTACTGGTGGTGGCCAAAGATAGGTCGGGAAGTAGTGAAATATTGCCACCGCTGTATAATATGCGCAAGAATAATGTAGGACAGAGATGTCGAGTTAGAGTAGCAAACCAACCCAGGCCCCAAGGACCCTGGGAAAACTTACAAATTGACTTCACCGGCCCCTTAGCGCAGGACCGGGGGAAGAAATATTGCCTGGTAATAATTGACCAATTTACCAGCTGGGTGGAAGCCTTTGCCACCCGAGACTGCTCTGCACAAACAGTTGCACTAATATTGGCTACCGAGGTTATACCCCGTTGGGGAGTGCCTCTGCAAATTGACTCAGACAACGGCACTCATTTCACCGGCAAAATAATGAAAGAAATCTGTAAACTGCTACATGTGACACAAAATATCACAAACCATATCACCCCCAGAGCTCGGGGATGGTAGAAAGAATGAATAGGACACTGAAAAACGCGCTGACAGCAGCCATCCAAGAAACAGGGAAGGGATGGTCGGAAATATTACCCAGCATACTAATGGGGCTGTGAGCCACCCCAGGACGAACGACCAGACTGACCCCCTATGAATTAATGACAGGACGAGCTATGAGACTACCAGAGGATTTGGCTGGAGGGGTGGGAAACATAGAAACATAGAAGATAGGATCAGGAGTAGGCCATTCGGCCCCTCGAGCCTGCTCCGCCATTCAATGAGATCATGGCTGATTATATATCAAGGAGCGCAGAGATCGGGGAGGGTTGTGGGGCTGGAGGAGGTTACAGAGATAGGGAGAGACCGAGGGCCATGGAGAGATTTGAGAACAAGGATGAGATCGCTGGACCGAGAGCCAATGTAGGTCAGCGAGCACAGGGTGAACGGGACTTGGTGCGAGTTAGGGTACGAACAGTCGAGTCTGGAGGTAACAAAGGTTTGGATGAGGGTTTCAGGCAGGAAACGTGGCAGTGAATTCACTCACACCAAGCTCACACAGATAGCAGTGTGATAATGACTGGATAAGCTGTATTGGTGATGTTGGGTGAGCGATAAACATTGGCCCAGGACACAGGGAGAACTCCCCCTGCACTTTTTAGTTTTTTAACTGTCATTCAAGTTTCCCTCCCTCTGTTGTGAAGGGTGGGGATCCGCTGGGATACAGTCACTGGTTGCCTTCTAGTGCCCCTATGAGTGGCCAATGTGTGAGGGTGTGCAGGGATTGTTGGCAGCCTATTCAACCTTGGGGGCATCACAGACAAAATCAAGCCCCCTTTGCAGTCTCGGCCTTTGCTGCCGGGGTGACTGGACAGTGATCAGTAGCAGGAGCCCAGGGCACTGAGGCTAACTGCAGCCTTCCCAACTGCATCCCAGGCCGGGATCAGCTGAGCACCCCCACAGTGAGCAGCTGGAATGGGCAACCTATCCTGGGGAGCGGGGGAAAGGGAGGTCAAGGGTCAGCACGGACTGTCAGTCAACCTTGACCCCCAGGCTCCCTCACTCATAGAATCATAGACATTTACAGCACAGAAGGAGGCCATTCGGCCCATCATGTCCATGCCGGCCGACAAAGAGCTCTTCACCCTAATCCCACTTTCCAGCACTTGGTCCGTAGCCCTGTAGGTTACGGCACTTCAAGTACATATCCAAGTACTTTTTAAATGTGATGAGGGTCTCTGCCTCTACCACCCTGTCAGGCAGTGAGTTCCAGACCCCCACCACCCTCTGGGTGAAAACATTTCTCCTCAAATCCTCTCTAAACCTCCGACCAATTACTTTAAATCGATGCCCCCTGGTTATTGACCCTTCTGCTAAGGGAAATAGGTCCTTCCTACCCACTCTATCTAGGCCTCTCATAATTGTATACACCTCAGTTAAGTCTCCCCTCAGCCTCCTCTGTTGCAAAGAAAACAACCCCAGCCTATCCAATCTTTCCTCATAGCTAAAATTCCCCAGCCCAGGCAACCTCCTGGTAAATCTCCTCTGTACCCTCTCTGGTGCAATCACATCCTTCCTGTAATGTGGTGACCAGAACTGCACGCAGTACTCTAGCTGTGGCCTAACTAGTGTTTTATACAGTTCAAGCATAACCTCCCTGCTCTTATATTCTGTGCCTCGGCTAATAAAGGCAAGTATCCCGTGTGCCGCCTTAACCACCTTATCTACCTGTCCTGCTACCTTCAGGGATCTGTGGACATGCACTCCAAGGTCCCTCTGATCCTCTACACTACTCGGTGTCCTACCATTTATAGTGTATTCCCTTGCCTTGTTAGCCCTCCCCAAATGCATTACCTCACACTTCTCTGGATTGAATTCCATTTGCCACTGTTCTGCCCACCTGACCAGTCCATTGATATCTTCCTGCAGTCTGCAGCTTTCTTCTTCTTTATCAACCACACGGACAACTTTTGCATCATCTGCAAACTTCTTAATCATACTTCCTACATTCCAGTCCAAATCATTGATAGAGACCACTCAGCAGGAACACGTTCTATTGACGTCATGACGTTTCCACCTTTTATGACATCAAGACGTCCAAGTGCACGTCACCCACCACCCGCCCACTGCTCCCGCGATCTCTCTCCCTATTGGTTGGCGGACACGTCAATCTCGCCCGCTGCCCACGGTCACGTGCCCCTGAGGCGCTCTCTGGCTCCGCCTGAGTGAAGTCGCTCCATTCAGTGCCTGCAGAGCCCTCGGACTCTCAGGTTTGGATTCCCCTTTATTCTCTCCCCTCCTCTGATCTCAATCGGATCTGGGGGAAATCTCACTTTCCCTCACTGATTGCGGCTCTTCACCAACACCGACTTTACAAAGAAAGCCCCGCGCGGCAGCCTGGAGCTCAGGGGCCCAGCGTGCAGGCGTGGGGGAGGATGATTGACAGGGGCCCAGGGTGTGTGCTGAGCATGCGCGGTGCGGGCCGGGCGCCTGTGGAGGAGGAGAGGACGGGGCCATGGGGTGCATGCGCGGGGTCAGCCACAACTCAGCGCGGCGGCCGGAGCGCTTTCTGGAGCGTGGGAGCTTGTGGGGATTGCAGCCGCCATTACTGTTGATCCTTTCAACCAGTTAGAGTCCAGACGGCTGTGTTGCCTGCCCGGTGCCAGGGTTCGGGACATCTCTTCCGGGCTGGAGAGGAACTTGCAGTGAGAGGGGGAGGAGCCAGTGGCCACGGTCCATGTTGGTACCAACGACATAGGTAGAACTAGGAAAGAGGTTCTGCTGAGAGAGTGTGAGCTGCTAGGGGCTAAATTAAAAAGTAGAACCTCAAGGATAATAATGTCTGCATTCTTACCTGAGCCACGAGCAAATTGGCATATAGGGTAAATAAAATGAGAGAGATGAATGCGTGGCTCAAAGACTGGTGTGGGAGAAATGGGTTTCGATTCCTGGGGCACTGGCACCACACTGGGGAAAGTGGGATCTGTATCGTTGGGACGGTCTTCACCTGAACCGTGCTGGGACCAGTGTTCTGGCGAGTCATATAACTGGGGCGGCAGAGAGGGTTTTAAACTAAATAGTGGGGGCAAGGGATCAAACTTGTTGAGATGTGGTAAATCAAAGAGTGGAGACAAGGCAACAGAGAAAGGTATTAATATGGGAAATGATAAACAGACCGTGACAGGAAGGGATAGAGAGGACAAATCTAAGAGTAAATCAACAGATAAGGCTAGACGTTACAAAAATAATAAAAGGACAAAACTAAAGGCTCTGCATCTGAATACACGTAGCATTCAAAACAAAACAGGTGAACTGATAGAGCAAATAGGAATAAATAAGTACGACCTGATCGCCATTAGAGAAACATGGCTGCAGGGTGACATAGATTGGGACCTGAATATTGAAGGGTACATGACATTTAGGAAGGACAGGAAGGTGGGAAAGGGTAGAAGGGTGGCTCTGATAATTAATGATGGTATTAGCACAATAGAGAGGGATGACCCAAGTTCAGGAAACCAGGATGTCAAAGCGGTTTGGGTAGAGATGAGAAATGATAAAGGCAAAATGTCACTTGTGGGAGTGGTGTACAGGCCCCCTAACAGTAGGATGGAGTGTAAAGGAAGAAATAATGAGAGCTTGTCAGAAAGGTACGGCAATAATTGTGGGAGATTTTATTCTACATATAGATGGGAAAAATCAGATGGGCAAAGGTAGCCTAGATGAGGAGTTCATAGAATGTTTTCGGGATAGTTTCTTTGAACAGCACATTCTGGAGCCAACCAGAGAGCAGGTTATACCAGACCTGGTATTGTGCAACGAGATAGGATTAATTAATGACCTCATAGTGAAGGCGCCCCTAGGTAACAGCGATCATAATATGATTGAATTTTACCTTCAGTTTGAGGGAGAGAAGAGTGGGTCCCAGACTAGTATTTTAAACTTAAATAAGGCCAATTCTGAAGGTATGAAAACAGAGCTAGCTAAAGTGAACAGGCAAATTAGGTTAAGGGACAGGTCAATAGAGTTGCAGTGGCAGACATTTAAGGGGATATTTCAGAATACAGGAAACTTTCATTTATCCGGAGGTTAAATGTCCGGAAAACTCTATCTACTGGCAAAATTCAGGAGTCAGTTCAGATAAGTTTTTTTTCTTTTTGTTGCTTCTTTTCTCCAGTCCTGGCTCTGCAAGCGTCTCTGTAGCTAAGCAACAGCTTCAGCGAGATGCTTGCAAGCTGCTCAGAAGCTCCGTATGTTTTAACATTAGCGCTGGTTTCTATGGCAGTTTTGATCTAACGGCACCAGCTCGGTCCCATCAGTGCCGGGTACCAGAAAGTTTCCTGTACACAGAATAGATACATTCCAATGAGAAAGAAAAATTCCAAGGGGAGGACCCACCATCCGTGGTTTACTAAAAAAGTTAAAGATAGTATCAAACTTAAAGAAAAAGCATATAATTGCGCAAAGATGGGTGGCAGGTCAGAAGATTGGACAGAATATAAAAACCAGCAAAGAATGACTAAAAGATTAATAAGGAGAGAAAAATTAGAGTGCGAGAGAAAGCTAACTAGAAATATAAAAACAGATAGTAAGAGTTTCTATAGATACTTAAAAAAGAAAAGAGTTAACAAAGTGAGCATTGGTCCTATAGAAAGTGAGTCTGGGGAATTAATAATGGAAAATAAGGAGATGGCAGTTGAATTAAACAGGTATTTTGCATCGGTCTTCATTATAGAGGATACAAGTAACATCCCAGAAATAGCTGTAAATCAGGAAATGGAAGGGAGGGAGGAATTCAAGAAATTCCTCCCTCCCTGTGTGGAGTTTGCACATTCTCCCCGTGTTTGCGTGGGTTTCCTCCAGGTGCCCTGGTTTCCTCCCACAGTCCAAAGATGTGCGGGTTAGGTTGATTGGCTATGATAAATTGACCCTTAGTGTTAGGGGGATTAAATAAGTGGGGTTATGGGGATAGGGTGGGATATGTGTTGGTGTAGGGGTTACGGGGATCGGGTGGGATATGTGTTGGTGTAGGGGTTACGGGGATAGGGTGGGATATGTGTCGGTGTCGGGGTTACGGGGATCGGGTGGGATATGTGTTGGTGTAGGGGTTATGGGGATCGGGTGGGATATGTGTTGGTGTAGGGGTTATGGGGATCGGGTGGGATATGTGTTGGTGTAGGGGTTACGGGGATCGGGTGGGATATGTGTTGGTGTAGGGGTTACGGGGATCGGGTGGGATATGTGTTGGTGTAGGGGTTACGGGGATAGGGTGGGATATGTGTTGGTGTAGGGGTTACGGGGATCGGGTGGGATATGTGTTGGTGTAGGGGTTACGGGGATCGGGTGGGATATGTGTTGGTGTAGGGGTTACGGGGATCGGGTGGGATATGTGTTGGTGTAGGGGTTACAGGGATAGGGTGGGATATGTGTTGGTGTAGGGGTTACGGGGATCGGGTGGGATATGTGTTGGTGTAGGGGTTACGGGGATCGGGTGGGATATGTGTTGGTGTAGGGGTTACGGGGATCGGGTGGGATATGTGTTGGTGTAGGGGTTACGGGGATCGGGTGGGATATGTGTTGGTGTAGGGGTTACGGGGATCGGGTGGGATATGTGTTGGTGTAGGGGTTACAGGGATAGGGTGGGATATGTGTTGGTGTAGGGGTTACGGGGATCGGGTGGGATATGTGTTGGTGTAGGGGTTACGGGGATCGGGTGGGATATGTGTCGGTGTAGGGGTTACGGGGATCGGGTGGGATATGTGTCGGTGCAGGCTCGATGGGCCGAAATGGCCTCTATCTGCACTGTGGGGTTTCTGTGATTTCTGTGATCTGTGAAAATGACAATCACCAGGGAAGTGGTACTGAGCAAATTGTTGGAGCTGCGGCCTGACAAGTCCCCGGGGCCTGATGGCCTTCTTTGGAACTCTCTTCCTCAGAGGGCGGTGGAAGCAGAGGCTTTGAATATTTTTAAGGCAGAGGTAGATAGATTCTTGGTAAGCAAGGGGGTGAAAGGTTATCGGGGGTAGGCAGGAATGTGGCGTAATCGGATCAGCCATGATCTGATTGAATGGCGGAGCAGGCTCGAGGGGCCGAGAGGCCGACTCCTGCTCCTAATTCGTATGTTCGTATGTAACCTGTGCAGCAGCTGGGGCCTGAAAATCAGCTTCACTGCCCCTGGGCTGGGAAAGGGGGACATGAGGCAACATTCTCCCTCTTACCCCTTTCTACACTCCTTTTACAGGGTTTTAGAAGTGGAGCATTTACAGACAGGAAGCTCAGACCAAACATCACGTCAAGAACAGACAGAGTCGCTCGATTCATCAGGACCTGATTCAGTCGCTCCTCCAATCTGCTGGCACCCCAGCGAGTTCACAATGATGTGAGACCTTTTAAATGTTCTGAGTGTGGGAAGAGCTTCAAAACCAACAAGTACCTGAAGCGACACCAGTGGCTACACACTGAGGAGAGCCCGTTCACCGGCCCCGTGTGTGGGAAGGGATTCACTCGGTCCTCTAATCTGCTGGCACACCAGCGAGTTCACGCTGGGGACAGGCCGGTAAAACATTCCAACTGTGGGAAAAGCTTTAAAAGGTCCCAGGAGCTGAAGGGCCACCAGCTGGAGACAGCAGGAAAGAGACCGTTCACCTGCTCTGTGTGTGGGAAGGGATTCACTCAGCCATCAAGCCTGGTGAGACACCAGCGAGTTCACTCCGATGAGAGACCATTTAAATGTTCTGACTGTGGGAAGAGCTTTAAAACCTCTGGGGATCTGAAGGGGCACCAGCGAGTTCACACTGGGGAGAGAGCGTTCACCTGCTCTGTGTGTGGGAAGGGATTCACTCAGTCACCCCACCTACTGACACACCAGCGATATCACACTGATGAGAGACCATTTAAATGTTCTGACTGTGGGAAAGACTTTAAAACCTCTAGGGATCTGAAGGGACACCAGCGAGTTCACACTGGGGAGAGGCCGTTCACCTGTTCTGTGTGTGGGAAGGGATTCTCTCAGTCACCCCACCTACTGACACACCAGCGATATCACACTGATGAGAGACCATTTAAATGTTCTGACTGTGGGAAAGACTTTAAAACCTCTAGGGATCTGAAGGGACACCAGCAAGTTCACACCGATGAGAGACCATTTAAATGTTCTGTCTGTGGGAAGAGCTTTAAAAGCTCCAGGAATCTGAACGGACACCAGCGAGTTCACACTGGGGAGAGAATGTTCACCTGCTCCGTGTGTGGGAAGGGATTCACTCAGTCATCCAACCTGCTGACACACCAGCAAGTTCACACTGATGAGAGACTATTTAAATGTTCTGACTGTGGTAAGAGCTTTAAAGGCTCTGGGGAGCTGAAGAGACACCAGCGAATTCACACTGGGGAGAGGCCGTTCACCTGCTCTGTGTGTGGGAAGGGATTCTCTCAGTCCTCGACTCTGCGGAGACACCAGCGGGTTCACACTGTTCTGTAGCACAGGGCCCTGTAGACAGCTGGGGTGACATGAACATGGAATGGATGAATGTTTTATAAAATCTTTAAGACTGTTGTGCTGATGATTACCTTTGATTAACTGTTCATGGTGTTACAGGAAAGGAAAATATACGGACAAAATCAGGGAGGTAGTTTTTATTTTATTCATTCATGGGATCTGGGCGTCGCTGGTAATGCCAGCATTTATTGCCCATCCCTAGTTGCCCTTGAGAAGGTGGTGGTGAGCCGCCTTGAACCGCTGCAGTCCGTGTGGTGAAGGTGCTCCCACAGTGCTGTTCGGGAGGGAGTTCCAGGATTTTGACCCAGCGACGATGGAGGATCGGCCGATATACTTCCAAGTCAGGATGGTGTGGCACATGGAGGGGAACTTGGAGGTGGTGGTGTTCCCATGCGTCTGCTGCCCTTGTCCTTCTAGGTGGTAGAGGTCATAGAGTCATAACAGCACAGAAGGAGGCCATTCAGCCCATCAAGTCCGTGCCGGCTCTCTGTAGAGCAATCCAGTCAGTCCCATTCCCCCGCTCTATCCCTGTAGCCCTGCAGGTTTATTTCCCTCAAGTGCCTATCCAGTCTCCCCTTGAAAACATTGGGTGTCTCCACTTCCACCACTTCCGTCGGCAGCGAGTTCCAGGTCATCACCACTGGCTGCGTAAAAAAGTTTTTCCTCACATCCCCACTGTATCTCTTGCCCAAAACATTAAATCTGTGTCCCCTAGTCCTTGTACCATCAACTAGTGGGAACAGCCTTTCCCCATCTAGCCTATCCAAACCTGTCATAATCTTGTACACCTCTTATCAAATCACCCCGCAACCTCCTTTGCTCTAATGAAAACAAATCCAGCTTCTCCAACCTGTCCTTGTAGCTAAGATCCCCCCATCCCCGGAACCATTCTGGTGAATCTCCTCTGCACCCTCTCAAGGGCCTTCACATCCTTCCTAAAGTGTGGTGACCAGAACTGGACGCAATACGACAGTTGTAGCCTAACCAGCGTTTTATAAAGGTTCAGCATAACTTCTCTACTTTTGTACTCAATACCTCTATTTATGAAGCCCAAGATTGTAGGATTCGCAAAATTGAACATTGTCTTATAAGGGTCTATTGGCAGAAAAGGCCTTAATTTTTTAAAGACTGTTTGAAAAGAAGCCCAGGAAAAGGGGCACACAAAATGGCCACCAGACCCCGTGACCAGCTTTTTGGGACATTTTTAAATGGTTCCTGCAGTCCACAGACAGCTTTTGTGGATTCAGCCCACAGTAAGTTCTGGAATGCAATTTCGGAGAATGCGAAACCAGACAGAACCCCATACATATAGATTGGATGCAGATCTGATCAGATCGGCCTGTAGATAAATGCCATCAAACTGTTTACCCAGACAAAGGGAAACAGCTTCAAGTTCAAAGGGGGACATCAAGACCCATTAAAGACAATACAAGGTCATTCCAGACCAGAGATGGCAGTTACCGGCCATCCTGAAGGTACTTCAAACACAATGACTACCCCGCTGTGCTACAAGCCCACCAAAAGTTAAACAAAGACTAACCTTGATATGGTGGGAGATAAGGGCCTCGATGTAAAGTATAACTGGAGACCCGGGGTAGGCATCGGGGGCTATTGATTCGAGATCATCGGAGATTGAGGCCATCGGGAAGGATCGGGAACATCGAGGCCATCAGAGATCATCGGGAGCACTTCTCGAAGGGAGAGCATCCGGGAGATGACCGACGGAGTTGATCGAAAGAGAGCTTTGTAGAGGCATTGGTGGTCCAGGCAGAGTCTGCGTCCAGACCCGGGGTAGCTACCGGGAGATCATCGATAAACCCCGGGCCATTGACGAGACAAAAGACGGCGACCCTCCACAAAGAAACCGATTAAAAAATGGTCAAACAGTTGGTCTCTCTCCACGCCGACGTCCAGGCCTGCTAACATCCAGCCTGGCCGTGTCCATCACCTCGAGGGAGAAAAGAGTGTGTCACTACCCACTGCGTTCCGCTGACCACGTGGAGACAGGACGCCTGAGAGGACCAAAACGCAGACTTCAAAACCTCTACTTTCTAACTGGGACTGGTGAGCATGTTTCTGGCCCCTCATAATCTAACCTAGCTAGGTTTAGGGGGTGGGCATTTTAAGGGATAATTAACAATGAGTTGTTGTCCCTCGATGTTCCGTGTGTTTCCAATATTTCACGTTGAACCTTGTAAAGTATAATATGCCTGCGGATATATTGGTCAGCACTGTATTATGATTTGTTTTCCCCTCCCATGTACCTTATTGGCTTACATCCAATTTTTCTTCATGCAATAAAATTTCAGTTCGTTTCATTAAACCTGGCCTACAGAGTATTCTCTGCATTGTAGTTCCTGCCTCAAAGTCCAGTGTACAGAACCTAAGGGGTGAGTGGGTCGAAACTCTCGGTAAATTACTGTGTAAAAGAGAGAGGTCTCACAGGAGAGAGAGACCGAGGACAAAACCCCTTACAAGATCCCAAATGCTTTGTTAACCACACTCTCAATATGACCTGCCACCTTCAGGGACCTACGCACATTAACTCCCAGGTCCCTCTGTCCCTGCACACTCTTTAAAACTGTGCCATTAAGTGTATATTGCCTCTCCCTGTTCCTTCTGCTAAAATGCATCACCTCACACTTCTCTGTATTAAATTCCATCTGCCACTTGTCTGCCCATTCTGCTATTCTTCTATGTCTTGTTGCAGTCGATTGGTATCATCCTCACTGTTTGCCACACCTCCAAGTTTGGTGTCATCGGCAAATTTAGAAATTCTACTCTGTATTCCAATATCCAGGTCATTTATATTTATCCAAAAAAAGCAGTGGCCCCAGCACTGCCCCTCGGGGAAGACCACTGTCTACAATCCTCCAGTTTGAAAAACAGCCATTTACCACAACTCGCTGTTTTCAGTCCTTAAACCAATTCCTTATCCAAGCTGCCACTGACCCACATATTCCATGACCCAACCAGTCTTCTATGTGGTCGGGGGAGGGGCGGGGACAGTCTCGGCCATCAGCACAGGACGGGTCGGGGGAGGGGCGGGGACAGTCTCGGCCATCAGGACTGGACGGGTCGGGGGAGGGACAGTTTCGGCCATCAGGACTGGTCGGGTCGGGGGAGGGGCGGGGACAGTCTCGGCCATCAGGACTGGTCGGGTCGGGGGAGGGGCGGGGATAGTTTCAGCCATCAGGACTGGTCGGGTCGGGGGAGGGGCGGGGACAGTCTCGGCCATCAGGACTGGACGGGTCGGGGGAGGGGTGGGGACAGTCTCGGCCATCAGGACTGGTCGGGTCGGGGGAGGGGCGGGGACAGTCTCGGCCATCAGGACTGGTCGGATCGGGGGAGGGGCGGGGACAGTCTTGGCCATCAGGACTGGTCGGGTCAGGGGAGGGGCGGGGACAGTCTCGGCGATCAGGACTGATCAGGTCGGGTCGGGGGCGGGGCAGGGACAGTCTCGGGGTCGGGTCGGGGCTGGGACAGTCTCGGCCATCAGGACTAGTCGGGTCGGGTCGGGGGAGGGGCGGGGACAGTCTCGGCCATCAGGAATGGTCGGGTCGGCTCGGGGGAGGGTCAGGGACAGTCTTGGCCATCAGGATTGGTCAGGTCGGGCGAGTGGCGGGGACAGTCTCGGCCATCAGGACTGGTCGGGTCGGGCCGCGGGAGGGTCGGGGACAGTCTTGGCCATCAGGATTGGTCAGGTCGGGTGAGTGGCGGGGACAGTCTCGGCCATCAGGACTGGTCAGGTTGGGTCGGGGAGGGACGGGGACAGTCTCAGCCATCAGGACTGGTCGGGTCAGGTCGGGGGAGGGGCGGGGACAGTCTCGGCCATCAGGATTGGTCAGGTTGGGCGAGGGGCGGGGACAGTCTCGGCCATCAGGACTGGTCGGGTCAGGTCGGGGGAGGGCAGTCTCGGCCATCAGGATTGGTCAGGTTGGGCGGGGGGCGGGGAAAGTCTCGGCCATCAGGACTGGTCGGGTCAGGTCGGGGCAGTCTCGGCCATCGGGACTGGTCGGGTCGGGGGAGGGTCGGGGACAGTCTCGGCCATCAGGACTGGTCGGGTCGGGGACAGTCTCGGCCATCAGGACTGGTTGGGTCGGGGGAGGGGCGGGGACAGTCTCGGCCATCAGGACTGGTCGGGGGAGGGGCGGGGACAGTCTCGGCCATCAGGACTGGTCGGGTCGGGGGAGGGGCAGGGACGGTCTCGGCCATCAGGACTGGTCGTGTCGGGGGAGGGGCGGGGACATTCTTGGCCATCAGGACTGGTCGGGGGAGGGGCGGGGACAGTCTCGGCCATCAGGACTGGTCCGGTCGGGGGAGGGGCGGGGACAGACTCGGCCATCAGGACTGGTCGGGTCGGGGGAGGGTCGGGGACGGTCTCGGCCATCAGGACTGGTCGGGTCGGGGGAGGGGCGGGGACAGTCTCGGCCATCAGGACTGGTCGGGTCGGGGGAGGGTCGGGGACGGTCTCGGCCATCAGGACTGGTCGGGTCGGGGGAGGGGCGGGGACAGTCTCGGCCATCAGGACTGGTCGGGTCGGGGGAGGAGCGGGGACAGTCTTGGCCATCAGGACTGGTCGATTCGGGGGAGGGGCGGGGAGAATCTCGGCCATCACGACTGGTCGGGTCGGGTGAGGGCGGGGACCGTCTCGGCCATCAGGACTGGTCGGGTCGTGGGAGGGGCGGGGACAGTCTCGGCCATCAGGACTGGTCGGGTCGGGGGAGGGGCGGGGACAGTCTCGGCCATCAGGACTGGTCGGGTCGGGGGAGGGGCGGGGACATTCTTGGCCATCAGGACTGGTCGGGGGAGGGGCGGGGACAGTCTCGGCCATCAGGATTGGTCGGGTCGGGGGAGGGGCGGGGACGGTCTCGGCCATCAGGACTGGTCGTGTCGGGGGAGGGGCGGGGACATTCTTGGCCATCAGGACTGGTCGGGGGAGGGGCGGGGACAGTCTCGGCCATCAGGACTGGTCGGGTCGGGGGAGGGGCGTGGACAGACTCGGCCATCAGGACTGGTCGGGTCGGGGGAGGGTCGGGGACGGTCTCGGCCATCAGGACTGGTCGGGTCGGGGGAGGGGCGGGGACAGTCTCGGCCATCAGGACTGGTCGGGTCGGGGAGAATCTCGGCCATCAGGACTGGTCGGGTCGGGGGAGGGGCGGGGCCAGTCTCAGCCATCATGACTGGTCGGGTCGGGTGAGGGCGGGGACCGTCTCGGCCATCAGGACTGGTCGGGTCGGGGGAGGGGCGGGGACAGTCTCGGCCATCAGGACTGGTCGAGTCGGGGGAGGGGCGGGGAGAATCTCGGCCATCAGGACTGGTCGGGTCGGGGGAGGGGCGGGGCCAGTCTCAGCCATCATGACTGGTCGGGTCGGGTGAGGGCGGGGACCGTCTCGGCCATCAGGACTGGTCGGGTCGGGGGAGGGGCGGGGACAGTCTCGGCCATCAGGACTGGTCGGGTCGGGGGAAGGGCGGGGTCAGTCTCGGCCAACATGACTGGTCGGGGGAGGGGCGGGGACAGTCTCGGCCATCAGGACTGGTGTGGTCGGGGGAGGGGCGGGGACAGTCTCGGCCATCAGGACTGGTCGGGTCGGGGGAGGGGCGGGGACAGTCTCGGCCAGCAGGACTGGTCGGGGGAGGGGCGGGGACGGTCTCGGCCATCAGGATTGGTCAGGTCGGGTCAGGGGAGGGGCGGGGACAGTCTCGGCCATCAGGACTGTTCGGGTCGGGGGAGGGGCGGGGACAGTCTCGGCCATCAGGACTGGTCGGGTCGGGGACGGTCTCGGCCATCAGGACTGGTCGGGTCGCGGGAGGGGCGGGGCCAGTCTCGGCAATCAGGACGGGTTGGGGGGAGGGGCGGGGCCAGTCTCGGCCATCAGGACTGGTCGGGTCGGGAGAGGGGGGGGGACAGTCTCGGCCATCAGGACTGGTCAGGTCGGGAGAGGGGCGGGGACAGTCTCGGCCATCAGGACTGGTCGGGTCAGGGAGGGGACAGTCTCGGCCATCAGGACTGGTCGGGGGAGGGGCGGGGACAGGCTCGGCCATCAGGACTGGTCGGGTCAGGGGAGGGGCGGGGACAGTCTCGGCCATCAGGACTGGTCGGGGGAGGGGCGGGGACAGGCTCGGCCATCAGGACTGGTCGGGTCAGGGGAGGGGCGGGGACAGTCTCGGCCATCAGGACTGGTCGGGGGAGGGGCGGGGACAGTCTCGGCCATCCGGACTGGTGGGGTCAGGGGAGGGGCGTGGACAGTCTCGGCCATCAGGACTGGTCGGGGGAGGGGCGTGGACAGTCTCGGCCATCAGGACTGGTCGGGGGAGGGGCGTGGACAGTCTCGGCCATCAGGACTGGTCGGGTCGGGGGAGGGGCGGGGACAGTCTCGGCCATCAGGTCTGGTCGGGTCGGGGACAGTCTCGCCATCAGGACTGGTCGGGTCGGGGGAGGGGCGGGGAAAGTCTCGGCCATCAGGACTGGTCGGGACGGGGACAGTCTCGCCATCAGGACTGGATGGGTCGGGTCGGGGGAGGGGCGGAGACAGTCTCGCCATCAGGACTGGTTGGGACGGGGACAGTCTCGCCATCAGGACTGGTTGGGTCGGGTCGGGGGAGGGGCGGGGACAGACTCGGCCATCAGGACTGGTCGGGACGGGGACAGTCTCGCCATCAGGACTGGTTGGGTCGGGTCGGGGGCGGGGCGGGGACAGTCTCGGCCATCAGGTCTGGTCGGGTCGGGGGAGGGGCGGGGACAGTCTCGGCCATCAGGACTGGTCGGGACGGGGACAGTCTCGCCATCAGGACTGGTTGGGTCGGGTCGGGGGAGGGGCGGGGCAGTCTCGCCATCAGGACTGGTTGGGACGGGGACAGTCTCGCCATCAAGACTGGTTGGGTCGGGTCGGGGGAGGGGCGGGGACAGTCTCGCCATCAGGACTGGTTGGGTCGGGGGAGGGGCGGGGACAGTCTCGGCCATCAGGTCTGGTCGGGTCGGGGACAGTCTCGCCATCAGGACTGGTCGGGTCGGGGACAGTCTCGCCATCAGGACTGGTTGGGTCGGGGACAGTCTCGCCATCAGGACTGGTTGGGTCGGGTCGGGGGAGGGGCGGGGACAGTCTCGGCCATCAGGACTGGTCGGGACGGAGACAGTCTCGCCATCAAGACTGGTTGGGTCGGGTCGGGGGAGGGGCGGGGACAGTCTCGGCCATCAGGTCTTATCGGGTCGGGGACAGTCTCGCCATCAGGACTGGTCGGGTCGGGTCGGGGGAGGGGCGGGGACAGTCTCGGCCATCAGGTCTGGTCGGGGACAGTCTCGCCATCAAGACTGGTTGGGTCGGGTCGGGGGAGGGGCGGGGACAGTCTCGGCCATCAGGTCTGGTCGGGTCGGGGGAGGGGCGGGGACAGTCTCGGCCATCAGGTCTGGTCGGGTCGGGGACAGTCTCGCCATCAGGACTGGTTGGGTCGGGTCGGGGGAGGGGCGGGGACAGTCTCGGCCATCAGGTCTGGTCGGGTCGGGGACAGTCTGGCCATCAGGACTGGTTGGGTCGGGGACAGTCTCGCCATCAAGACTGGTTGGTTCGGGGACAGTCTCGCCATCAAGACTGGTTGGGTCGGGGACAGTCTCGCCATCAAGACTGGTTGGGTCGGGTCGGGGGAGGGGCGGGGACAGTCTCGGCCATCATGACTGGTTGGGTCGGGGACAGTCTCGCCATCAAGACTGGTTGGGTCGGGTCGGGGGAGGGGCGGGGACAGTCTCGGCCATCAGGACTGGTTGGGTCGGGGACAGTCTCGCCATCAAGACTGGTTGGGTCGGGGACAGTCTCGCCATCAAGACTGGTTGGGTCGGGTCGGGAGAGGGGCGGGGACAGTCTCGCCATCAGGACTGGTTGGGTCGGGGGAGGGGCGGGGACAGTCTCGGCCATCAGGACTGGTTGGGTCGGGGACAGTCTCGCCATCAAGACTGGTTGGGTCGGGTCGGGGGAGGGGCGGGGACAGTCTCGCCATCAGGACTGGTTGGGTCGGGGGAGGGGCGGGGACAGTCTCGGCCATCAGGTCTGGTCGGGTCGGGGACAGTCTCGCCATCAGGACTGGTCGGGTCGGGGACAGTCTCGCCATCAGGACTGGTTGGGTCGGGGATAGTCTCGCCATCAGGACTGGTTGGGTCGGGTCGGGGGAGGGGCGGGGACAGTCTCGGCCATCAGGACTGGTCGGGACGGAGACAGTCTCGCCATCAAGTCTGGTTGGGTCGGGTCGGGGACAGTTTCGGCCATCAGGTCTGGTCGGGTCGGGGATAGTCTCGCCATCAGGACTGGTCGGGTCGGGTCGGGGGAGGGGCGGGGACAGTCTCGGCCATCAGGTCTGGTCGGGGACAGTCTCGCCATCAAGACTGGTTGGGTCGGGTCGGGGGAGGGGCGGGGACATTCTCGGCCATCAGGTCTGGTCGGGTCGGGGGAGGGGCGGGGACAGTCTCGGCCATCAGGTCTGGTCGGGTCGGGGACAGGCTCGCCATCAGGACTGGTTGGGTCGGGTCGGGGGAGGGACGGGGACAGTCTCGGCCATCAGGTCTGGTCGGGTCGGGGACAGTCTCGCCATCAGGACTGGTTGGGTCGGGGACAGTCTCGCCATCAAGACTGGTTGGGTCGGGGACAGTCTCGCCATCAAGACTGGTTGGGTCGGGGACAGTCTCGCCATCAAGACTGGTTCGGTCGGGTCGGGGGAGGGGCGGGGACACTCTCGGCCATCAGGACTGGTTGGGTCGGGGACAGTCTCGCCATCAAGACTGGTTGGGTCGGGGACAGTCTCGCCATCAAGACTGGTTGGGTCGGGTCGGGGGCGGGGACAGTCTCGCCATCAGGACTGGTTGGGTCGGGGGAGGGGCGGGGACAGTCTCGGCCATCAGGTCTGGTCGGGTCGGGGACAATCTCACCATCAAGACTGGTTGGGTCGGGTCGGGGGAGGGGCGGGGACAGTCTCGGCCATCAGGTCTGGTCGGGTCGGGGACAGTCTCGCCATCAGGACTGGTCGGGTCGGGGGAGGGGCGGGGACAGTCTCGGCCATCAGGACTGGTCGGGACGGGGACAGTCTCGCCATCAGGACTGGATGGGTCGGGTCGGGGGAGGGGCGGAGACAGTCTCGCCATCAGGACTGGTTGGGACGGGGACAGTCTCGCCATCAGGACTGGTTGGGTCGGGTCGGGGGAGGGGCGGGGACAGACTCGGCCATCAGGACTGGTCGGGACGGGGACAGTCTCGCCATCAGGACTGGTTGGGTCGGGTCGGGGGCGGGGCGGGGACAGTCTCGGCCATCAGGTCTGGTTGGGTCGGGGGAGGGGCGGGGACAGTCTCGGCCATCAGGACTGGTCGGGACGGGGACAGTCTCGCCATCAGGACTGGTTGGGTCGGGTCGGGGGAGGGGCGGGGCAGTCTCGCCATCAGGACTGGTTGGGACGGGGACAGTCTCGCCATCAAGACTGGTTGGGTCGGGTCGGTGGAGGGGCGGGGACAGTCTCGCCATCAGGACTGGTTGGGTCGGGGGAGGGGCGGGGACAGTCTCGGCCATCAGGTCTGGTCGGGTCGGGGACAGTCTCGCCATCAGGACTGGTCGGGTCGGGGACAGTCTCGCCATCAGGACTGGTTGGGTCGGGGACAGTCTCGCCATCAGGACTGGTTGGGTCGGGTCGGGGGAGGGGCGGGGACAGTCTCGGCCATCAGGACTGGTCGGGACGGAGACAGTCTCGCTATCAAGTCTGGTTGGGTCGGGTCGGGGGAGGGGCGGGGACAGTCTCGGCCATCAGGTCTTATCGGGTCGGGGACAGTCTCGCCATCAGGACTGGTCGGGTCGGGTCGGGGGAGGGGCGGGGACAGTCTCGGCCATCAGGTCTGGTCGGGGACAGTCTCGCCATCAAGACTGGTTGGGTCGGGTCGGGGGAGGGGCGGGGACAGTCTCGGCCATCAGGTCTGGTCGGGTCGGGGGAGGGGCGGGGACAGTCTCGGCCATCAGGTCTGGTCGGGTCGGGGACAGTCTCGCCATCAGGACTGGTTGGGTCGGGTCGGGGGAGGGGCGGGGACAGTCTCGGCTATCAGGTCTGGTCGGGTCGGGGACAGTCTCGCCATCAGGACTGGTTGGGTCGGGGACAGTCTCGCCATCAAGACTGGTTGGTTCGGGGACAGTCTCGCCATCAAGACTGGTTGGGTCGGGGACAGTCTCGCCATCAAGACTGGTTGGGTCGGGTCGGGGGAGGGGCGGGGACAGTCTCGGCCATCATGACTGGTTGGGTCGGGGACAGTCTCGCCATCAGGACTGGTTGGGTCGGGTCGGGGGAGGGGCGGGGACAGTCTCGGCCATCAGGACTGGTTGGGTCGGGGACAGTCTCGCCATCAAGACTGGTTGGGTCGGGGACAGTCTCGCCATCAAGACTGGTTGGGTCGGGTCGGGAGAGGGGCGGGGACAGTCTCGCCATCAGGAATGGTTGGGTCGGGGGAGGGGCGGGGACAGTCTCGGCCATCAGGTCTGGTCGGGTCGGGGACAGTCTCGCCATCAAGACTGGTTGGGTCGGGTCGGGGGAGGGGCGGGGACAGTCTCGGCCATCAGGTCTGGTCGGGTCGGGGACAGTCTCGCCATCAGGACTGGTCGGGTCGGGGGAGGGGCGGGGACAGTCTCGGCCATCAGGTCTGGTCGGGTCGGGGGAGGGGCGGGTACAGTCTCGGCCATCAGGACTGGTCGGGTCGGGGGAGGGTCGGGGACAGTCTCGGCCATCAGGTCTGGTCGGGTCGGGGACAGTCTCGCCATCAGGACTGGTTGGGTCGGGTCGGGGGAGGGGCGGGGACAGTCTCGGCATCAGGACTGGTCGGGTCGGGGGAGGGGCGGGGACAGTCTCGGCCATCAGGCCTGGTCGGGTCGGGGACAGTCTCGCCATCAGGACTGGTCGGGTCGGGGGAGGGGCGGGGACAGTCTCGGCCATCAGGTCTGGTCGGGTCGGGGACAGTCTCGCCATCAGGACTGGTTGGGTCGGGTCGGGGGAGGGGCGGGGACAGTCTCGGCCATCAGGACTGGTCGGGACGGGGACAGTCTCGCCATCAGGACTGGTTGGGTTGGGTCGGGGGAGGGGCGGGGACAGTCTCGCCATCAGGACTGGTCGGGTCGGGGGAGGGGCGGGGACAGTCTCGGCCATCAGGTCTGGTCGGGTCGGGGACAGTCTCGCCATCAGGACTGGTCGGGTCGGGGGAGGGGCGGGGACAGTCTCGGCCATCAGGTCTGGTCGGGTCGGGGACAGTCTCGGCCATCAGGTCTGGTCGGGACGGGGACAGTCTCGCCATCAGGACTGGTCGGGTCGGGGGAGGGGCGGGGACAGTCTCGGCCATCAGGACTGGTCGGGACGGGGACAGTCTCGCCATCAGGACTGGATGGGTCGGGTCGGGGGAGGGGCGGAGACAGTCTCGCCATCAGGACTGGTTGGGACGGGGACAATCTCGCCATCAGGACTGGTTGGGTCGGGTCGGGGGAGGGGCGGGGACAGTCTCGGCCATCAGGACTGGTCGGGACGGGGACAGTCTCGCCATCAGGACTGGTTGGGTCGGGTCGGGGGAGGGGCGGGGACAGTCTCGGCCATCAGGTCTGGTCGGGTCGGGGACAGTCTCGCCATCAGGACTGGTTGGGTCGGGGACAGTCTCGCCATCAGGACTGGTCGGGTCGGGTCGGGGGAGGGGCGGGGACAGTCTCGGCCTTCAGGACTGGTCGGGACGGGGACAGCCTCGGCCATCAGGACTGGTTGGGTCGGGTCGGGGGAGGGCGGGGGGGACAGTCTCGGCCATCAGGACTGGTCGGGTCGGGGGAGGGGCGGGGCCAGTCTCGGCCATCAGGACTGGTCGGGTCGGGGGAGTGGCGGGGCCAGTCTCGGACATCAGGACTGGTCTGGTCGGTTCGGGGGAGGGGTGTGGACAGTCTCGGCCATCAGGACTGGTCGGGTCGGGGCGGGGGAGGGGTGGGGACAGTCTCGGCCATCAGGACTGGTCGGGTCGGGCGAGGGGTGGGGACAGTCTCGGCCATCAGGATTGGTCGGGTCGGGGGAGGGGTGGGGACAGTCTCGGCCATCAGGACAGGTCGGGTCGGGGGATGGGCGGGGACAGTCTCGGCCATCAGGACTGGTCGGGTCGGGTCGGGGGAGGGGTGGGGACAGTCTCGGCCATCAGGACTGGTCGGGTCGGGGGATGGGCGGGGACAGTCTCGGCCATCAGGACTGGTTGGGTCGGGGGAGGAGCGGGGACAGTCTCGGCCATCAGGACTGGTCGGGGGAGGGGCGGGGACAGTCTCAGCCATCAGGACTGGTCGGGTCGGGGGAGGGGCGGGGACAGTCTCGGCCATCAGGACTGGTCGGGTCGCGGGAGGGGCGGGGCCAGTCTCGGCAATCAGGACGGGTTGGGGGGAGGGGCGGAGCCAGTCTCGGCCATCAGGACTGGTCGGGTCGGGAGAGGGGGGGGGACAGTCTCGGCCATCAGGACTGGTCGGGTCGGGAGAGGGGGGGGGACAGTCTCGGCCATCAGGACTGGTCAGGTCGGGAGAGGGGCGGGGACAGTCTCGGCCATCAGGACTGGTCGGGTCAGGGAGGGGACAGTCTCGGCCATCAGGACTGGTCGGGGGAGGGGCGGGGACAGGCTCGGCCATCAGGACTGGTCGGGTCAGGGGAGGGGCGGGGACAGTCTCGGCCATCAGGACTGGTCGAGGGAGGGGCGGGGACAGTCTCGGCCATCCGGACTGGTGGGGTCAGGGGAGGGGCGGGGACAATCTCGGCCATCAGGACTGGTCGGGGGAGGGGTGTGGACAGTCTCGGCCATCAGGACTGGTCGGGGGAGGAGCGTGGACAGTCTCGGCCATCGGGTCTGGTCGGGTCGGGGACAGTCTCGGCCATCAGGACTGGTCGGGGGAGGAGCGGGGACAGTCTCGGCCATCAGGTCTGGTCGGGTCGGGGACAGTCTCGGCCATCAGGACTGGTCGGGGGAGGAGCGGGGACAGTCTCGCCATCAGGACTGGTCGGGTCGGGGGAGGAGCGGGGACAGGCTCGGCCATCAGGACTGGTCGGTGGGGGGCGGGGACAGTCTTGGCCATCAGGACTGGTTGGGTCGGGGACAGTCTCGCCATCAAGACTGGTTGGGTCGGGTCGGGGGAGGGGCGGGGACAGTCTCAGCCATCAGGTCTGGTCGGGTCGGGGACAGTCTCGCCATCAAGACTGGTTGGGTCGGGTCGGGGGAGTGGCGGGGACAGTCTCGGCCATCAGGTCTGGTCGGGTCGGGGACAGTCTCGCCATCAGGACTGGTTGGGTCGGGTCGGGGGAGGGGCGGGGACAGTCTCGGCCATCAGGTCTGGTCGGGTCGGGGACAGTCTCGCCATCAAGACTGGTTGGGTCGGGTCGGGGGAGGGGCGGGGACAGTCTCGGCCATCAGGTCTGGTCGGGTCGGGGACAGTCTCGCCATCAAGACTGGTTGGGTCGGGTCGGGGGAGGGGCGGGGACAGTCTCGGCCATCAGGTCTGGTCGGGTCGGGGACAGTCTCGCCATCAGGACTGGTTGGGTCGGGTCGGGGGAGGGGCGGGGACAGTCTCGGCCATCAGGTCTGGTCGGGTCGGGGACAGTCTCGCCATCAGGACTGGTCGGGTCGGGGACAGTCTCGCCATCAGGACTGGTCGGGTCGGGGACAGTCTCGCCATCAGGACTGGTTGGGTTGGGGACAGTCTCGCCATCAGGACTGGTTGGGTCGGGTCGGGGGAGGGGCGGGGACAGTCTCGGCCATCAGGACTGGTCGGGACGGAGATAGTCTCGCCATCAAGACTGGTTGGGTCGGGTCGGGGGAGGGGCGGGGACAGTCTCGGCCATCAGGTCTGGTCGGGTCGGGGACAGTCTCGCCATCAGGACTGGTCGGGTCGGGTCGGGGGAGGGGCGGGGACAGTCTCGGCCATCAGGTCTGGTCGGGGACAGTCTCGCCATCAAGACTTGTTGGGTCGGGTCGGGGACAGTCTCGGCCATCAGGTCTGGTCGGGTCGGGGGAGGGGCGGGGACAGTCTCGGCCATCAGGTCTGGTCGGGTCGGGGACAGTCTCGCCATCAGGACTGGTTGGGTCGGGTCGGGGGAGGGGCGGGGACAGTCTCGGCCATCAGGTCTGGTCGGGTCGGGGACAGTCTCACCATCAGGACTGGTTGGGTCGGGGACAGTCTCGCCATCAAGACTGGTTGGGTCGGGGACAGTCTCGCCAACAAGACTGGTTGGGTCAGGGACAGTCTCGCCATCAAGACTGGTTGGGTCGGGTCGGGGGAGGGGCGGGGACAGTCTCGGCCATCAGGACTGGTTGGGTCGGGGACAGTCTCGCCATCAGGACTGGTTGGGTCGGGGGAGGGACGGGGACAGTCTCGGCCATCAGGTCTGGTCGGGTCGGGGACAGTCTCGCCATCAGGACTGGTCGGGTCGGGGACAGTCTCGCCATCAGGATTGGTTGGGTCGGGGACAGTCTCGCCATCAGGACTGGTTGTGTCGGGTCGGGGGAGGGGCGGGGACAGTCTCGGCCATCAGGACTGGTCGGGACGGAGACAGTCTCGCCATCAAGACTGGTTGGGTCGGGTCGGGGGAGGGGCGGGGACAGTCTCGGCCATCAGGTCTGGTCGGGTCGGGGACAGTCTCGCCATCAGGACTGGTCGGGTCGGGTCGGGGGAGGGGCGGGGACAGTCTCGGCCATCAGGTCTGGTCGGGGACAGTCTCGCCATCAAGACTGGTTGGGTCGGGTCGGGGGAGGGGCGGGGACATTCTCGGCCATCAGGTCTGGTCGGGTCGGGGGAGGGGCGGGGACAGTCTCGGCCATCAGGTCTGGTCGGCTCGGGGACAGGCTCGCCATCAGGACTGGTTGGGTCGGGGGAGGGACGGGGACAGTCTCGGCCATCAGGTCTGGTCGGGTCGGGGACAGTCTCGCCATCAGGACTGGTTGGGTCGGGGACAGTCTCGCCATCAAGACTGGTTGGGTCGGGGACAGTCTCGCCATCAAGACTGGTTGGGTCGGGGACAGTCTCGCCATCAAGACTGGTTGGGTCGGGTCGGGGGAGGGGCGGGGACAGTCTCGGCCATTAGGACTGGTTGGGTCGGGGACAGTCTCGCCATCAAGACTGGTTGGGTCGGGGACAGTCTCGCCATCAAGACTGGTTGGGTCGGGTCGGGGGAGGGGCGGGGACAGTCTCGCCATCAGGACTGGTTGGGTCGGGGGAGGGGCGGGGACAGTCTCGGCCATCAGGTCTGATCGGGTCGGGGACAGTCTCGCCATCAGGACTGGTCGGGTCGGGGGAGGGGCGGGGACAGTCTCGGCCATCAGGACTGGTCGGGACGGGGACAGTCTCGCCATCAGGACTGGATGGGTCGGGTCGGGGGAGGGGCGGAGACAGTCTCGCCATCAGGACTGGTTGGGACGGGGACAGTCTCGCCATCAGGACTGGTTGGGTCGGGTCGGGGGAGGGGCGGGGACAGTCTCGGCCATCAGGACTGGTCGGGACGGGGACAGTCTCGCCATCAGGACTGGTTGGGTCGGGTCGGGGGCGGGGCGGGGACAGTCTCGGCCATCAGGTCTGGTCGGGTCGGGGGAGGGGCGGGGACAGTCTCGCCATCAGGACTGGTTGGGTCGGGTCGGGGGAGGGGCGGGGACAGTCTCGCCATCAGGACTGGTTGGGACGGGGACAGTCTCGCCATCAAGACTGGTTGGGTCGGGTCGGGGGAGGGGCGGGGACAGTCTCGCCATCAGGACTGGTTGGGTCGGGGGAGGGGCGGGGACAGTCTCGGCCATCAGGTCTGGTCGGGTCGGGGACAGTCTCGCCATCAGGACTGGTCGGGTCGGGGACAGTCTCGCCATCAGGACTGGTTGGGTCGGGGACAGTCTCGCCATCAGGACTGGTTGGGTCGGGTCGGGGGAGGGGCGGGGACAGTCACGGCCATCAGGACTGGTCGGGACGGGGACAGTCTCGCCTTCAGGACTGGTTGGGTCGGGTCGGGGGAGGGGCGGGGACAGTCTCGCCATCAGGACTGGTCGGGTCGGGGGAGGGGCGGGGACAGTCTCGGCCATCAGGTCTGGTCTGGTCGGGGACAGTCTCGCCATCAGGACTGGTCGGGTCGGGGGAGGGGCGGGGACAGTCTCGGCCATCAGGTCTGGTCGGGTCGGGGACAGTCTCGGCCATCAGGTCTGGTCGGGACGGGGACAGTCTCGCCATCAGGACTGGTCGGGTCGGGGGAGGGGCGGGGACAGTCTCGGCCATCAGGACTGGTCGGGACGGGGACAGTCTCGCCATCAGGACTGGATGGGTCGGGTCGGGGGAGGGGCGGAGACAGTCTCGCCATCAGGACTGGTTGGGACGGGGACAGTCTCGCCATCAGGACTGGTTGGGTCGGGTCGGGGGAGGGGCGGGGACAGTCTCGGCCATCAGGACTGGTCGGGACGGGGACAGTCTCGCCATCAGGACTGGTTGGGTCGGGTCGGGGGAGGGGCGGGGACAGTCTCGGCCATCAGGTCTGGTCGGGTCGGGGACAGTCTCGCCATCAGGACTGGTTGGGTCGGGGACAGTCTCGCCATCAGGACTGGTCGGGTCGGGTCGGGGGAGGGGCGGGGACAGTCTCGGCCTTCAGGACTGGTTGGGTCGGGTCGGGGGAGGGCGGGGGGGACAGTCTCGGCCATCAGGACTGGTCGGGTCGGGGGAGGGGCGGGGCCAGTCTCGGCCATCAGGACTGGTCGGGTCGGGGGAGGGGCGGGGCCAGTCTCGGCCATCAGGACTGGTCGGGTCGGGGGAGGGGCGGGGACAGTCTCGGACATCAGGACTGGTCTGGTCGGTTCGGGGGAGGGGTGTGGACAGTCTCGGCCATCAGGACTGGTCGGGTCGGGGGAGGGGCGGGGACAGTCTCGGCCATCAGGACTGGTCGGGTCGGGGGAGGGGCGGGGACAGTCTCGGCCATCAGGACTGGTCGGGTCGGGGGAGTGGCGGGGCCAGTATCGGACATCAGGACTGGTCTGGTCGGTTCGGGGGAGGGATGTGGACAGTCTCGGCCATCAGGACTGGTCGGGTCGGGGCGGGGGAGGGGTGGGGACAGTCTCGGCCATCAGGACTGGTCGGGTCGGGGGAGGGGTGGGGACAGTCTCGGCCATCAGGATTGGTCGGGTCGGGGGAGGGGTGGGGACAGTCTCGGCCATCAGGACTGGTCGGGTCGGGGGATGGGCGGGGACAGTCTCGGCCATCAGGACTGGTTGGGTCGGGGGAGGAGCGGGGACAGTCTCGGCCATCAGGACTGGTCGGGTCGGGGGAGGGGCGGGGACAGTCTCAGCCATCAGGACTGGTCGGGTCGGGGACAGTCTCGGCCATCAGGACTGGTCGGGTCGCGGGAGGGGCGGGGCCAGTCTCGGCAATCAGGACGGGTTGGGGGGAGGGGCGGGGCCAGTCTCGGCCATCAGGACTGGTCGGGTCGGGAGAGAGGGGGGGACAGTCTCGGCCATCAGGACTGGTCAGGTCGGGAGAGGGGCGGGGACAGTCTCGGCCATCAGGACTGGTCGGGTCAGGGAGGGGACAGTCTCGGCCATCAGGACTGGTCGGGGGAGGGGCGGGGACAGGCTCGGCCATCAGGACTGGTCGGGTCAGGGGAGGGGCGGGGACAGTCTCGGCCATCAGGACTGGTCGGGGGAGGGGCGTGGACAGTCTCGGCCATCAGGACTGGTCGGGGGAGGAGCGGGGACAGCCTCGCCATCAAGACTGGTTGGGTCGGGTCGGGGGAGGGGCGGGGACAGTCTCGGCCATCAGGTCTGGTCGGGTCGGGGACAGTCTCGCCATCAGGACTGGTTGGGTCGGGTCGGGGGAGGGGCGGGGACAGTCTCGGCCATCAGGTCTGGTCGGGTCGGGGACAGTCTCGCCATCAGGACTGGTCGGGTCGGGGACAGTCTCGCCATCAGGACTGGTTGGGTCGGGGACAGTCTCGCCATCAGGACTGGTTGGGTCGGGTCGGGGGAGGGGCGGGGACAGTCTCGGCCATCAGGACTGGTCGGGACGGAGATAGTCTCGCCATCAAGACTGGTTGGGTCGGGTCGGGGGAGGGGCGGGGACAGTCTCGGCCATCAGGTCTGGTCGGGTCGGGGACAGTCTCGCCATCAGGACTGGTCGGGTCGGGTCGGGGGAGGGGCGGGGACAGTCTCGGCCATCAGGTCTGGTCGGGGACAGTCTCGCCATCAAGACTTGTTGGGTCGGGTCGGGGACAGTCTCGGCCATCAGGTCTGGTCGGGTCGGGGGAGGGGCGGGGACAGTCTCGGCCATCAGGTCTGGTCGGGTCGGGGACAGTCTCGCCATCAGGACTGGTTGGGTCGGGGACAGTCTCGGCCATCAGGACTGGTTGGGTCGGGGACAGTCTCGCCATCAAGACTGGTTGGGTCGGGTCGGGGGAGGGGCGGGGACAGTCTCGCCATCAGGACTGGTTGGGTCGGGGGAGGGACGGGGACAGTCTCGGCCATCAGGTCTGGTCGGGTCGGGGACAGTCTCGCCATCAGGACTGGTTGGGTCGGGGACAGTCTCGCCATCAGGACTGGTTGTGTCGGGTCGGGGGAGGGGCGGGGACAGTCTCGGCCATCAGGACTGGTCGGGACGGAGACAGTCTCGCCATCAAGACTGGTTGGGTCGGGTCGGGGGAGGGGCGGGGACAGTCTCGGCCATCAGGTCTGGTCGGGTCGGGGACAGTCTCGCCATCAGGACTGGTCGGGTCGGGTCGGGGGAGGGGCGGGGACAGTCTCGGCCATCAGGTCTGGTCGGGGACAGTCTCGCCATCAAGACTGGTTGGGTCGGGTCGGGGGAGGGGCGGGGACATTCTCGGCCATCAGGTCTGGTCGGGTCGGGGGAGGGGCGGGGACAGTCTCGGCCATCAGGTCTGGTCGGCTCGGGGACAGGCTCGCCATCAGGACTGGTTGGGTCGGGGGAGGGACGGGGACAGTCTCGGCCATCAGGTCTGGTCGGGTCGGGGACAGTCTCGCCATCAGGACTGGTTGGGTCGGGGACAGTCTCGCCATCAAGACTGGTTGGGTCGGGGACAGTCTCGCCATCAAGACTGGTTGGGTCGGGGACAGTCTCGCCATCAAGACTGGTTGGGTCGGGTCGGGGGAGGGGCGGGGACAGTCTCGGCCATTAGGACTGGTTGGGTCGGGGACAGTCTCGCCATCAAGACTGGTTGGGTCGGGGACAGTCTCGCCATCAAGACTGGTTGGGTCGGGTCGGGGGAGGGGCGGGGACAGTCTCGCCATCAGGACTGGTTGGGTCGGGGGAGGGGCGGGGACAGTCTCGGCCATCAGGTCTGGTCGGGTCGGGGACAATCTCACCATCAAGACTGGTTGGGTCGGGTCGGGGGAGGGGCGGGGACAGTCTCGGCCATCAGGTCTGGTCGGGTCGGGGACAGTCTCGCCATCAGGACTGGTCGGGTCGGGGGAGGGGCGGGGACAGTCTCGGCCATCAGGACTGGTCGGGACGGGGACAGTCTCGCCATCAGGACTGGATGGGTCGGGTCGGGGGAGGGGCGGAGACAGTCTCGCCATCAGGACTGGTTGGGACGGGGACAGTCTCGCCATCAGGACTGGTTGGGTCGGGTCGGGGGAGGGGCGGGGACAGTCTCGGCCATCAGGACTGGTCGGGACGGGGACAGTCTCGCCATCAGGACTGGTTGGGTCGGGTCGGGGGCGGGGCGGGGACAGTCTCGGCCATCAGGTCTGGTCGGGTCGGGGGAGGGGCGGGGACAGTCTCGCCATCAGGACTGGTTGGGTCGGGTCGGGGGAGGGGCGGGGACAGTCTCGCCATCAGGACTGGTTGGGACGGGGACAGTCTCGCCATCAAGACTGGTTGGGTCGGGTCGGGGGAGGGGCGGGGACAGTCTCGCCATCAGGACTGGTTGGGTCGGGGGAGGGGCGGGGACAGTCTCGGCCATCAGGTCTGGTCGGGTCGGGGACAGTCTCGCCATCA
Source organism: Somniosus microcephalus (assembly GCF_052327205.1). NCBI lineage: Eukaryota > Metazoa > Chordata > Chondrichthyes > Squaliformes > Somniosidae > Somniosus > Somniosus microcephalus. The sequence goes on along the minus strand of NW_028225442.1, from coordinate 200,999 downwards.
GGACTGGTCGGGTCGGGGACAGTCTCGCCATCAGGACTGGTTGGGTCGGGGACAGTCTCGCCATCAGGACTGGTTGGGTCGGGTCGGGGGAGGGGCGGGGACAGTCACGGCCATCAGGACTGGTCGGGACGGGGACAGTCTCGCCATCAGGACTGGTTGGGTCGGGTCGGGGGAGGGGCGGGGACAGTCTCGCCATCAGGACTGGTCGGGTCGGGGGAGGGGCGGGGACAGTCTCGGCCATCAGGTCTGGTCGGGTCGGGGACAGTCTCGCCATCAGGACTGGTCGGGTCGGGGGAGGGGCGGGGACAGTCTCGGCCATCAGGTCTGGTCGGGTCGGGGACAGTCTCGGCCATCAGGTCTGGTCGGGACGGGGACAGTCTCGCCATCAGGACTGGTCGGGTCGGGGGAGGGGCGGGGACAGTCTCGGCCATCAGGACTGGTCGGGACGGGGACAGTCTCGCCATCAGGACTGGATGGGTCGGGTTGGGGGAGGGGCGGAGACAGTCTCGCCATCAGGACTGGTTGGGACGGGGACAGTCTCGCCATCAGGACTGGTTGGGTCGGGTCGGGGGAGGGGCGGGGACAGTCTCGGCCATCAGGACTGGTCGGGACGGGGACAGTCTCGCCATCAGGACTGGTTGGGTCGGGTCGGGGGAGGGGCGGGGACAGTCTCGGCCATCAGGTCTGGTCGGGTCGGGGACAGTCTCGCCATCAGGACTGGTTGGGTCGGGGACAGTCTCGCCATCAGGACTGGTCGGGTCGGGTCGGGGGAGGGGCGCGGACAGTCTCGGCCTTCAGGAGTGGTTGGGTCGGGTCGGGGGAGGGCGGGGGGGACAGTCTCGGCCATCAGGACTGGTCGGGTCGGGGGAGGGGCGGGGCCAGTCTCGGCCATCAGGACTGGTCGGGTCGGGGGAGGGGCGGGGCCAGTCTCGGCCATCAGGACTGGTCGGGTCGGGGGAGGGGCGGGGACAGTCTCGGACATCAGGACTGGTCTGGTCGGTTCGGGGGAGGGGTGTGGACAGTCTCGGCCATCAGGACTGGTCGGGTCGGGGGAGGGGTGGGGACAGTCTCGGCCATCAGGATTGGTCGGGTCGGGGGAGGGGTGGGGACAGTCTCGGCCATCAGGACTGGTCGGGTCGGGGGATGGGCGGGGACAGTCTCGGCCATCAGGACTGGTTGGGTCGGGGGAGGAGCGGGGACAGTCTCGGCCATCAGGACTGGTCGGGGGAGGGGCGGGGACAGTCTCAGCCATCAGGACTGGTCGGGTCGGGGGAGGGGCGGGGACAGTCTCGGCCATCAGGACTGGTCGGGTCGCGGGAGGGGCGGGGCCAGTCTCGGCAATCAGGACGGGTTGGGGGGAGGGGCGGGGCCAGTCTCGGCCATCAGGACTGGTCGGGTCGGGAGAGGGGGGGGGACAGTCTCGGCCATCAGGACTGGTCAGGTCGGGAGAGGGGCGGGGACAGTCTCGGCCATCAGGACTGGTCGGGTCAGGGAGGGGACAGTCTCGGCCATCAGGACTGGTCGGGGGAGGGGCGGGGACAGGCTCGGCCATCAGGACTGGTCGGGTCAGGGGAGGGGCGGGGACAGTCTCGGCCATCAGGACTGGTCGGGGGAGGGACAGTCTCGGCCATCCGGACTGGTGGGGTCAGGGGAGGGGCGGGGACAGTCTCGGCCATCAGGACTGGTCGGGGGAGGGGCGTGGACAGTCTCGGCCATCAGGACTGGTCGGGGGAGGAGCGGGGACAGTCTCGGCCATCAGGTCTGGTCGGGTCGGGGACAGCCTCGCCATCAGGACTGGTCGGGTCGGGGGTGGAGCGAGGACAGTCTCGGCCATCAGGACTGGTCGGTGGGGGGCGGGGACAGTCTTGGCCATCAGGACTGGTTGGGTCGGGGACAGTCTCGGCCATCAGGACTGGTCGGTGGGGGGCGGGGACAGTCTCGGCCATCAGGTCTGGTCGGGTCGGGGGAGGGGCGGGGACAGTCTCGGCCATCAGGTCTGGTCGGGTCGGGGACAGTCTCGCCATCAGGACTGGTTGGGTCGGGGACAGTCTCGCCATCAAGACTGGTTGGGTCGGGGACAGTCTCGCCATCAAGACTGGTTGGGTCGGGTCGGGGGAGGTGCGGGGACAGTCTCGGCCATCAGGTCTGGTTGGGTCGGGGACAGTCTCGCCATCAAGACTGGTTGGGTCGGGTCGGGGAGGGGCGGGGACAGTCTCGGCCATCAGGACTGGTTGGGTCGGGGACAGTCTCGCCATCAAGACTGGTTGGGTCGGGGACAGTCTCGCCATCAAGACTGGTTGGGTCGGGTCGGGAGAGGGGCGGGGACAGTCTCGCCATCAGGACTGGTTGGGTCGGGGGAGGGGCGGGGACAGTCTCGGCCATCAGGTCTGGTCGGGTCGGGGACAGTCTCGCCATCAAGACTGGTTGGGTCGGGTCGGGGGAGGGGCGGGGACAGTCTCGGCCATCAGGTCTGGTCGGGTCGGGGACAGTCTCGCCATCAGGACTGGTCGGGTCGGGGGAGGGGCGGGGACAGTCTCGGCCATCAGGTCTGGTCGGGTCGGGGGAGGGGCGGGTACAGTCTCGGCCATCAGGACTGGTCGGGTCGGGGGAGGGGCGGGGACAGTCTCGGCCATCAGGTCTGGTCGGGTCGGGGACAGTCTCGCCATCAGGACTGGTTGGGTCGGGTCGGGGGAGGGGCGGGGACAGTCTCGGCCATCAGGACTGGTCGGGACGGGGACAGTCTCGCCATCAGGACTGGTTGGGTCGGGTCGGGGGAGGGGCGGGGACAGTCTCGCCATCAGGACTGGTCGGGTCGGGGGAGGGGCGGGGACAGTCTCGGCCATCAGGTCTGGTCGGGTCGGGGACAGTCTCGCCATCAGGACTGGTCGGGTCGGGGGAGGGGCGGGGACAGTCTCGGCCATCAGGTCTGGTCGGGTCGGGGACAGTCTCGCCATCAAGACTGGTTGGGTCGGGTCGGGGGAGGGGCGGGGACAGTCTCGGCCATCAGGTCTGGTCGGGTCGGGGACAGTCTCGCCATCAGGACTGGTTGGGTCGGGTCGGGGGAGGGGCGGGGACAGTCTCGGCCATCAGGACTGGTCGGGACGGGGACAGTCTCGCCATCAGGACTGGTTGGGTCGGGTCGGGGGAGGGGCGGGGACAGTCTCGCCATCAGGACTGGTCGGGTCGGGGGAGGGGCGGGGACAGTCTCGGCCATCAGGTCTGGTCGGGTCGGGGACAGTCTCGCCATCAGGACTGGTCGGGTCGGGGGAGGGGCGGGGACAGTCTCGGCCATCAGGTCTGGTCGGGTCGGGGACAGTCTCGGCCATCAGGTCTGGTCGGGACGGGGACAGTCTCGCCATCAGGACTGGTCGGGTCGGGGACAGTCTCGGCCATCAGGACTGGTCGGGACGGGGACAGTCTCGCCATCAGGACTGGATGGGTCGGGTCGGGGGAGGGGCGGAGACAGTCTCGCCATCAGGACTGGTTGGGACGGGGACAGTCTCGCCATCAGGACTGGTTGGGTCGGGTCGGGGGAGGGGCGGGGACAGTCTCGCCATCAGGACTGGTTGGGTCGGGGGAGGGGCGGGGACAGTCTCGGCCATCAGGTCTGGTCGGGTCGGGGACAGTCTCGCCATCAGGACTGGTCGGGTCGGGGACAGTCTCGCCATCAGGACTGGTTGGGTCGGGGACAGTCTCGCCATCAGGACTGGTTGGGTCGGGTCGGGGGAGGGGCGGGGACAGTCTCGGCCATCAGGACTGGTCGGGACGGAGACAGTCTCGCCATCAAGACTGGTTGGGTCGGGTCGGGGGAGGGGCGGGGACAGTCTCGGCCATCAGGTCTTATCGGGTCGGGGACAGTCTCGCCATCAGGACTGGTCGGGTCGGGTCGGGGGAGGGGCGGGGACAGTCTCGGCCATCAGGTCTGGTCGGGGACAGTCTCGCCATCAAGACTGGTTGGGTCGGGTCGGGGGAGGGGCGGGGACAGTCTCGGCCATCAGGTCTGGTCGGGTCGGGGGAGGGGCGGGGACAGTCTCGGCCATCAGGTCGGGTCGGGGACAGTCTCGCCATCAGGACTGGTTGGGTCGGGGACAGTCTCGCCATCAAGACTGGTTGGGTCGGGGACAGTCTCGCCATCAAGACTGGTTGGGTCGGGTCGGGGGAGGGGCGGGGACAGTCTCGGCCATCAGGTCTGGTTGGGTCGGGGACAGTCTCGCCATCAAGACTGGTTGGGTCGGGTCGGGGAGGGGCGGGGACAGTCTCGGCCATCAGGACTGGTTGGGTCGGGGACAGTCTCGCCATCAAGACTGGTTGGGTCGGGGACAGTCTCGCCATCAAGACTGGTTGGGTCGGGTCGGGAGAGGGGCGGGGACAGTCTCGCCATCAGGACTGGTTGGGTCGGGGGAGGGGCGGGGACAGTCTTGGCCATCAGGTCTGGTCGGGTCGGGGGAGGGGCGGGTACAGTCTCGGCCATCAGGACTGGTCGGGTCGGGGGAGGGGCGGGGACAGTCTCGGCCATCAGGTCTGGTCGGGTCGGGGACAGTCTCGCCATCAGGACTGGTTGGGTCGGGTCGGGGGAGGGGCGGGGACAGTCTCGGCCATCAGGACTGGTTGGGACGGGGACAGTCTCGCCATCAGGACTGGTTGGGTCGGGTCGGGGGAGGGGCGGGGACAGTCTCGCCATCAGGACTGGTCGGGTCGGGGGAGGGGCGGGGACAGTCTCGGCCATCAGGTCTGGTCGGGTCGGGGACAGTCTCGCCATCAGGACTGGTCGGGTCGGGGGAGGGGCGGGGACAGTCTCGGCCATCAGGTCTGGTCGGGTCGGGGACAGTCTCGCCATCAAGACTGGTTGGGTCGGGTCGGGGGAGGGGCGGGGACAGTCTCGGCCATCAGGTCTGGTCGGGTCGGGGACAGTCTCGCCATCAGGACTGGTTGGGTCGGGTCGGGGGAGGGGCGGGGACAGTCTCGGCCATCAGGACTGGTCGGGGCGGGGACAGTCTCGCCATCAGGACTGGTTGGGTCGGGTCGGGGGAGGGGCGGGGACAGTCTCGCCATCAGGACTGGTCGGGTCGGGGGAGGGGCGGGGACAGTCTCGGCCATCAGGTCTGGTCGGGTCGGGGACAGTCTCGCCATCAGGACTGGTCGGGTCGGGGGAGGGGCGGGGACAGTCTCGGCCATCAGGTCTGGTCGGGGACAGTCTCGGCCATCAGGTCTGGTCGGGACGGGGACAGTCTCGCCATCAGGACTGGTCGGGTCGGGGACAGTCTCGCCATCAGGACTGGTTGGGTCGGGTCGGGGGAGGGGCGGGGACAGTCTCGGCCATCAGGACTGGTCGGGACGGGGACAGTCTCGCCATCAGGACTGGTTGGGTCGGGTCGGGGGAGGGGCGGGGACAGTCTCGCCATCAGGACTGGTCGGGTCGGGGGAGGGGCGGGGACAGTCTCGGCCATCAGGTCTGGTCGGGTCGGGGACAGTCTCGCCATCAGGACTGGTCGGGTCGGGGGAGGGGCGGGGACAGTCTCGGCCATCAGGTCTGGTCGGGTCGGGGACAGTCTCGCCATCAAGACTGGTTGGGTCGGGTCGGGGGAGGGGCGGGGACAGTCTCGGCCATCAGGTCTGGTCGGGTCGGGGACAGTCTCGCCATCAGGACTGGTTGGGTCGGGTCGGGGGAGGGGCGGGGACAGTCTCGGCCATCAGGACTGGTCGGGACGGGGACAGTCTCGCCATCAGGACTGGTTGGGTCGGGTCGGGGGAGGGGCGGGGACAGTCTCGCCATCAGGACTGGTCGGGTCGGGGGAGGGGCGGGGACAGTCTCGGCCATCAGGTCTGGTCGGGTCGGGGACAGTCTCCCCATCAGGACTGGTCGGGTCGGGGGAGGGGCGGGGACAGTCTCGGCCATCAGGTCTGGTCGGGTCGGGGACAGTCTCGGCCATCAGGTCTGGTCGGGACGGGGACAGTCTCGCCATCAGGACTGGTCGGGTCGGGGACAGTCTCGGCCATCAGGACTGGTCGGGACGGGGACAGTCTCGCCATCAGGACTGGATGGGTCGGGTCGGGGGAGGGGCGGAGACAGTCTCGCCATCAGGACTGGTTGGGACGGGGACAGTCTCGCCATCAGGACTGGTTGGGTCGGGTCGGGGGAGGGGCGGGGACAGTCTCGGCCATCAGGACTGGTCGGGACGGGGACAGTCTCGGCCATCAGGTCTGGTCGGGTCGGGGACAGTCTCGCCATCAGGACTGGTTGGGTCGGGGACAGTCTCGCCATCAGGACTGGTCGGGGGAGGGGCGGGGACAGTCTCGGCCATCAGGACTGGTCGGGACGGGGACAGCCTCGGCCATCAGGACTGGTTGGGTCGGGTCGGGGGAGGGCGGGGGGGACAGTCTCGGCCATCAGGACTGGTCGGGTCGGGGGAGGGGCGGGGCCAGTCTCGGCCATCAGGACTGGTCGGGTCGGGGGAGTGGCGGGGCCAGTCTCGGACATCAGGACTGGTCTGGTCGGTTCGGGGGAGGGGTGTGGACTGTCTCGGCTATCAGGACTGGTCGGGTCGGGGCTGGGGAGGGGTGGGGACAGTCTCGGCCATCAGGACTGGTCGGGTCGGGGGAGGGGCGGGGACAGTCTCGGCCATCAGGATTGGTCGGGTCGGGGGAGGGGTGGGGACAGTCTCGGCCATCAGGACTGGTCGGGTCGGGGGATGGGCGGGGACAGTCTCGGCCATCAGGACTGGTTGGGTCGGGGGAGTGGCGGGGCCAGTCTCGGACATCAGGACTGGTCTGGTCGGTTCGGGGGAGGGGTGTGGACAGTCTCGGCCATCAGGACTGGTCGGGTCGGGGCGGGGGAGGGGTGGGGACAGTCTCGGCCATCAGGACTGGTCGGGTCGGGGGAGGGGTGGGGACAGTCTCGGCCATCAGGATTGGTCGGGTCGGGGGAGGGGTGGGGACAGTCTCGGCCATCAGGACTGGTCGGGTCGGGGGATGGGCGGGGACAGTCTCGGCCATCAGGACTGTTTGGGTCGGGGGAGGAGCGGGGACAGTCTCGGCCATCAGGACTGGTCTGGTCGGGTCGGGGGAGGGGCGTGGACAGTCTCGGCCATCAGGACTGGTTGGGTTGGGTCGGGGGAGGGGCAGGGACAGTCTCGGCCATCAGGACTGGATGGGTTGGGTCGGGGGAGGGGCAGGGACAGTCTCGGCCATCAGGACTGGTCGGGTCGGGTCGGGGGAGGGGTGGGGACAGTCTCGGCCATCAGGACTGGTTGGGTTGGGTCGGGGGAGGGGCAGGGACAGTCTCGGCCATCAGGACTGGTTGGGTTGGGTCGGGGGAGGGGCAGGGACAGTCTCGGCCATCAGGACTGGTCGGGTCGGTTCGGGGGAGGGGTGGGGACAGTCTCGCCATCAGGACTGGTCGGGTCGGTTCGGGGGAGGGGTGGGGACAGTCTCGCCATCAGGACTGGTCGGGTCGGGTCGGGGGAGGGGTGGGGACAGTCTCCGCCATCAGGACTGGTCGGGTCGGGTCGGGGAAGGGGTGGGGACAGTCTCGGACATCAGGACTGGTCGGCTCGGGTTGGGGGAGGGGTGGGGACAGTCTCGCCATCAGGACTGGTCGGGTCGGTTCGGGGGAGGGGTGGGGACAGTCTCGCCATCAGGACTGGTCGGGTCGGGTCGGGGGAGGGGCGTGGACAGTCTCGGCCATCAGGACTGGTTGGGTCGGGTCGGGGGACGGGTGGGGACAGTCTTGGCCATCAGGACTGGTCGGGTCGGGTCGGGGGAGGGGTGGGGACAGTCTCGGCCATCAGTACTGGTCGGGTCGAGTCGGGGTAGGGGTGGGGACAGTCTCGGACATCAGGACTGGTCGGGTCGGTTCGGGGGAGGGGCCGGGACAGTCTCGGCCATCAGGACTGGTTGGGTCGGGTCGGGGGAGGGGCGGGGACAGTCTCGGCCATCAGGACTTGTCGGGTCGGGTCGGGGGAGGGGTGGGGACAGTCTCGGCCATCAGGACTGGTCGGGTCGGGTCGGGGGAGGGGTGGGGACAGTCTCGGACATCAGGACTGGTTGGGTCGGTTCGGGGGAGGGGCCGGGACAGTCTCGGCCATCAGTACTGGTCGGGTCGGGTCGGGGGAGGGGTGGGGACAGTCGCGGACATCAGGACTGGTCGGGTCGGTTCGGGGGAGGGGCCCGGACAGTCTCGGCCATTAGGACTGGTTGGGTCAGGTCGGGGGAGGGGTGGGGACAGTCTCGGACATCAGGAGTGGTCAGGTCGGGGGAGGGGCGGGGACAGTCTCGGACATCAGGTCTGGTTGGGTCGGGTCGGGGGAGGGGTGGGGACAGTCTCGGACATCAGGCCTGGTTGGGTCGGGTCGGGGGAGGGGTGGGGACAGTCTCGGACATCAGGTCTGGTCGGGTCGGGTCGGGGGAGGGGCGGGGACAGTCTCGGACATCAGGACTGGTCGGGTCGGTTCGGGGGAGGGGTGGGGACAGTCTCGGACATCAGGCGTGGTCTGGTCGGGGGAGGGGCGGGGACAGTCTCGGACATCAGGACTGGTTGGGTCGGGTCGGGGGAGGGGCCGGGACAGTCTCGGCCATCAGGACTGGTCGGGTCGGGTCGGGGGAGGGGTGGGGACAGTCTCGGACATCAGGAGTGGTCAGGTCGGGGGAGGGGCGGGGACAGTCTCGGACATCAGGACTGGTCGGGTCGGTTCGGGGGAGGGGCGGGGACAGTCTCGGACATCTGGACTGGTCGGGTCGGTTCGGGGGAGGGGCGGGGACAGTCTCGGACATCAGGACTGGTCGGGTCGGGGACAGTCTCGCCATCAAGACTGGTTGGGTCGGGGACAGTCTCGCCATCAAGACTGGTTGGGTCGGGTCGGGGGAGGTGCGGGGACAGTCTCGGCCATCAGGTCTGGTTGGGTCGGGGACAGTCTCGCCATCAAGACTGGTTGGGTCGGGTCGGGGAGGTGCGGGGACAGTCTCGGCCATCAGGACTGGTTGGGTCGGGGACAGTCTCGCCATCAAGACTGGTTGGGTCGGGGACAGTCTCGCCATCAAGACTGGTTGGGTCGGGTCGGGAGAGGGGCGGGGACAGTCTCGCCATCAGGACTGGTTGGGTCGGGGGAGGGGCGGGGACAGTCTCGGCCATCAGGTCTGGTCGGGTCGGGGACAGTCTCGCCATCAAGACTGGTTGGGTCGGGTCGGGGGAGGGGCGGGGACAGTCTCGGCCATCAGGTCTGGTCGGGTCGGGGACAGTCTCGCCATCAGGACTGGTCGGGTCGGGGGAGGGGCGGGGACAGTCTCGGCCATCAGGTCTGGTCGGGTCGGGGGAGGGGCGGGTACAGTCTCGGCCATCAGGACTGGTCGGGTCGGGGGAGGGGCGGGGACAGTCTCGGCCATCAGGTCTGGTCGGGTCGGGGACAGTCTCGCCATCAGGACTGGTTGGGTCGGGTCGGGGGAGGGGCGGGGACAGTCTCGGCCATCAGGACTGGTCGGGACGGGGACAGTCTCGCCATCAGGACTGGTTGGGTCGGGTCGGGGGAGGGGCGGGGACAGTCTCGCCATCAGGACTGGTCGGGTCGGGGGAGGGGCGGGGACAGTCTCGGCCATCAGGTCTGGTCGGGTCGGGGACAGTCTCGCCATCAGGACTGGTCGGGTCGGGGGAGGGGCGGGGACAGTCTCGGCCATCAGGTCTGGTCGGGTCGGGGACAGTCTCGCCATCAAGACTGGTTGGGTCGGGTCGGGGGAGGGGCGGGGACAGTCTCGGCCATCAGGTCTGGTCGGGTCGGGGACAGTCTCGCCATCAGGACTGGTTGGGTCGGGTCGGGGGAGGGGCGGGGACAGTCTCGGCCATCAGGACTGGTCGGGACGGGGACAGTCTCGCCATCAGGACTGGTTGGGTCGGGTCGGGGGAGGGGCGGGGACAGTCTCGCCATCAGGACTGGTCGGGTCGGGGGAGGGGCGGGGACAGTCTCGGCCATCAGGTCTGGTCGGGTCGGGGACAGTCTCCCCATCAGGACTGGTCGGGTCGGGGGAGGGGCGGGGACAGTCTCGGCCATCAGGTCTGGTCGGGTCGGGGACAGTCTCGGCCATCAGGTCTGGTCGGGACGGGGACAGTCTCGCCATCAGGACTGGTCGGGTCGGGGACAGTCTCGGCCATCAGGACTGGTCGGGACGGGGACAGTCTCGCCATCAGGACTGGATGGGTCGGGTCGGGGGAGGGGCGGAGACAGTCTCGCCATCAGGACTGGTTGGGACGGGGACAGTCTCGCCATCAGGACTGGTTGGGTCGGGTCGGGGGAGGGGCGGGGACAGTCTCGGCCATCAGGACTGGTCGGGACGGGGACAGTCTCGGCCATCAGGTCTGGTCGGGTCGGGGACAGTCTCGCCATCAGGACTGGTTGGGTCGGGGACAGTCTCGCCATCAGGACTGGTCGGGGGAGGGGCGGGACAGTCTCGGCCATCAGGACTGGTCGGGACGGGGACAGCCTCGGCCATCAGGACTGGTTGGGTCGGGTCGGGGGAGGGCGGGGGGGACAGTCTCGGCCATCAGGACTGGTCGGGTCGGGGGAGGGGCGGGGCCAGTCTCGGCCATCAGGACTGGTCGGGTCGGGGGAGTGGCGGGGCCAGTCTCGGACATCAGGACTGGTCTGGTCGGTTCGGGGGAGGGGTGTGGACTGTCTCGGCTATCAGGACTGGTCGGGTCGGGGCTGGGGAGGGGTGGGGACAGTCTCGGCCATCAGGACTGGTCGGGTCGGGGGAGGGGCGGGGACAGTCTCGGCCATCAGGATTGGTCGGGTCGGGGGAGGGGTGGGGACAGTCTCGGCCATCAGGACTGGTCGGGTCGGGGGATGGGCGGGGACAGTCTCGGCCATCAGGACTGGTTGGGTCGGGGGAGTGGCGGGGCCAGTCTCGGACATCAGGACTGGTCTGGTCGGTTCGGGGGAGGGGTGTGGACAGTCTCGGCCATCAGGACTGGTCGGGTCGGGGCGGGGGAGGGGTGGGGACAGTCTCGGCCATCAGGACTGGTCGGGTCGGGGGAGGGGTGGGGACAGTCTCGGCCATCAGGATTGGTCGGGTCGGGGGAGGGGTGGGGACAGTCTCGGCCATCAGGACTGGTCGGGTCGGGGGATGGGCGGGGACAGTCTCGGCCATCAGGACTGTTTGGGTCGGGGGAGGAGCGGGGACAGTCTCGGCCATCAGGACTGGTCTGGTCGGGTCGGGGGAGGGGCGTGGACAGTCTCGGCCATCAGGACTGGTTGGGTTGGGTCGGGGGAGGGGCAGGGACAGTCTCGGCCATCAGGACTGGTTGGGTTGGGTCGGGGGAGGGGCAGGGACAGTCTCGGCCATCAGGACTGGTCGGGTCGGGTCGGGGGAGGGGTGGGGACAGTCTCGGCCATCAGGACTGGTTGGGTTGGGTCGGGGGAGGGGCAGGGACAGTCTCGGCCATCAGGACTGGTTGGGTTGGGTCGGGGGAGGGGCAGGGACAGTCTCGGCCATCAGGACTGGTCGGGTCGGTTCGGGGGAGGGGTGGGGACAGTCTCGCCATCAGGACTGGTCGGGTCGGTTCGGGGGAGGGGTGGGGACAGTCTCGCCATCAGGACTGGTCGGGTCGGGTCGGGGGAGGGGTGGGGACAGTCTCCGCCATCAGGACTGGTCGGGTCGGGTCGGGGAAGGGGTGGGGACAGTCTCGGACATCAGGACTGGTCGGCTCGGGTTGGGGGAGGGGTGGGGACAGTCTCGCCATCAGGACTGGTCGGGTCGGTTCGGGGGAGGGGTGGGGACAGTCTCGCCATCAGGACTGGTCGGGTCGGGTCGGGGGAGGGGCGTGGACAGTCTCGGCCATCAGGACTGGTTGGGTCGGGTCGGGGGACGGGTGGGGACAGTCTTGGCCATCAGGACTGGTCGGGTCGGGTCGGGGGAGGGGTGGGGACAGTCTCGGCCATCAGTACTGGTCGGGTCGAGTCGCGGTAGGGGTGGGGACAGTCTCGGACATCAGGACTGGTCGGGTCGGTTCGGGGGAGGGGCCGGGACAGTCTCGGCCATCAGGACTGGTTGGGTCGGGTCGGGGGAGGGGCGGGGACAGTCTCGGCCATCAGGACTTGTCGGGTCGGGTCGGGGGAGGGGTGGGGACAGTCTCGGCCATCAGGACTGGTCGGGTCGGGTCGGGGGAGGGGTGGGGACAGTCTCGGACATCAGGACTGGTTGGGTCGGTTCGGGGGAGGGGCCGGGACAGTCTCGGCCATCAGTACTGGTCGGGTCGGGTCGGGGGAGGGGTGGGGACAGTCTCGGACATCAGGACTGGTCGGGTCGGTTCGGGGGAGGGGCCCGGACAGTCTCGGCCATTAGGACTGGTTGGGTCAGGTCGGGGGAGGGGTGGGGACAGTCTCGGACATCAGGAGTGGTCAGGTCGGGGGAGGGGCGGGGACAGTCTCGGACATCAGGTCTGGTTGGGTCGGGTCGGGGGAGGGGTGGGGACAGTCTCGGACATCAGGCCTGGTTGGGTCGGGTCGGGGGAGGGGTGGGGACAGTCTCGGACATCAGGTCTGGTCGGGTCGGGTCGGGGGAGGGGCGGGGACAGTCTCGGACATCAGGACTGGTCGGGTCGGTTCGGGGGAGGGGTGGGGACAGTCTCGGACATCAGGCGTGGTCTGGTCGGGGGAGGGGCGGGGACAGTCTCGGACATCAGGACTGGTTGGGTCGGGTCGGGGGAGGGGCCGGGACAGTCTCGGCCATCAGGACTGGTCGGGTCGGGTCGGGGGAGGGGTGGGGACAGTCTCGGACATCAGGAGTGGTCGGGTCGGGGGAGGGGCGGGGACAGTCTCGGACATCAGGACTGGTCGGGTCGGTTCGGGGGAGGGGCGGGGACAGTCTCGGACATCTGGACTGGTCGGGTCGGTTCGGGGGAGGGGCGGGGACAGTCTCGGACATCAGGACTGGTCGGGTCGGTTCGGGGGAGGGGCGGGGACAGTCTCGGACATCAGGACTGGTCGGGTCGGGTCGGGGGAGGGGTGTGGACAGTCTCGGCCATCAGGAGTGGTCGGGTCGGGTCGGGGGAGGGGTGGGGGACAGTCTCGGCCATCAGGACTGGTCGGTTCGGGGGAGGGTCGGGGACAGTCTCGGCCATCAGGACTGGTCGGGTCGGGGAAGGGGCGGGGACAGTCTCGGCCATCAGGACTGGTCGGGTCGGGGAAGGGGCGGGGACAGTCTCGGCCATCAGGACTGGTCGGGTCGGGGGAGGGGCGTGGACAGTCTCGGCCATCAGGACTGGTCGGGTCGGGGGCGGGGCGTGGACAGTCTCGGCCATCAGGACTGGTCGGGTCGGTTCGTGGGCGGGGCATGGACAGTCTCGGCCATCAGGACTGGTTGGGTCGGGTCGGGGGAGGGGTGGGGACAGTCTCGGCCATCAGGACTGGTCGGGTCGGGTCGGGGGAGGGGTGGGGACAGTCTCGGCCATCAGGACTGGTCGGGTCGGGGGAGGGGCAGGGACAGTCTCGGCCATCAGGACTGGTCGGGTCGGTTCGGGGGCGGGGTGTGGACAGTCTCGGCCATCAGGACTGGTTGGGTCGGGTCGGGGGAGGGGTGGGAACAGTCTCGGCCATCAGGACTGGTCGGGTCGGGTCGGGTCGGGGGAGGGGTGGGGACAGTCTCGGCCATCAGGACTGGTCGGGTCGGGTCGGGGGAGGGGTGGGGACAGTCTCGGCCATCAGGACTGGTTGGGTCGGTTTGGGGGAGGGGTGGGGACAGTCTCGCCATCAGGACTGGTCGGGTCGGGGGAGGGGCGGGGGACAGTCTCGGCCATCAGGACTGGTTGGGTCGGGTCGGGGGAGGGGCGGGGACAGTCTCGGCCATCAGGACTGGTCGGGTCGGTTCGGGGGAGGGGCGGGGACAGTCTCGGCCATCAGGACTGGTTGGGTCGGGGGAGGGGCGGGGACAGTCTCGGCCATCAGGACTGGTTGGGTCGGGTCGGGGGAGGGGCGGGGACAGTCTCGGCCATCAGGACTGGTCGGGTCGGGGGAGGGGCGGGGACAGTCTCGGCCATCAGGACTGGTCGGGTCGGTTCGGGGGAGGGGCGGGGACAGTCTCGGCCATCAGGACTGGTCGGGTCGGGGGAGGGGCGGGGACCGTCTCGGCCATCAGGACTGGTTGGGTCGGGGACAGTCTCGGCCATCAGGACTGGTCGGGTCGGGGGAGTGGGTGGGGCGGGACCAGTCTCGGCCATCAGGACTGGTTGGGTCGGGGGAGGGGCGGGGACAGTCTCGGCCATCAGGACTGGTCGGGTCGGGTCGGGGGAGGGGTGTGGACAGTCTCGGCCATCAGGAGTGGTCGGGTCGGGTCGGGGGAGGGGTGGGGGACAGTCTCGGCCATCAGGACTGGTCGGTTCGGGGGAGGGTCGGGGACAGTCTCGGCCATCAGGACTGGTCGGGTCGGGGAAGGGGCGGGGACAGTCTCGGCCATCAGGACTGGTCGGGTCGGGGAAGGGGCGGGGACAGTCTCGGCCATCAGGACTGGTCGGGTCGGGGGAGGGGCGTGGACAGTCTCGGCCATCAGGACTGGTCGGGTCGGGGGCGGGGCGTGGACAGTCTCGGCCATCAGGACTGGTCGGGTCGGTTCGTGGGCGGGGCGTGGACAGTCTCGGCCATCAGGACTGGTTGGGTCGGGTCGGGGGAGGGGTGGGGACAGTCTCGGCCATCAGGACTGGTCGGGTCGGGTCGGGGGAGGGGTGGGGACAGTCTCGGCCATCAGGACTGGTCGGGTCGGGTCGGGGGAGGGGCAGGGACAGTCTCGGCCATCAGGACTGGTCGGGTCGGTTCGGGGGCGGGGTGTGGACAGTCTCGGCCATCAGGACTGGTTGGGTCGGGTCGGGGGAGGGGTGGGAACAGTCTCGGCCATCAGGACTGGTCGGGTCGGGTCGGGTCGGGGGAGGGGTGGGGACAGTCTCGGCCATCAGGACTGGTCGGGTCGGGTCGGGGGAGGGGTGGGGACAGTCTCGGCCATCAGGACTGGTCGGGTCGGTTTGGGGGAGGGGTGGGGACAGTCTCGCCATCAGGACTGGTCGGGTCGGGGGAGGGGCGGGGACAGTCTCGGCCATCAGGACTGGTTGGGTCGGGTCGGGGGAGGGGCGGGGACAGTCTCGGCCATCAGGACTGGTCGGGTCGGTTCGGGGGAGGGGCGGGGACAGTCTCGGCCATCAGGACTGGTTGGGTCGGGGGAGGGGCGGGGACAGTCTCGGCCATCAGGACTGGTTGGGTCGGGTCGGGGGAGGGGCGGGGACAGTCTCGGCCATCAGGACTGGTCGGGTCGGGGGAGGGGCGGGGACAGTCTCGGCCATCAGGACTGGTCGGGTCGGTTCGGGGGAGGGGCGGGGACAGTCTCGGCCATCAGGACTGGTCGGGTCGGGGGAGGGGCGGGGACAGTCTCGGCCATCAGGACTGGTTGGGTCGGGGACAGTCTCGGCCATCAGGACTGGTCGGGTCGGGGGAGTGGGTGGGGCGGGACCAGTCTCGGCCATCAGGACTGGTTGGGTCGGGGGAGGGGCGGGGACAGTCTCGGCCATCAGGACTGGTCGGTTCGGGGGAGGGGTGGGGACAGTCTCGCCATCAGGACTGGTCGGGTCGGTTCGGGGGAGGGGTGGGGACAGTCTCGGCCATCAGGACTGGTCGGGTCGGGGGAGGGGTGGGGACAGTCTCGCCATCAGGACTGGTCGGGTCGGTTCGGGGGAGGGGTGGGGACAGTCTCGGCCATCAGGACTGGTCGGGTCGGGGGAGGGGTGGGGACAGTCTCGGCCATCAGGACTGGTCGGTTCGGGGGAGGGGTGGGGACAGTCTCGCCATCAGGACTGGTCGGGTCGGTTCGGGGGAGGGGTGGGGACAGTCTCGGCCATCAGGACTGGTCGGTTCGGGGGAGGGGTGGGGACAGTCTCGGCCAGCAGGACTGGTCGGTTCGGGGGAGGGGCGGGGACAGTCTCGCCATCAGGACTGGTCGGTTCGGGGGAGGGGTGGGGACAGTCTCGCCATCAGGACTGGTCGGGTCGGTTCGGGGGAGGGGTGGGGACAGTCTCGGCCATCAGGACTGGTCGGTTCGGGGGAGGGGTGGGGACAGTCTCGGCCAGCAGGACTGGTCGGTTCGGGGGAGGGGTGGGGACAGTCTCGCCATCAGGACTGGTCGGGTCGGTTCGGGGGAGGGGCGTGGACAGTCTCGGCCATCAGGACTGGTTGGGTCAGGTCTGGTCGGGTCGGGTCGGGTCGGGTCGGGGGAGGGGTGGGGACAGTCTCGGCCATCAGGACTGGTCAGGTCTGGTCGGGTCGGGGACAGTCTCGCCATCAGGACTGGTCGGGTCGGTTCGGGGGAGGGGCGTGGACAGTCTCGCCATCAGGACTGGTCGGGTCGGTTCGGGGACAGTCTCGGCCATCAGGACTGGTCGGGACGGGTCGGGGACAGTCTCGGCCATCAGGACTGGGTGGGTCAGGTCGGGTCGGGTTGGGCCGGGGGAGGGGCCGGGACAGTCTCGGCCATCAGGACTGGTCGGGTCGGGACGGGTCGGGTTGGGCCGGGACGGCCGCGAGCAGGGCCGGAGCTGGAGGAGCGGAGTGGGGACAGTCTCTAATAATAATTTTGAATACCATGCTCTCAAATTCTCCCAACAGTTTGGGGATAGTTTAGTCAGTGTCTGGCGAAATGAGATTAACCTCGCCACGGGACTAATAGGTACTTTGACGCCATTGGTTCAATGACAGTCACCTTATGCTGATTTCTGATTGGTTGTGGCCGGGCAGTTATTTTCATTCCGCTTCAGCAAATGAGGCTCCTGTTGCATCACATTACTGCTGGGAGATTTTAATTTTATCATGGGGAGATTTTTGCAGTGAGTTTGTTCCCAGTGTTGTTGCATTCAATCGAAATTAAATTCATTTTTAATAGATTAAGTAAATATACTTGCTTCCCAAGAATGATTCGTTTTTCTCCCATGTAATTGAAGGTTACTTGAAATAACTTATAATTCAACAGAAATGATTTTTTTGTTTTAATTAATTCATAAATTAATTGCAGAAACAACATATAAGCACAAAGGAACATGTTTCCCTTTTTCCTACCCAGTTTTGCCTTGTAGGAATGTTCGGATTCCTAACTAAAGGACTGAGGTCGAGTCAGTCTATCAAAGAAACGATGTTTAATACTATTCAACAGAGTTTAATATGCAAGTGCAGGAGAACTTAGGTTTGTGGTAAACCACTGTCATACCTGTCTGTGTCTGTATGTGTATTCCACTAGGTACAGGTCTGGACATGCCTCGGCTGACTCCTCCCACTATTCCAGGTATATAAGTGACTACCTCCCAGTCCCTTAGTATTCTGGACGGGTCGACCACTCGAGACAAGACCTTCATTCTTTAGTTAATAAAAGCCTGATTGTTACTCGCTCAACTTCAGTCTTTTGAGTAATTGATGGCGCATCAATTTTATTAACTAAATTTTTTATAATGGAGAAGATCCTCACACCAGCATGCCTGGACCTGGACAGTCGGGAAGCGGACGCTTCCACCAAGTTTGCTCACTGGCTCACGTGCTTCGAGACATTCCTGACTGCCTCCACTGCGGTCGAAACGGATGCGGACAAACTGTCTGTCCTGATCTCCAAGGTGAACCACCGAGTGTACTCAGTCATCCGGGACGCGACCTCGTACACAGCCGCCCTCCAGCTCCTCAAGACCCAGTACACGCGCCCTGTGAACGAAGTATACGCTAGGCACCTTCTGGGGAGTCGCAAGCAACAACCTGGGGAATCGACTGAGGAATACCTCCAAGCACTGTCCGTGCTTGGCCGGGCCTGTGGGTGTAAGGCGGTAACGCCCACTAAGTACACGGAGGAACTGATCCGGGATGCCTTCGTAGCGGGCCACAGGTCCAACTACACCCGACAGCGACTGCTGGAGCAGAGTGACCTCACCCTCGACAAAGCCTCCGACATCGCACTAACGCTGGACGCAGCCTTCCGGGGCATGGATGCCTACTCCTCTGCACCGTGGACGCCGCGGGGAACGACAACCTGGGACACGGTAGGACAGCCCCATAGCACCGTGCCACCCCAGCCACAGCCCAACAACGGCCCAACTGCCGCAGCAGTGTCCCAAAGCCAGACAGCAGTATCCCAAGGCCAGAAATGCTACTTCTGTGGCCAGGCCAAACACCCCAGAGTGCGCTGCCCGGCGAAGAATGCAACCTGCTCGGGCTGCGGGAAAAAGGGACACTACGCCAGCGTCTGCAAGGCCAAAGCCACCCCGAACGCCAGCAGCGCCGCGTGTGGGCCGTGCGAGCCGCCATCTTGGGCCTCCCCAGCCATGTGCGAACCACCGCAGCAGCAGCCATCTTGGACGACTCCAGCCACATGGGAATCATGGGCGCCGCCATCTTGGACACCAGCCGGGACGCAGCAGACCGCCAACCCCCACCCATCTGATACTCGCAGCGACACACCGACCCCTACGCTGGCCTCTGTGACGCTGGACCAAACGAGACCGCACCAGTTAGCTCGGTCCAAAATGGACGTTAAGGTAAACGGCCATGCAATAAACTGCCTTTTTGACTCCGGGAGCACAGAGAGCTTCATCCACCCCGACACGGTGCGGCGTTGCTCTCTCCCAGTCCTGCCTGCGCACCAGCGGATTTCTATGGCCTCCGAGTCCCAGTCAGCGGACATTGGCGGCTACTGCGTGGTGACACTAGTAGTAGACGGGACTGTGTTCAATAATTTTAAACTCCTGGTCCTGCCCGACCTCTGCGCTGCCGTTCTACTGGGGTTGGATTTCCAGTGCCACCTCAAAAGCGTTACGATGGCGTACGGTGGCCCCCTCCCCCCACTCACAGTCCGCAGCCAGCAGCCTCCAAATTGCCCGCCGCGCACTAGATGCAACCTCTCCACACTCAGAGTCCCACCCCCCCCACTGTTTGCTAACCTCACCCCTGACTGTAAGCCCATCGCCACAAAGAGCAGGCGATACAGTGCCGGGGACAGGGTTTTCATCAAAACCGAAGTGGAACGGCTCCTGAAGGAGGGGATTATTGAGGGCAGCTCCAGCCCCTGGCGAGCCCAGGTTGTGGTCGTTAAGACCGGCGAGAAACAACGCCTGGTCATCGACTACAGCCAAACAATAAACCGCTACACCCTGCTGGACGCCTACCCACTCCCCCGCATAGCTGACATGGTCAACCAGATCGCGCAGTACCGCGTCTTTTCGACCATTGACCTGAAATCAGCGTACCACCAGCTCCCCATCAGCCCTGAAGACCGCCAGTATACTGCTTTTGAGGCAAACGGCCGCCTCTATCACTTCCTTAGGGTTCCCTTCGGCGTTACCAACGGGGTCTCCGTCTTCCAAAGGGAGATGGACCGGATGGTCGATCAAAACGAGCTGCAGGCCACTTTCCCTTACCTAGATAATGTGACCATCTGCGGCCATGACTTGCAGGACCATGACGCAAACCTTGAGAAATTCCTCCGCACCGCCCAACTCCTGAACCTGACATATAACAAGGAGAAGTGCATATTCCGCACAGACCGCCTCGCCATCCTTGGCTGTGTTGTAGAACACGGGGTCATCGGTCCCGACCCGGACCGGATGCGTCCCCTTATGGAACTCCCACTGCCCCACTGCCTAAAAGCTCTGAAGAGGTGCCTAGGGTTTTTTTCCTACTACGCTCAGTGGGTCCCCTACTATGCAGACAAAGCCCATCCGCTGATCAAGTCCACCTCTTTTCCCGTGACGGCAGAGGCCCGCTTAGCCTTCCACCGTATCAAGGAAGACATTGCCAAAGCCACCATGCACGCAGTGGACGAATCCATCCCCTTCCAGGTGGAAAGCGATGCGTCCGACTTCGCTCTGGCCGCCACCCTTAATCAGGCGGGGAGACCTGTGGCATTCTTCTCATGAACCCTCCAGGGCCCGGAGACCAGACACTCCGCGGTCGAGAAGGAGGCCCAGGCTATCGTGGAGGCTGTGCGTCATTGGAGGCACTACCTGGCCGGAAAACGATTTACCCTGCTCACTGACCAGCGTTCAGTTGCTTTTATGTTCAACAACAAGCAGAGGGGCAAAATCAAAAATGACAAGATCTTGAGGTGGAGAATCGAACTTTCCACCTACAATTACGAGATCTTGTACCGGCCTGGGAAGCTCAATGAACCCCCAGATGCCCTATCGCGTGGCACCTGCGCCAGCGCGCAGATCGATAGGCTGAGGGCCCTCCACAATGACCTCTGCCACCCGGGGGTCACCAGGTTCTTCCACTTCATCAAGGCCCGCAACCTGCCTTACTCCATTGAGGAGGTCAGGACCATGACCAAGAACTGCCAAGTCTGCGCTGAGTGCAAACCGCACTTTTATAGACCAGACAGAGCCCACCTGATAAAAGCCACTCGCCCTTTCGAACGCCTGAGCGTCGATTTTAAAGGGCCTCTCCCCTCCTCCGACCGCAATGTGTACTTCCTCAACATCATTGATGAGTACTCCCGTTTCCCGTTCGCTATCCCCTGCTCGGACATGACCAGTGCCACGGTCATTAAATCTCTGAACAGCCTCTTCACCCTGTTCGGTTTCCCCAGCTATATCCATAGCGACCGGGGCTCGTCGTTTATGAGCGACGAACTCCGCCAGTACCTGCTCGCTAGGGGTATAGCCACAAGCAGGACCACCAGTTACAACCCCCGGGGGAACGGACAGGTGGAAAGAGAGAATGCAACAGTTTGGAAGGCCGCCCTACTAGCCTTAAAGTCTAGGGGCCTTCCGACCTCCCGCTGGCAGGAGGTGCTCCCCGATGCGCTCCACTCGATTCGGTCACTGCTCTGCACTGCCACCAATGCCACCCCTCACGAGAAAATGTTTGTCTTCCCAAGGAAGTCCACATCGGGGACATCGTTACCGCCATGGCTGACGTCCCCAGGGCCGGTACTACTGAGAAGACACGTGAGGGCCAATAAAACGGACCCCCTGGTCGAGAGGGTCGACCTCCTCCACGCCAACCCCCAGTACGCTTACATTGCGTACCCGGACGGGCGGGAGGACAGTCTCCATACGAGACCTCGCACCCTCGGGGACCGCTGTAACCCACTACCCATTACCACCCCCCCCCACGCCCCGATATCCAACCCCAGCAGCCGGCTCGCCTTGGACCGTCACCCATGAGGACTACACTCCAGGGCCCCAGCCTACACGGGACGCGACGCCGGAAGCTCCACCACCCCTGCCGTCGCCACGTCGATCACAGCGGCAGACAAGACCTCCGGAGAGACTCCAATACACGAACTTTTAAATACACTTCACCCCGCCGGACTCATTTTTAAACAAGGGGTGAATGTGGTAAACCACTGTCATACCTGTCTGTGTCTGTATGTGTATTCCACTAGGTACAGGTCTGGACATGCCTCGGCTGACTCCTCCCACTATTCCAGGTATATAAGTGACTACCTCCCAGTCCCTTAGTATTCTGGACGGGTCGACCACTCGAGACAAGACCTTCATTCTTTAGTTAATAAAAGCCTGATTGTTACTCGCTCAACTTCAGTCTTTTGAGTAATTGATGGCGCATCAAGGTTACAGGTCTGTACAGTTCGATGGCTCCACGAGGACTGACTGGGGCGGCTTCCCAGGTCACGTTTTCCCGCCGGAGGATCACGTGATCAACGTGATGACGTCATCGCATTTGGTCTCGCTCTTAAAGGGACCGCGCTATGTACATGCAACAATATAAACAAAGATACAGATTCAGCCTGTAGCTAACAAATTGTTAAAGGGAATTATGTACAGTTGATCAAAGTCCCTTAGTGGCTCTGCCACATGCACCCCCCCAGAATTATCTTTAACAGAAAAAGTCAATCGACTAGGAGGTCTGACAAGCCTGTCGGAGCGACTTCTATATTCCTGGAGTGGAAGCTGTTGGACGGTGGGCGGGCTGGCGGGTGGAAGCATTTGGTTTGGCACGGCTGCAGCAGGCGGTCGACCACGTCGTGGCGGCTGTGCGGTCTCGACAGGACGGCCGAGGTCCGGGTGTGCCGGCTTGAGACGGTCAATGGAAACGTGGTCGGGTTTACCACCGATGTCAACGGAGAAACTTCTGTCACCTGCCTCCAGTACAAATGAAAAGGGCCTGTGTAAGGGGCCTTGAGCGGATCCCGATGGGTGTCATGTCGGATGAACACAAATTCGGCATTCTTTAGCTCTGCTGGGACGTGCGAGGTTGGGAGGCCATGATGCGACGTTGGGATTGGCGCAAAAGACTTGGTTGTTTCGCAGTGGCTGCTGAGTTGGTCGGATGCAGACCATGGCGCTGTTGGAATCGGAAGGAAGTCTCCTGGTACGCGGAATGGCTGACCGTACATGAGCTCAGCAGAAGACGATTGAAGATCTTCTTTGGGTGCCGTGCGAAGACCCAACATGACCCACGGAAGCTTATCTACCCATCCGGCGCCTTGGCGGCTGGCCCTCAGCGATGCTTTTAGCGACCTGTGAAAATGCTCGCACAAGCCGTTTGCCTGTGGATGGTAGGCCATGGTGCGGTGTAGCTTGGTGCCGAGACCCTGGGCCACAGCGTTCCAAAGCTCAGAAGAAAACTGTGGACCGCAGTCTGAAGAAATGTCTGCCGGAATGCCCAAACGGGCGACATTAGCGGAAGTGGTAGATGACAAAGGAACCGCCTCTGGCCATCTAGCAGTGCGGTCTACTATGGTGAGGAGGTGTGTGAACCTGTGATGGTGGAAGCGGCCCAACGAGATCCACGTTTACATGGTCAAACCGACGCTCTGGTACTGTAAAAGTGGCCAATGGAGCCTTGACATGAGGCTGTACCGTAGATTTTTGGCAGACAATGCAGGTGTTAGCCCAGTCGCGGATATCCTTATGCATACATTTCCAGACAAATTTAGACATTAATTTTTGGGAGGCCTTCATTCCAGGATGCGAAAGCCCGTGTATGGCATCAAAAACTTTGCCGTGCCAGGCAACCGGAACGATTGGGCGAGGGTCTCCCATGGAGACGTCACAGAGTAGTGTGGTGCCTGCTGCATGGAATTCAACATCAGCCGGTTGGAGGCTGGAGATGTCGGTGCGGTATGCCTGTGTTTCAGGATCGGATACTTGGTCGGCAGCCATGAGGGCATAGTCGATGCCCAGCTGGAGTGCTTGGACGGTCGCACGAGAGAGGCAATCTGCTACCAAGTTGTCCTTGCCAGCTATGTGTTGGATATCTGTCGTGAATTCTGATATGAACGTTAACTGACGTTGTTGTCGAGCTGACCACAGTTCGGTGGTCTTGGCCATGGCGAAGGTTAGTGGTTTGTGGTCCACAAACGCAGTAAAGGGACGTCCCTCTAACAAGAAGTGGAAATGGCGGATAGCCAGAATGAGTGCCAGCAACTCCCGGTCGAAAGTGCTGTATTTTCGTTCGTTGCGCCGTAGTTGATGGCTGAAAAACGCCAGTGGTTGCCACGTCCCATTGACCCACTGTTCCTGTACAGCGCCAATGGCGTAGTCGGAAGCGTCGGTGGTAAGTGCGATGGTGGCACCTGGCAGTGGGTGCGCCAGCATGGTCGCGTTGGCCAAAGCGGTTTTCGTGTTGTCGAAGGCGTTGTGCATTTCGACTGTCCAGGTTACCGAATCCTTGCCAGACTTGCCTTTGAGGGCCTCGTAGAGGAGCTGCATTAGCCGTGCTGCCTTAGGTACAAAGCGGTGGTAAAAATTTACCATGCTGAGGAATTCCTGCAGGGCCTTGATGGTCTGCGGCCGTGGGAACGCCGTGACTGCCTCTACCTTCGTCTGCAACAGAATTGCACCTTCCGAAGTAATGCGGTGGCCCAAGAAATCAATCTGCTGCAGGCCGAACTGACACTTGGCTGGGTTAATGGTCAGGCCGTGTTGGCTGAGGCGTCGAAAGAGGGTGCGTAAATGGCAGATGTGCTCCTCTTTGTTAGGGCTGGCGATAAGGATATCGTCGAGGTAGACAAATATAAATTTAAGGTCCCGCAGTACCGAGTCCATCAGGTGCTGGAAAGCCTGTGCAGCATTCTTCAGCCCAAATGGCATCCGTAGGAACTTGAACAGGCCAAAGGGGGTAATGACTGCAGTTTTCTGGACGTCTTACGGGTGTACGGGGACCTGGTGGTAGCCATGGACGAGGTCGACCTTGGAGAATATAGAATTTCCCGCCAAGTGGGCAGAGAAATCTTGAATATGAGGGATCGGGTACCGATCGGGAGTAGTGGCGTCATTAAGGCATCGGTAGTCGCCGCATGGCCGCCATCCGCCGCTGGGTTTTGGGACAATGTGGAGAGGTGAAGACCAGGGACTATTCGACTGGCGAATAATCCCTAGCCGCTCCATCGTGGTGAACTCCGCCTTCACAGCCGCGAGCTTGCCAGGTTCCAGACGCCAAGCCCGTGCGTAGACCGGGAAGCCAGTCATAGTGATGTGATGTTCGACACCATGTTTAGTGGCCGAGGAGAAGGTGGGCCTGGTCAAGTACGGGAATTCGCCTAGCAGGCGAGTGAAATCGTCCGGAGAGGGCAATGTGCAGGAGACAGTGCGCGACATGGCGGTACTGCGGAAGCAAGGGATGGAGTGGAAAGTGGCCGCATTAATTAACCGTCAGTTCCTTACATCAACCAAGAGGCTGTTGGCACATAAGAAATCCGCACCGAGGATGGCTTGCGAGACCTTGGCTGTGATGAATTCCCAATGAAACCGTTGCCCGCCGAAGCACACCTGGACCCGCCATTTGCCAAAGGTACGAATAGCCCCGCCATTAGCTGCTTCGAGGGAGAGGCCATGCCTCCCAGCCTGTATATCCAGTGCTGATGCAGGAAGGATGCTACACTGCGCCCCGGTGTCGCATAAAAACCGCCGACCAGAGAGGTAATCTGTGACATAGAGGAGCTTCCCTGAAATTCCCAATCGCCATCGCGGCCGCAGGACATCCCTCAGATTCGGTCCTCCTTTGCCAGGGGTGAAGGAGCCCCACCGCTACCGGCCCCGGGCGGGGTGAAGAAGCCCCACCGCTACCGGCCCCGGGCGGGGTGAAGGAGCCCCACCGCTACCGGCCCCGGGCGGGGTGAAGAAGCCCCACCGCTACCGGCCCCGGGCGGGGTGAAGAAGACCCAACGCTACCGGCCCCGGGCGGGGTGAAGAAGCCCCATCGCTACCGGCCCCGGGTGGGGTGAAGGAGCCCCACCGCTACTGGCCCCGGGTGGGGTGAAGGAGCCCCACCCCTACCGGCCCCGGGTGGGGTGAACAAGTCCCACCGCTACCGGCCCCGGGTGGGGTGAACAAGTCCCACCGCTACCGGCCCCGGGTGGGGTGAACAAGTCCCACCGCTACCGGCCCCGGGTGGGGTGAACAAGCCCCACCGCTACCGGCCCCGGGTGGGGTGAACAAGTCCCACCGCTACCGGCCCCGGGTGGGGTGAAGGAGCCCCACCGCTACCGGCCCCGGGTGGGGTGAAGAAGTCCCACCGCTACCGGCCCCGGGTGGGGTGAAGGAGCCGCACCGCTACCGGTCCCAGGCGGGGTGAAGAAGCCCCACCGCTACCGGCCCCGGGCGGGGTGAAGAAGTCCCACCGCTACCGGCCCCGGGCGGGGTGAAGAAGTCCCACCGCTACCGGCCCCGGGCGGGGTGAAGAAGCCCCACCGCTACCGGCCCCGGGCGGGGTGAAGAAGCCCCACCGCTACCGGCCCCGGGCGGGGTGAAGAAGCCCCACCGCTACCGGCCCCGGACGGGGTGACGAAGCCCCACCGCTACCGGCTCGGGGCGGGGTGAAGAAGCCCCACCGCTACCGGCCCCGGGCGGGGTGAAGAAGTCCCACCGCTACCGGCCCCGGGCGGGGTGAAGGAGCCCCACCGCTACCGGCCCCGGGCGGGGTGAAGAAGCCCCACCGCTACCGGCCCCGGGCGGGGTGAAGAAGCCCCACCGCTACCGGCCCCGGGCGGGGTGAAGAAGTCCCACCGCTACCGGCCCCGGGCGGGGTGAAGAATTCCCACCGCTACCGGCCCCGGGCGGGGTGAAGAAGTCCCACCGCTACCGGCCCCGGGCAGGGTGAAGAAGCCCCACTGCTACCGGCCCTGGGCGGGATGAAGAAGTCCCACCGCTACCGGCCCCGGGCAGGGTGAAGAATTCCTACCGCTACCGGCCCCGGGCGGGGTGAAGAAGCCCCACCGCTACCGGCCCCGGGCGGGGTGAAGAAGCCGCACCGCTACCGGCCCCGGGCAGGGTGCAGTCCCACCACTACCGGCCCCGGGCGGGGTGAAGAAGCCCCACCGCTACCGGCCCCGGGCGGGGTGAAGAAGCCCCACCACTACCGGCCCCGGGTGGGGTGAAGTCCCACCGCTACCGGCCCCGGGCGGGGTGAAGAAGCCCCACCGCTACCGGCCCCGGGCGGGGTGAAGAAGTCCCACCGCTACCGGCCCCGGGCAGGGTGAAGAAGCCCCACTGCTACCGGCCCCGGGCGGGGTGAAGAAGCCCCACCGCTACCGGCCCCGGGCGGGGTGAAGAAGCCCCACCGCTACCGGCCCCGGGTGGGGTGAAGTCCCACCGCTACCGGCCCCGGGCGGGGTGAAGAAGTCCCATGGCTACCGGCTCTGGGCAGCGTGAAGAAGTCCCACCGCTAGCGGCTCCGGGCGGGGTGAAGAAGCCCCACCGCTACCGGCCCCGGGCGGGGTGAAGAAGCCCCACCGCTACCGGCCCCGGGCGGGGTGAAGAAGCCCCACCGCTACCGGCCCCGGGTGGGGTGAAGTTCCACCGCTACCGGCCCCGGGCGGGGTGAAGAAGTCCCATGGCTATTAGCCCCTGGCGGGGTGAAGAAGGGTTTGCTGCCCACGTCATCGTCAGGAGCCTGCACATCAGCTGTGATAAAAGTGCAATCTGACGGAGGGCGCAAGTTTAAAGCAGAGCTTGAATTCCTCACGGAGAAGGAACAGGGGTCAGATTCCCAGAGAGCACGCTCACCAATAACAATAAAACAATCACCAACATACTGTGGTAAACCACTGTTACCGTTCCCAACCGTTCACTATTGTTACACTGTTGTTATCACTACACAAGGTTACCTCTTGCCACGCACGCTGTTATACCTAGGCATACCTCAGCTGACTCCGCCCATGGCTCCACCTGCTTGCCCAGGTATAAAGGTGACCGCTTGGCTAGTATTCTTCCTTGTTGGAACCGATCACCCACGAGTGTGGGCTCTGTTATTTAGCCAATAAAAACCTATAGTTACTACCTTAACTCGTCGCTTTTCATGGACTGAATTGATAGGTATATCAATTTTATTGGCTAAATTTTGAAATGTATGGACCGGAGCAGCCAACCGACCAGCCAAATGGTCAGCTACAACAGCCCCAGCCAAGCGGCCAGCTACAACAGCCCCAGCAGCCGACCTGGCTGCGAGCCCTCCGACCGCCGTACCTGGATCTAAACCCACAGGCAGCGAATTCAGCCCTCGACTTCGAACACTGGCTTAGCTGTTTCGAATCCTACCTGGGAGCCTCCGGCGTGCCTCCGGAATCCAAACTAAGAGTTCTGACCGCCCAGGTGAGCCCTAAAGTATTTGCACTCATCCGGGACCTTGCTACATACGAGGACGCCCTCAACCTGCTAAAAGAGCAGTACCGGAGCCCAGTAAATTCAATGTATGCCAGACATCTCCTAAGGTCCCGCTCGCAACAGCCAGGAGAGTCTGTAGATGAATTTTTACGGGCGCTACAAACACTCGGCAGGGACTGTGACTTTAAAGCTGTAACGGCTGCAGAACATACTGAAGGAAATATCCGCGATGCCTTCGTGAAAGGCCTTCGGTCCAACTACTCACGGCAAAGACTGCTCGAATCAAAGGACCTCGACTTGAAAACAGCTGCAGCCCTCGCTCGCTCCCTGGAAGTGGCCCATCGGGACCTCGAGGCGTACTCCAGGTACAGTGCTGCGCGACCCTGGGACTCGGGCCCGACTCCGGCCGCTATACCCCTCGCACCGCCGCCCCTGGGACCTACTACGGCGTCGGTGTCCCGGAATCGATCGGGACCGCCACCCCCGGGACCTGTTGCGGCAGCGGACCTCCGCGATCGGGCCGCCAGCTGCTTCTTCTGTGGCCAGGCGAGACGTCAAAGGGCGCGCTGCCCTGCAAGGAACGTGACCTGCTCTGGCTGCAAAAAGAAAGGCCACTTCATAAACGCCTGCAGGGGGAAAGCCACAGACGCCAGCAGTGCCTCGTGAGTTGTGGGGGCGGCCATCTTTGATCAAGGCCACATGTGTCGTGGGGCGGCCATCTTTGATCAAGGCCACAGACGCCAGCAGTGCCTCATGTGAGTTGTGGGGGCGGCCATCTTCTCCGCCATTTTGTCCAACTTCGTGGGGATCCGCGTCATGGGCGCCGCCATTTTGTTCGCCGCACTCGGCCGCCGTTTTGTCTCCAGACCCGACCACCGCCTCACCTGCAGACTACAGCAGCTCACTCAGCCATACACTGGCCTCCGTCACGCTTGACCAAGCTCTCCCGCATCATCTGTCCAAGTCCATGATGGACATCGAAGTAAACGGCCACGCCACGACCTGCCTGTTCGACAGCGGAAGCACGGAGAGTTTTATTCACCCAGACACGGTGAGCTGCTACTCCCTCACTGTCCGGCCAACGCGCCATCGGATCTCGATGGCGGCGAAGTCCCATTCAACAGACATCAGCGGCTACTGTGTGGTGACCCTGTCGGTTGGGGGCACGGAATATAAAAACTTTAAACTTCTCGTCCTGCCCCAGCTCTGCGCTGCCGTCCTACTAGGGCTGGATTTCCAATGCCACCTTCAAAGTGTCACTTTGGCTTACGGTGGACCCCTCCCCCCACTCACAGTCTGCAACCAGCAAAATTTAAACCGCCCGCCGCGTACCACCTGCGGCCTCTCCACCCTCAAAGTCCCGCCCCCCTCCTTGTTCGCTAACCTCACCCGTGACTGTAAACCCGTTGCTACCAAGAGCAGGCGGTACAGCGCCGGGGACAGAGCTTTTATTAGCTCTGAGGTGCAGCGACTCCTGAAGGAGGGCATCATCGAGGGGAGCACCAGCCCCTGGCGTGCTCAGGTCGTAGTCGTTAAGACTGGCGATAAACACCGCCTGGTCATCGACTACAGCCAAACCATAAACTGGTACACCCAGCTGGATGCATACCCCCTCCCCCGCATATCTGATATGGTCAACCAGATTGCACAGTACCGGGTATTCTCCACCATCGACCTCAAGTCGGCCTATCACCAACTCCCTATCCGCCCTGAGGACCGCCAGTATACCGCCTTCGAGGCGAATGGCCGCCTCTACCACTTCCTTAGGGTTCCCTTCGGCGTCACCAACGGGGTTTCGGTCTTCCAAAGGGAGATGGACCGGATGGTCGACCAGAACGCGCTGCAGGCCACGTTCCCTTATCTAGATAACGTCACCATCTGCGGCCACGGCCAGCAGGACCATGATGTTAATCTGGAGAAATTCCTCCG
Source organism: Somniosus microcephalus (assembly GCF_052327205.1). Classification (NCBI taxonomy): domain Eukaryota; kingdom Metazoa; phylum Chordata; class Chondrichthyes; order Squaliformes; family Somniosidae; genus Somniosus; species Somniosus microcephalus. The sequence continues at coordinate 171,511 of NW_028225442.1, read as the reverse complement.
TACGGCCCAACGGCTGAACCTCACTTACAATAAGGAGAAATGTGTGTTTAACACCTCGCGCCTTGCCATCCTCGGCTGCGTAGTAGAGAACGGAGTCATCGGCCCCGACCCCGAAAGAATGCGCCCCCTCATGGAGCTTCCCCTCCCCCACTGTCCAAAGGCGCTGAAGAGAACCCTGGGGCTCTTCGCTTACTATGCCCAATGGGTGCCCAATTATGCGGACAAAGCCAGACCCCTCATGAAGTCCACCTCCTTCCCCCTGATAGCAGAAGCAGGCGCAGCCTTCTCCCTCATAAAAGGAGACATTGCGAAGGCCACAATGCACGCAGTGGATGAGTCCATCCCTTTCCAAGTGGAAAGCGATGCATCCGACTTCGCCCTAGCTGCAACCCTTAACCAGGCGGGGAGACCTGTGGCCTTCTTCTCAAGGACCCGCCAGGGCCCTGAGATCCAACACTCTTCTGTCGAGAAGGAGGCCCAGGCGATTGTGGAGGCGGTACGACGCTGGAGGCATTACCTGGCAGGCAAACGATTTACCCTCCTCACCGACCAGCGTTCGGTTGCTTTTATGTTTAATAACAAGCTGAAGGGCAAAATCAAGAACGACAAGATCTTGAGGTGGAGAATTGAGCTCTCCACCTACGATTATGATATCTTGTACCGGCCTGGTAAACTGAACGAACCCCCAGATGCTCTGTCGCGAAGTACATGCGCCAACACGCAAGTTGATAGACTGCGGACCCTCCACAACGACCTCTGCCACCCCAGGGTCACCAGACTTTACCACTTCATTAAGGCCCGCAACCTGCCCTACTCCATCGAGGAGGTCAGGACCATGACCAGGAACTGCCAAACCTGTGCCGAATGCAAACCGCATTTCTTTAGGCCGGACAAAGCAAGCCTGATCAAGGCCACCCGCCCCTTCGAACGCTTGAGCATCGATTTTAAGGGGCCCCTCCCGTCCTCTGACCGTAATGTGTACTTCCTCAACATTGTTGACGAGTACTCCCGTTTCCCCTTTGCCATCCACTGCCCAGACATGACCAGTACCACGGTCATCAAATGCCTGAACGACCTCTTCGCCTTGTTCGGGTTCCCGAAGTATATACATAGCGACCGGGGCGCATCCTTCATGAGCGAGGAACTTCGCCAGTTCCTGCTCGCGAGAGGTATTGCTACGAGCAGGACCACCAGCTACAACCCCCGGGGGAACGGCCAGGTGGAAAGAGAAAATGCGACAGTTGGAAGGCCGTCCTCTTAGCCCTAAAGTCTAAGGGCCTCCCAACCTCTCGCTGGCAGGAAGTCCTCCCGGCAGCGCTCCACTCCATCCGGTCACTGCTTTGCACTGCCATTAACGCCACCCCCCATGAACAAATGTTTGTTTTCCCCAGGAAGTCAACTACAGGAACCTCGCTACCAACATGGCTGACTTCTCTGGGGCCCGTCCTGCTGCGGAAGCACGTGAGGACCCATAAAGCGGACCCCCTGGTCGAGAGGGTGGACCTCCTGCACGCCAACCCCCAGTACGCCTATGTGGCATACCCAGACGGGCGGGAGGACACTGTCTCCTTGCGAGACCTCGCACCCTCGGGCACCCCTGAGATACCACCGTTACCCCCCACCACTCCCCCAAATCCAGCTCCTGTAGACGGCATGCCGGAACCCCAGGAACCTTCGTCGACCACGCAGACACCAGCATTAACATCAGATACTGCACCACCGCTGCTGCGCCGATCAGAAAGGCTTACGAGGCCTCCTGAGAGATTGACATACACGAACTGGTAGTACACTTCACCCCGCCGGACTCAATTTTAAACAAGGGGTGAATGTGGTAAACCACTGTTACCGTTCACAACTGTTCACTATTGTTACACTGTTGTTATCACGACACAAGGTTACCTCTTGCCACGCACGCTGTTATACCTAGGCATACCTCAGCTGACTCCGCCCATGGCTCCGCCTGCTTGCCCAGGTATAAAGGTGACCGCTTGGCTAGTATTCTTCCTTGTTGGAACCGATCACCCACGAGGGTGGGCTCTGTTATTTAGCCAATAAAAACCTATAGTTACTACCTTAACTCGTCGCTTTTCATGGACTGAATTGATAGGTATATCACATACCATTTGCCTTCTTAACCGCCTGCTGCACCTGCATGCTTAACTTCAGCGACTGGTGCACAAGGACACCCAGGTCTCGTTGCACTTCCCCCTTCTCCCAATCTATTGCCGTTCAGATAATAATCTGCCTTCCTGTTTTTGACACCAAAGTGGATAACCTCGTGAAGGAATAAATTACAGTCCTAGCCCTTTTGGGCTATTCCAGATCAGGCGTATTCCCCAGACGTTCACCCTCAACTTAAGTTAGAGATAGCCGAATTCCATAAGATGCTTAAATGGGTCTAAAGATTCAGGCTATCTCTCCCTAAAGGAAAGGAACGACTAAAGATGTTACCGTCCACCAGATAGTATTTTTAATAAGTTGAACTAGACTGTAACCTTCCGGATATTATGAGGGTCCGGAATACCCCCCAGAATTCTGCACCTCATTACAAGAGTATACAGAATTTGTGTGTTCGCAAATCTATACAGAATTACTCTGAGACAATTCTAAAAATATATAGTTTAATTTAAGAGCCGACATTCAGTTAACATCTGTTGAATCAGTCGCAACATTAACAATTCAAAATACAATTAGCTTACATTTCTGAGATCCTTATTCTCAAATCTTTACTTTCGTTACATTTATTTCTCACTTATTTCTAAATCCAGAACATCCACCAAAATCAATCACTTTGATTTACCCGAGACTCAAAGTTAAAAACTTAGAGATGCCTCCGTAGAGTTGAGAAACATTTTGCCCGTTCAGCATGTTCTTATTTTTATACCCTTTTGGCAGTGGTTTCTTCTTTGATGTTCTCTGCTGATGTCAGCTAATTGTCTTTATTGATACCTCTTTTGAATGCTTTCTATTCTTACTATCAATTCAACTATTGCATGAATAATTATTTCTCTACTTTTAGGTGTTAAAAAAACCATCATAAAAACAATGACAGCAATGGTTTCTGTTTAATGCCATTCTTATCAAAGATTCTTCATTCAATTCTTAATATTGGCTTTACTGGTTCTTAGCAGCCATTTTGACTCTCATTCTCCAAGTTCAATACAAACACAATGCAATTGCTTGGTGTCTCTATTGAAGTCATATCTTCAAAGCCTTCTTTTTGGTATTATATTTATAATATGTAAATCAAAACCACTTTAACTGTGTGTTTACTTGTTTTCTAGCTATCTCAATTGGTTGCATATTTAATCTTATGGTTCCTGTTTTCCAAGTTTAACATAAAACTATTTGACCAGATGTTTCTTTTACTTGATGTCACGTTTTCAAAGGCACGTGCCTCTTTCAATGTTTGTGTTTCTGTTTTACGTGTTAGCTCTTCACACTTTAAACTGGGTCTTTTCATTGTGTTCATTGCAAACCGTCGACCTTTTGGAAGCACCAATGGTTTGCTTCAATCTTTCATTGTTTTAGAATATTTAACTAATTCCCATTTCAAAGCTTGTTTACAACTTTGTTATCAACTGATTCTTTCTCAGAAGCCTGTATTTCTGTTTACAGCCTGTGTCTGCTGAGACATGTCTTTTAAACCCAGTATGTTCTGTAATAATATTAGAAATCTGTTCATGGTATCGTGTATTTCTCTGAATCAAGGCTATTCCTTCACACTCGCATTTATCCACATTTTGCTGCATCTGCCCAATCACCCAACCCAGGATCGTGCTTTATGTGGGCCAGCCAGATCTGGCGATGAATGGCTAAACCAGTTGTCCACAATATACATTCAAGTCTGCGTCCCTTGGACTTAAGTTGGTGGAGATGAGGGTCGAACCAGGGGGAATGAATGGGGTGAGAGAGAGCAATGGTTTTAATAGGGACTAGGGCATCAAAGGTGGAGGTGAGGGTCGAACCAGGGGGAATGATGGGGTGAGAGAGAGCAATGGTTTTAATAGGGACTAGGGCATCAAAGGTGGAGGTGAGGGTGTGGTTGAGCAGATCGGTAGCTGCAGAAATGTTCAGGTGAATGGAGGGCCAAAGGCTAGGCAGTTGGAATTTTGAAAGTGAATTGGGAGAGAATATTTTCCAGGGGCGGAAACAGAAGGAAGGAGGTTTGGGAAGAGAGTGATACAAGGAAGTGACCAGAGATGGCCTTATCTGTGATTGACACGATGGGAGTAGCAAGGACACGCGAGATCGCAAGGTCAAGGGGGTGGTTGTGAATATGGGTAGGGTAGTTAATATGGAGGGAGAGATTAAGGGAGGATGAAACGTTGAAGCACCGACTATCCTTGAGGAAACATGTGTGATTGGCAATTGTGGCAAGTTGTGTCAAAGAGATTGAAGGAGCCGCACCGCTACCGGCCCCGGGCGGGGTGAAGGAGCGCCACCGCTACCGGCCCCAGGCGGGGTGAAGTCCCACCGCTACCGGCCCCAGGCGGGGTGAAGAAGTCCCACCGCTACCGGCCCCGGGCGGGGTGAAGGAGCGCCACCGCTACCGGCCCCGGGCGGGGTGAAGTCCCACCGCTACCGGCCCCGGGCGGGGTGGAGGAGCCCCACCACTACCGGCCCCGGGCGGGGTGAAGGAGCGCCACCGCTACCGGCCCCGGGCGGGGTGAAGTCCCACCGCTACCGGCCCCGGGCGGGGTGGAGGAGCCCCACCACTACCGGCCCCGGGCGGGGTGAAGGAGCGCCACCGCTACCGGCCCCGGGCGGGGTGAAGTCCCACCGCTACCGGCCCCGGGCGGGGTGGAGGAGCCCCACCACTACCGGCCCCGGGCGGGGTGAAGGAGCGCCACCGCTACCGGCCCCGGGCGGGGTGAAGGAGCGCCACCGCTACCGGCCCCGGGCGGGGTGAAGGAGCGCCACCGCTACCGGCCCCAGGCGGGGTGAAGTCCCACCGCTACCGGCCCCGGGCGGGGTGGAGGAGCCCCACCACTACCGGCCCCGGGCGGGGTGAAGGAGCCCCACCGCTACCAGCCCCGGGCGGGGTGAAGGAGCGCCACCGCTACCGGCCCCGGGCGGGGTGGAGGAGCCCCACCGCTACCGGCCCCGGGCGGGGTGAAGGAGCGCCACCGCTACCGGCCCCGGGCGGGGTGAAGTCCCACCACTACCGGCCCCGGGCGGGGTGAAGAAGTCCCACCACTACCGGCCCCGGGCGGGGTGAAGGAGCCCCACCGCTAATGGCCCCGGGCGGGGTGAAGGAGCCCCACCGCTACCGGCCCCGGGCGGGGTGAAGGAGCCCCACCGCGACCGGCCCCGGGCGGGGTGAAGGAGCCCCACCGCGACCGGCCCCGGGCGGGATGAAGTCCCACCACTACCGGCCCCGGGCGGGGTGAAGAAGTCCCACCACTACCGGCCCCGGGCGGGGTGAAGAAGTCCCACCACTACCGGCCCCGGGCGGGGTGAAGGAGCCCCACCGCTAATGGCCCCGGGCGGGGTGAAGAAGTCCCACCGCTACCGGCCCCGGGCGGGGTGAAGGAGCCCCACCGCTAATGGCCCCGGGCGGGGTGAAGAAGTCCCACCGCTACCGGCCCCGGGCGGGGTGAAGGAGCCCCACCGCGACCGGCCCCGGGCGGGATGAAGTCCCACCGCTACCGGCCCCGGGCGAGGTGAAGAAGTCCCACCGCTACCGGCCCCGGGCGGGGTGAAGGAGCCCCACCGCGACCGGCCCCGGGCGGGGTGAAGTCCCACCGCTACCGGCCCCGGGCGAGGTGAAGAAGTCCCACCGCTACCGGCCCCGGGCGGGGTGAAGAAGTCCCACCGCTACCGGCCCCGGGCGGGGTGAAGAAGTCCCACCGCTACCGGCCCCGGGTGGGGTGAAGGAGCCCCACCGCTACCGGCCCCGGGCGAGGTGAAGAAGTCCCACCGCTACCGGCCCCGGGCGGGGTGAAGGAGCCCCACCGCTACCGGCCCTGGGCGGGGTGAAGAAGTCCCACCGCTACCGGCTCAGGGTGGGTGAAGGAGCCCCACCGTTACCGGCCCCAGGCGGGGTGAAGGAGCCCCACCGCTACCGGCCCCGGGCGGGGTGAAGAAGCCCCACTGCTACCGGCCCTGGGCGGGGTGAAGAAGTCCCACCGCTACCGGCCCCGGGCGGGGTGAAGAAGCCCCACCGCTACCGGCCCCGGGCGGGGTGAAGAAGCCCCACCGCTACCGGCCCCGGGCGGGATGAAGAAGCCCCACCGCTACCGGCCCCGGGCGGGGTGAAGGAGCCCCACCGCTACCGGCCCCGGGCGGGGTGAAGTCCCACCCCGGGTGGGGTGAAGAAGTCCCACCGCTACCGGCCCCAGGTGGGGTGAAGGAGCCCCACCGCTACCGGCCCCAGGCGGGGTGAAGGAGCAGTGATATCATCAATTGGAAATGGTCACACAATGGGAGCAGTGATGTCATCACTTGGAATGGTCACACAATGACAGCAGTGACGTCATCACTTGGAATGTTCACACAAGGAGCAGTGAGGTCATCACTTGGAATGGTCACACAATGGGAACAGTGACATCATCACTTGGAAAGGTCACACAATGGGAGCAGTGACATCATCACTTGGAATGGTCACACAATGGGAGCAGTGACATCATCACTTGGAATGGTCACACAATGGGAGCAGTGAGGTCATCACTTGGAATGGTCACACAATGGGAGCAGTGAGGTCATCACTTGGAATGGTCACACAATGGGAGCAGTGAGGTCATCACTTGGAATGGTCACACAATGGGAGCAGTGACATCATCACTTGGAATGGTCACACAATGGGAGCAGTGAGGTCATCACTTGGACTGTTCACACAATGGGAGCAGTGACGTCATCACTTGGAATGGTCACACAATGGGAGCAGTGAGGTCATCACTTGGAATGGTCACATAATGGGAGCAGTGAGGTCATCACTTGGAATGATCACACAATGGGAGCAGTGAGGTCATCACTTGGAATGGTCACACAATGGGAGCAGTGAGGTCATCACTTGGAATGGTCACACAATGGGAGCAGTGAGGTCATCACTTGGACTGTTCACACAATTGGAGCAGTGAGGTCATCACTTGGAATGGTCACACAATGGGAGCAGTGACGTCATCACTTGGAATGGTCACACAATGGGAGCAGTGAGGTCATCACTTGGAATGGTCACACAATGGGAGCAGTGAGGTCATCACTTGGAATGGTCACACAATGGGAGCAGTGACGTCATCACTTGGAATGGTCATCACTTGGAATGGTCACACAATGGGAGCAGTGAGGTCATCACTTGGAATAGTCACACAATGGGAGCAGTGACATCATCACTTGGAATGGTCACACAATGGGAGCAGTGAGGTCATCACTTGGAATGGTCACACAATGGGAGCAGTGAGGTCATCACTTGGAATGGTCACACAATGGGAGCAGTAACATCATCACTTGGAATGGTCACACAATGGGAGCAGTGAGGTCATCACTTGGAATGGTCACACAATGGGAGCAGTGAGGTCATCACTTGGACTGTTCACACAATGGGAGCAGTGACATCATCACTTGGAATGGTCACACAATGGGAGCAGTGAGGTCATCCTTGGAATGTTCACACAATGGGAGCAGTGAGGTCATCACTTAGACTGGTCACACAATGGGAGCAGTGAGGTCATCACTTGGAATGGTCACACAATGGGAGCAGTGAGGTCATCACTTGGAATGGTCACACAATGGGAGCAGTGAAGTCATCACTTGGAATGGTCACACAATGGGAGCAGTGAGGTCATCACTTGGACTGTTCACACAATGGGAGCAGTGAGGTCATCACTTGGACTGTTCACACAATGGGAGCAGTGAGGTCATCACTTGGACTGTTCACACTTCCACACTCAGTCCGCGTCTTGTTCCCCGCAGTAACTCCAGCTGTTTTTCTCCGGATGAACTGAACTGATTCCACCCCAGCCTGAAACAGATTAAAGATTAAACAGGAAATAAACAGATTGAACAACAGTGTAAATAACCGCGAGACAGGGGTTAATATTTCAATAATAATTACAGACAAATATTACCCAAAACAGTGACTGAATCCCACTGATATTTTATTTATTACATTAAACATTAACACAAACACTCACCTGATGTACTCCAGACTCCTGCAGGTCAGTATGAGGCGGCGGATAGCGGGGACAGATCGGTCTGTGAAGGAGTTTCCTCCCAGGTCCAGATCCCTCAGTGAGCGCATTGTACTGAGAGCGGAGGCGAGATCCTCGACACAAGAATCTGTGAGACCGACAGACCATAGCCTGGGGATGAGAGAGAGAAATAACAGGAATCAGAGTCAATCCCCAGAGTTTATTAATAACACTATTACTGATACTAATAATAATGTTCAGTGTCAGACATCCAGTTATTATAAACACAATCTCACACAGTCTGGTACTTACCCCAGTGTCTGTATTTTACAGTCCGGGTTCCTCAGAGCCACAGACAGTAGTTTCACTCCTGAATCTCCCAGTTTATTATTACTCAGGTTCAGATCCGTCAGTGAGCGGTTTGTACTGAGAGCGGAGGCGAGATCCTCGGCACAAGAATCTGTGAGACTGTTAGCCTCCAGCCTGGGGATCAGAGAGAGAAATAACAGGAATCAGAGTCAATCCCCAGAGTTTATTAATAACACTATTACTGATACTAATAATAATGTTCAGTGTCAGACATCCAGTTATTATAAACACTATCTCACACAGTCTGGTACTTACCCCAGTGTCTGTATTTTACAGTCCGGGTTCCTCAGAGCCACAGACAGTAGTTTCACTCCTGAATCTCCCAGTTCATTATTACCCAGGTTCAGATCCGTCAGTGAGCGGTTTGTACTGAGAGCGGAGGCGAGATCCTCAGTACAAGAATCTGTGAGACTGTTAGCATCCAGCCTGGGGATCAGAGAGAGAAATAACAGGAATCAGAGTCAATCCCCAGAGTTTATTAATAACACTATTACTGATACTAATAATAATGTTCAGTGTCAGACATCCAGTTATTATAAACACAATCTCAGAGTCTGGTACTTACCCCAGTGTCTGTAATTTACAGTCCGGGTTCCTCAGAGCCACAGACACTAGTTTCATTCCTGAATCTCCCAATTGAATGCCATTCAGCCTAAAAACAGAGAGAGAGAAACAAACTGAATCAAAGTCCGGATCTGATATACTTTTCTCTCTGGGATATTACAACAATCACTGAAAGTACTTCAGGAAATTAATCACCCGGTTTTCCCCATCGGCGACGGTCGGGTGGGGTCCGGTGGAGGGTCGGGCGGGGGTCGGTGGAGGGTCGGGCGGGGGCTGGGGTCGGTGGAGGGTCGGGCGGGGCCGGGGCCGGGAGAGGGTCGGTGCGAGGGTCGGGCGGGGGTCAGGGTCGGTGGAGAGTTGGTGGCGGGTCGGGTGGGGTCGGTGTTGGGTGCGGCCGGGGTCGGGGAGGGTCAGGCGGGGCCGGGGTCGGCAGAGGGTCGGGCGGGGCCGGGGCCGGGAGAGGGTCGGTGCGAGGGTCGGGCGGGGCTGGGAGAGGGTCGGGCGGGGCCGGGGTCGGGAGAGGGTCGGGGCGAGGCCGGGGGCGGCGGTTGGGCGGGGGCAGCCGGAGGGTTGGGCGGGGCCGGGCCGGGTTTGGCGGAGGGTTGGGCGGGGCCGGGGTTGGCGGAGGGTCGGGCGGGGCCGGGGACGGCGGAGGGTCGGGCCGGGGTCGGGTCGGGTGTGTCCGGGGTCGGGGACGGCGGGGGGGTCGGGTGTGTCCGGGGTCGGGTGTCGCGGCCTCGCTCTGGGGAATTGGGGGAAGCGGGTTTGATGACACACATTGACTTTGCCCATTGTGCTCTGTGTTCTACAGTATTGAGGTTCTACAAACACTGACATCAGCACAGAGGAGCTCGGCTGCACCCAGGCTCTCCCAGAACTCCCTCTAGATGATTATGGAGGGAGCCACAGCCCGCAGGGAGGTTCTCGTCTCTTCCAAGGGGCGGAAGAGACCAACACAGCCTGGGTGCACATTGCACCGTGGGGCTCAAGAAGGGATGTCATCGGGAGGACCAGCCTGCAGTGACACAAACCTTTCAATGATCTCAGTAGATCACAAAACGTTACTGCAAAGCCTCACTTAACCTCATCAGGCTGTGCTCTCATCACATCCCCATCACTCTGCCTTCCCCACCCTACTCCTGAACATCCTTACTCTCACCAACTTACCCTGCACCTCCACCCATCTCTCTCTATATTATCACATCCCCATCACTCTGCCTTCCCCACCCTACTCCTGAACATCCTTACTCTCACCAACTTACCCTGCACCTCCACCCATCTCTCTCTATATTATCACATCCCCATCACTCTGCCTTCCCCACCCTACTCCTGAACATCCTTACTCTCACCAACTTACCCTGCACCTCCCCCATCTCTCTCTATATTATCACATCCCCATCACTCTGCCTTCCCCACCCTACTCCTGAACATCCTTACTCTCACCAACTTACCCTGCACCTCCACCCATCTCTCTCTATATTATCACATCCCCATCACTCTGCCTTCCCCACCCTACTCCTGAACATCCTTACTCTCACCAACTTACCCTGCACCTCCCCCCATCTCTCTCTATATTATCACATCCCCATCACTCTGCCTTCCCCACCCTACTCCTGAACATGCTTACTCTCACCAACTTACCCTGCACCTCCCCCATCTCTCTCTATATTATCACATCCCCATCACTCTGCCTTCCCCACCCTACTCCTGAACATCCTTACTCTCACCAACTTACCCTGCACCTCCACCCATCTCTCTCTATATTATCACATCCCCATCACTCTGCCTTCCCCACCCTACTCCTGAACATCCTTACTCTCACCAACTTACCCTGCACCTCCACCCATCTCTCTCTATATTATCACATCCCCATCACTCTGCCTTCCCCACCCTACTCCTGAACATCCTTACTCTCACCAACTTACCCCGCACCTCCACCCATCTCTCTCTATATTATCACATCCCCATCACTCTGCCTTCCCCACCCTACTCCTGAACATCCTTACTCTCACCAACTTACCCTGCACCTCCACCCATCTCTCTCTATATTATCACATCCCCATCACTCTGCCTTCCCCACCCTACTCCTGAACATCCTTACTCTCACCAACTTACCCTGCACCTCCACCCATCTCTCTCTATATTATCACATCCCCATCACTCTGCCTTCCCCACCCTACTCCTGAACATCCTTACTCTCACCAACTTACCCTGCACCTCCACCCATCTCTCTTTATATTATCACATCCCCATCACTCTGCCTTCCCCACCCTACTCCTGAACATGCTTACTCTCACCAACTTACCCTGCACCTCCACCCATCTCTCTCTATATTATCACATCCCCATCACTCTGCCTTCCCCACCCTACTCCTGAACATCCTTACTCTCACCAACTTACCCTGCACCTCCACCCATCTCTCTCTATATTATCACATCCCCATCACTCTGCCTTCCCCACCCTACTCCTGAACATCCTTACTCTCACCAACTTACCCTGCACCTCCACCCATCTCTCTATATTATCACATCCCCATCACTCTGCCTTCCCCACCCTACTCCTGAACATCCTTACTCTCACCAACTTACCCTGCACCTCCACCCATCTCTCTTTATATTATCACATCCCCATCACTCTGCCTTCCCCACCCTACTCCTGAACATGCTTACTCTCACCAACTTACCCTGCACCTCCCCCATCTCTCTCTATATTATCACATCCCCATCACTCTGCCTTCCCCACCCTACTCCTGAACATCCTTACTCTCACCAACTTACCCTGCACCTCCACCCATCTCTCTCTATATTATCACATCCCCATCACTCTGCCTTCCCCACCCTACTCCTGAACATCCTTACTCTCACCAACTTACCCTGCACCTCCACCCATCTCTCTCTATATTATCACATCCCCATCACTCTGCCTTCCCCACCCTACTCCTGAACATCCTTACTCTCACCAACTTACCCCGCACCTCCACCCATCTCTCTCTATATTATCACATCCCCATCACTCTGCCTTCCCCACCCTACTCCTGAACATCCTTACTCTCACCAACTTACCCTGCACCTCCACCCATCTCTCTCTATATTATCACATCCCCATCACTCTGCCTTCCCCACCCTACTCCTGAACATCCTTACTCTCACCAACTTACCCTGCACCTCCACCCATCTCTCTTTATATTATCACATCCCCATCACTCTGCCTTCCCCACCCTACTCCTGAACATCCTTACTCTCACCAACTTACCCTGCACCTCCACCCATCTCTCTCTATATTATCACATCCCCATCACTCTGCCTTCCCCACCCTACTCCTCAACATCCTTACTCTCACCAACTTACCTTGCACCTCCACCCATCTCTCTCTATATTATCACATCCCCATCACTCTGCCTTCCCCACCCTACTCCTGAACATCCTTACTCTCACCAACTTACCCTGCACCTCCACCCATCTCTCTCTATATTATCACATCCCCATCACTCTGCCTTCCCCACCCTACTCCTGAACATCCTTACTCTCACCAACTTACCTTGCACCTCCACCCATCTCTCTCTATATTATCACATCCCCATCTCACGAGCCACCCCTCACACTCACCCTCATCCTAGTCCAATCATACCAACTAACAACACACAAGGATAGGCAATTGTGTGTTTTAGCCAATGTTCATGTGAAGTTTCTGTTAATGTGGTGTCAAACATTGAAATCTTTATTTTCAACACTTTCCGTTCTTCGAAAGATTTGTGTCCATGTTTGGAAGTGGCTTAGTGAGTTGCAGTGAATGGTGAGACATAACGGTAGCCCCCGCAATGCTGATGAGTGTGACAGGAATGGTTTGGGCATTGTCGGGATGCTTTGTGTTGTTGGTGTGGGCTGGTGTTAACCTGGCACATCATGTGTCATCCAGGGCGAGCAGCACCAAGTGAAGAAATTCTGGCCATGGTGAGGCCATCTCTGGTGACCCGGTCAGCAATGTGGCCGGGTGTTGATGCCCTCTGTGCGGTGCAGCATCAGGAGTTGTGAAGAAGGTTGGTGTTGCTGTTGGTGCTGCTGGTGTCCCTGGTGCTGCTGGTGTTGGGGCTGATCGTGGTGAGACTCTGAGGCCCAAGGTGAGACAGTATAAACCAGACCCATGCTGGTGTAATAGATGGCAGGTGAACTTGAGATGTCAGAAGCAATCTGTTAATGGTGAGAGAGGTTGTTCCAATGAGGTGACACTGGATAGAGAGTTTGCTCCAAACACTTGCAACCTGCATAAAGCTCAATCTGTCTTCCAAATGCAGTAAGCAACAGCTTCTGAGCTTGGAAAGTGAACAGCTGTGAGATGGGAGCTTTTATAGCACATTTCCAGCTGTCAAGTAATGAAATGATTCCATGGCCTTTCAACTCCCGCCCTGGTTACCTGACGTGATCCCCGAGCAGCGTGGACCACAGGAACATAGGGTCTGATGAAAGGGAGGAACTGAAAGAAATCAGTATTTGTAGGGAAATGGTGTTAGGGAAATTGATGGGATTGAAGGCCGATAAATCCCCAGGGCCTGATAATCTACATCCTAGGGTACTTAAGGAAGTGGCCCCAGAAATAGTAGATGCATTGCTGATCATCTGCCAACATTTGATGGAATCTGGAACAGTACCCATGGATTGGAGGGTAGCTAATGTTACCCCACTGTTCAAAAAAGGTGGTAGAGAGAAAACAGGGAATTACAGACCGGTAAGCCTGACATCGGTAGTGAGGAAAATGCTGGAGTCCATTATAAAAGATGTAATAGCAGAGCACTTGGAAAATAGTGACAGGATCGGACAAAGTCAACATGGATTTACAAAAGGTAAATCGTGCTTGAATAATCTACTGGAATTTTTTGAGGATGTAACTAGTAAAATAGATAAGGGAGAACCAGTGGATGTGGTGTATTTGGACTTTCAGAAGGCTTTCGATAAGGTCCCACATAAGAGATTAGCGTATAAAGTTAAGGCACATGGGATTGGGGGGCAAGGTATTGACTTGGATAGAGAACTGGTTGGTAGATAGAAAGCAAAGAGTTGGAATAAACGGGTCTTTTTCCGAGTGGCAGGCAGTGATTAGTGGGGTACCGCAGGGATCGGTCCTTGGACCCCAGCTATTCACAATATATATTAATGATCTAGACAAGGGAACTAGATGTAATATCTCCAAATTTGCAGGTGAAACAAAGCATGGGTGGGCGTGTGTGTTGTGAGGAGGATGCCGAGAAACTACAGGATGATTTGGACAGGTTGGGTGATTGGGCAGAAGCATGGCAGATGCAATACAACGTGGATAAATGTGAGGTTATCCACTTTGGTGTCAAAAACAGGAAGGCAGATTATTATCTGAATGGCAATAGATTGGGAGAAGGGGAAGTGCAATGAGACCTGGGTGTCCTTGTGCACCAGTCGCTGAAGGTAAGCATGCAGGTACAGCAGGCGGTTAAGGCGGCAAATGGTATGTTGGCCTTCGTAGCGAGAGGGTTTGAGTACAGGAACAAGGAGGTCTTGCTGCAGTTGTACAGGGCCTTGGTGAGGCCGCACCTTGAGTATTGTGTGCAGTTTTGGTCGCCTTATCTGAGGAAGGATTTTCTTGCCATGGAAGGAGTGCAGCGAAGATTCACCAGGCTGATACCTGGGATGGCAGGAATGACGTATGAAGAGAGATTGGGTCGATTGGGCTTGTACTCGCTGGAGTTTAGAAGAATGAGAGGGGATCTCATTGAAACTTATAAAATTCTAACCGGACTAGACAGACTAGATGCAGGAAGGATGTTCCCGATGGCGGGGGAGTCCAGAACCAGGGGTCACAGTCTAAAGGATAAGGGGTAGACCTTTTAGGACAGAAATGAGGAGGAATTTCTTCACCCAGAGAGTGGTGAACCTGTGGAATTCTCCACCACAGAGGGCAGCAGAGGCCAATAAACGGTGGCATAGTGGTTAGCACTGTTGCCTCACAGCGCCAGGGACCCGGGTTCGAATCCGGCCTCGGGCGACTGTCTGTGTGGAGTTTGCACATTCTCCCCGTGTTTGCGTGGGTTTCCTCCGGGTGCTCCGGTTTCCTCCCACAGTCCAAAGATGCGCGAGTTAGGTTGATTGGCTATGATAAATTGACCCTTAGTGTTAGGGGGATTAAATACGTGGGGTTACAGGGATAGGGTGGGATATGTGTTGGTGTAGGGATTACGGGGATCGGGTGGGATATGTGTCGGTGCAGGCTCGATGGGCCGAAATGGCCTCTATCTGCACTGTGGGGTTTCTGTGATTTCTGTGATATTCAAGGAGGAGTTGGATATATTTCTTAAGGCTAAAGGGATCAAGGGGTATGGGGAGAAAGCAGGGACCGGGTACTGAATTTGGATGATCAGCCATGATCGCATTGAATGGCGGAGCAGGCTCGAGGGGCCGATTGGCCTACTCCTGCTCCTATCTTCCATGTTTCTATGTAAACTCTGAAGGCGAGCTGAAAATAGTTGTTACTGTAATCCTCTGTTAACAAGGTTATAATGACCTGAATTGCCTCCCCCGCCGCTACGTGTCGGGTCTGCTCTGCTCTGACAGACCTGACATTTGGGAAAGGCACGTGGTGGCGGGTTGACAGCGAGGTCCCGACCCACTGGGGAAAAATCCATTTTCCCACCCGACCCGCCACTGATCGCGCCCGCTGACCCCTGCGAAATTCCCCCCTCACTGGGAATGTATCTCACTCTGTCCAACTGCCCATATATTCAGGGACTGTCCGTTAATGTATTTATTAAATAAAGTGCTGTCTGTGTGGAGCCTTTAAATGTCCCTCAGTCCGGTCTCATTCCCTGATGATGAGAATTACCCTCCTGGAGCTCAGTGACCGGCCTCGTCATGTTTGGAGAAACTTGTCTCAGTTCTGCTGCTCCTTAAATCCCGGATTTTATGGGAATCGGTCGAATTTCCCAGAATTAAATGATAAAGCGGTGATTCCCTGTGCTTTCTACTCTGTGCATTATATTAATCTGTACAATAACTCTGGGTGAGTTATATTGTGAAACGCTCACTGCTGCTGTAAAATCCGCCCCCCAGGATTTTATATAACAAGGAGAATTTATTCTGAAATAAAAACAGGAAATGCTGGAAATACCCAGCAGGTCAGGCAGCATCTAGAGAGAGAGAAACAGAGTTAATGTTTCAGGACAAGGACCCCTCGTCAGAACTGGAACAAGTTACAGATGTAACAGATGTTTAAGCAAGTGTCGGGGCCGGGAAAGGTGGGGGGAGCGGAGGACAGAACAAAAGGGAAGGTCTGTGATAGGGTGGAAGACAGGAGAGATTAAATGTGGAGGCTGGTGGGGTGAAAGGTGAAGACAAGGGGAACCTATCGTGGTTCTGGGAGGGAGGGGCAGGGGTGAGAGCAGAAGTGTGGGAAACAGAACAGACACGGTCAAGAGCCGCGTCAACCACGGTAGAGGGGAATCCTCGGTTGAGGGAAAAGGAAGACATGTCGGAAGCATTGGATGGAACGTGGCATCATCAGAAAAACTGGGAGAATGGGCCAGCGTCCTTACAGGAAGTGAGGTGGGAGGAAGTGTATTCCAGGTAGCTGTGGGAGTCAGAGGGCTTATAGTGAATGTTTGTCAATAGCAGCAAGAGAGTTTATTCTGTCCCGTTACAAGTTTTAAATGTCCCTGTGCTCCTAGTTTATAGGGGAGGGGAGTCTCTCACTTTATTCCCATTAAACTGGCTCTACATTTATTTCGGGGTAACTGGCCCGACAGTTTTTGGGGAATTTTTGGAAGTTCCCTCCCCGAGCGGGGCCTCACACACAGGGGGTGGATTATGGGGAATTCCCGGGTTCACTGCCCCCGGTTTACCCAGGAGCCGCCCGCTGTGTGCGAGGCCCCACCGCTGGCCGGTGTGTGTCTGTACTCTGGTTAGATTGGAACCTTTTCACCGGCAGGTTTAAGATCCTGAATATCAATCTTTACTCAATGTTCAGGACTGTGAATAATTGTAAACATTTACAGCTGAAAGAATTCCCGATTCCCCAATATTCCCAATCCAGGAAACTACCCCCTCGACAGGATACACCCTGCACGGTATTGGAGTAAATATCGAACAGTTAGTGATTTAAACTCGGGTTTCTCTCCTGTTTCTAGTTGAAATGGTGGATGTGGAAAACATTTTAAATTAATTTTATCTTTACTGCCGGATTATATTTTATATGTTTACCTGTCCAGCCTTATTAAACGTGATTTATTGTAATTAAATTATCAGACTCTCAGTGACCTGTATCTGCTGATCCGATAAAGACTGTAAAATCCCTACTTGTTCACAAGGATCCATTTTAGATTCTCCAGTCCTTAGGGAATTACTGACCGATCCTCTTATTATTGGTCATATTTGTGTTGAATCCGCTTCTCCCTGGTTTAACTGAACTGTTTGTTTCCCTACATTACGGAGCAACAACACAATCCGTGACTGTTCTACAATTCACCCAACAGTTAGAGACAAATAAACAGTTACCTCAACACCCGGCATTTGTGCAGTACAGGTCCCAGCCGCTGGAATCCTTCACACTGAATGGAGCAGCCTCCTAGATCGAGGTCTTTTATTGAATCACAGAGTCCAATGACGTGAGACAGGACCGCACAGTCAATCGGGGTCAATGTCAATTCACGAAATGTAAGTGTTTCCACAGATCCCACTGTGGTCTGAGCCAGTCCTTTATTCTGAGACTCAAACAGGTAGTGGAATGTGTTCAGGAGGTCCCTTTTACCAGTTTCACTCCCTGTGTTCCCAATCTGTCCTTCAATCTTCTCCTTCACCCAGTCAATCACTCGGCAGGTGGTTTGATGAAGAAATGGACCCAGAAACTCCTCCAGGGGCCGAGCTGCCCGTGGGGAGGAGAGACCAGCAACAAAACGGAGAAATATCTCAAATCGCCCATCTTCCTTGCTGTGGGATTCTCCGAGGAGTTTCAGGATGTCCCCAGAATCTGGAGTCAGGAATTGTGCGAGTGCGGCTACAAACTCTTGGATGGTGAGGTGTGGGAATGTGTACACCACGGTCTGGGCAGATTCATCTCTCTCCAAAAGTTCCATCATGAACCCAGACAGGAACTGGGAAGGTTGTAGATTGTACTTGATCAAATCTCCATTTCCAAACACAATCTTCTTCTCGGAGACTCCTGTGAAGGCCATCTCACCAAGCTTCAGTAACACGTCACGGGGGCTTTCAATCTCTCGGCCATGGTTTTTCAGAATGTTGTAAATATAGTAGGAATATAGTTGGGTGATGGTCTTGGGAACTCGCAGCTGATTCCTGTCTCTTTGTGTAAAGAAGGGGCCCAGTGACAGACCGAGGATCCAGCAGTAGGAAGGGTTGTAGCACATTGTGTACAGGATCTCGTTCTCCTCCACGTGTTTGAAAACAGCTGCTGCCACCGTCTGATCTTCAAAAAACTTGTTGAAATATTCCTTCCGTTCTTCACCAACAAATCCCAGGATTTCAGCCCAGACACTGATCTCAGCCTTTTCCAATAAATGTAATGCAGTGGGGCGGCTGGTCACTAGCACTGAACATCCTGGGAGCAGCTTGTGCTGTATTAAACTGTACACAATGTCAGACACTTCACACCAGTCTTCAGGATCTGTGCACCTGTGCTGAGGTTCAGTATTTCTCCGATTGTCAGCAAAATCGATCCTGTCCTTGAATTCATCCAAACCATCGAATATAAACAGCAATACCTCTGGGTTCTTCCAGAGCTCCCTAAGAATATTCCCAAAGTAAGGATACTGATCCAGTATCAGATTCCTCAGGTTTATTCTACAATTAATAGCGTTCAAATCCCGGAATTTAAAGCTGAAAACAAATTGAAAGTTTGGGTATATTTTCCCAGTGGCCCAGTCATGAACAATCTTTTGTACCATTGTTGTTTTTCCAATCCCAGGGACTCCGCTCACTGCTCCTGAACTCCCAGATTTGGATTCTCTCTGGGAAAAACTGCTGTGGAACAATTGATCAGTTCGTATTTTTTCCAGCACTCCCCGGAGATGTTGTTTTCTCCACTCTTCATGGTCTCGGCCTCTTGCCAGCAGTTCATGTTCAACAAGTGTCCGATCTCGAACAGTAGAAATGATCGTTAGTTCAGCGTATCGATCAACCAGCTGGAAAATCTTAACCTTCTCCTTTATTAGGATCGTGTTCACTCTCAGTGTTTCAGTTTGTACCCGGAGTGTTTCCTTGTGTTTCTGCTGAACATCTTCAATTAGAACAGACAGAAAGTGGTTTCAATGTTAGTTGTATTGACAAAAAACAACTTCTCAATAACATTGAATGTTCAGTAAAATATTGCACGGTTTAATTCACAGCTTCAATAGACGTGCGTGTAGAAATTAAATCTCAGTTAATGGAAACCTCGCTTGAAAGCGAACAATGGTCGAGAAAAGTTTCAAATCCTCACTTGATTCTAATATTCACTGAACATGGAGGTTTCAATGAAGGTGATATTTTCCCTCTGATGGTTAATACTCTCCGGCCTGCGCTGTGCTTTAGAAATCACATTACAAATCCACACATGATCCTGTTTATATGACAGTAGAAGTTCTAGTGGATCAAACTCTGAAACCGTCAGTGGTGATTCCCTTCTGAAGCAATGGAAAACGGGATTGATCGCTCACCGAGAGGGACAATGTGCAGAAGACCCGCCGTTAGTGTATCAGACCGTGGGCAGGTTATCTGGGTTAGTGTGTACACTGGGAGAGGGACAGACTGTGAATGGACAGAACTTGCACTGTTACTGTATCAGACCGTGGGCAGGTTATCTGGGTTAGTGTGTACACTGGGAGAGGGACAGACTGTGAATGGACAGAACTTGCACTGTTACTGTATCAGACCGTGGGCAGGTTATCTGGGTTAGTGTGTACACTGGGAGAGGGACAGACTGTGAATGGACAGAACTTGCACTGTTACTGTATCAGACCGTGGGCAGGTTATCTGTGTTAGTGTGTACACTGGGAGAGGGACAGACTGTGAATGGACAGAACTTGCACTGTTACTGTATCAGACCGTGGGCAGGTTATCTGGGTTAGTGTGTACACTGGGAGAGGGACAGACTGTGAATGGACAGAACTTGCACTGTTACTGTATCAGACCGTGGGCAGGTTATCTGGGTTAGTGTGTACACTGGGAGAGGGACAGACTGTGAATGGACAGAACTTGCACTGTTACTGTATCAGACCGTGGGCAGGTTATCTGGGTTAGTGTGTACACTGGGAGAGGGACAGACTGTGAATGGACAGAACTTGCACTGTTACTGTATCAGACCGTGGGCAGGTTATCTGGGTTAGTGTGTACACTGGGAGAGGGACAGACTGTGAATGGACAGAACTTGCACTGTTACTGTATCAGACCGTGGGCAGGTTATCTGGGTTAGTGTGTACACTGGGAGAGGGACAGACTGTGAATGGACAGAACTTGCACTGTTACTGTATCAGACCGTGGGCAGGTTATCTGGGTTAGTGTGTACACTGGGAGAGGGACAGACTGTGAATGGACAGAACTTGCACTGTTACTGTATCAGACCGTGGGCAGGTTATCTGGGTTAGTGTGTACACTGGGAGAGGGACAGACTGTGAATGGACAGAACTTGCACTGTTACTGTATCAGACCGTGGGCAGGTTATCTGGGTTAGTGTGTACACTGGGAGAGGGACAGACTGTGAATGGACAGAACTTGCACTGTTACTGTATCAGACCGTGGGCAGGTTATCTGGGTTACTGTGTACACTGGGAGAGGGACAGACTGTGAATGGACAGAACTTGCACTGTTACTGTATCAGACCGTGGGCAGATTATCTGGGTTAGTGTGTACACTGGGAGAGGGACAGACTGTGAATGGACAGAACTTGCACTGTTACTGTATCAGACCGTGGGCAGGTTATCTGGGTTAGTGTGTACACTGGGAGAGGGACAGACTGTGAATGGACAGAACTTGCACTGTTACTGTATCAGACCGTGGGCAGGTTATCTGGGTTAGTGTGTACACTGGCAGAGGGATAGACTGTGAATGGACAGAACTTGCACTGTTACTGTATTCGACCGTCGCAGGTTATCTGGGTTAGTGTGTACACTGGGAGAGGGACAGACAGTGAATGGACAGAACTTGCACTGTTACTGTATCAGACCATGGGCAGGTTACCTGGGTTAGTGTGTACACTGGGAGAGGGACAGACTGTGAATGGACAGAACTTGCACTGTTACTGTATCAGACCGTGGGCAGGTTATCTGTGTTAGTGTGTACACTGGGCGAGGGACAGACTGTGAATGGACAGAACTTGCACTGTTACTGTATCAGACCGTGGGCAGGTTATCTGTGTTAGTGTGTACACTGGGAGAGGGACAGACTGTGAATGGACAGAACTTGCACTGTTACTGTATCAGACTGTGGGCAGGTTATCTGGGTTAGTGTGTACACTGGGAGAGGGACAGACTGTGAATGGACAGAACTTGCACTGTTACTGTATCAGACCGTGGGCAGGTTATCTGTGTTAGTGTGTACACTGGGAGAGGGACAGACTGTGAATGGACAGAACTTGCACTGTTACTGTATCAGACCGTGGGCAGGTTATCTGTGTTAGTGTGTACACTGGGAGAGGGACAGACTGTGAATGGACAGAACTTGCACTGTCACTGTATCAGACCGTGGGCAGGTTATCTGGGTTAGTGTGTACACTGGGAGAGGGACAGACTGTGAATGGACAGAACTTGCACTGTTACTGTATCAGACCGTGGGCAGGTTATCTGGGGTAGTGTGTACACTGGGAGAGGGACAGACTGTGAATGGACAGAACTTGCAGTGTTACTGTATCAGACCGTGGGCAGGTTATCTGTGTTATTGTGTACACTGGGAGAGGGACAGACTGTGAATGGACAGAACTTGCACTGTTACTGTATCAGACCAGTGGCAGGTTATCTGGGTTAGTGTGTACACTGGGAGAGGGACAGATTGTGAATGGACAGAACTTGCACTGTTACTGTATTCGACCGTCGCAGGTTATCTGGGTTAGTGTGTACACTGGGAGAGGGACAGACAGTGAATGGACAGAACTTGCACTGTTACTGTATCAGACCATGGGCAGGTTATCTGTGTTGGTGTGTACACTGGGAGAGGGACAGACTGTGAATGGACAGAACTTGCACTGTTACTGTATCAGACCATGGGCAGGTTACCTGGGTTAGTGTGTACACTGGGAGAGGGACAGACTGTGAATGGACAGAACTTGCACTGTTACTGTATCAGACCGTGGGCAGGTTATCTGGGTTAGTGTGTACACTGGGAGAGGGACAGACTGTGAATGGACAGAACTTGCACTGTTACTGTATCAGACCGTGGGCAGGTTATCTGGGTTAGTGTGTACACTGGGAGAGGGACAGACTGTGAATGGACAGAACTTGCACTGTTACTGTATCAGACCGTGGGCAGGTTATCTGGGTTAGTGTGTACACTGGGAGAGGGACAGACTGTGAATGGACAGAACTTGCACTGTTGCTGTATCAGACCAGGGGCAGGTTATCTGGGTTAGTGTGCACACTGGGAGAGGGACAGACTGTGAATGGACAGAACTTGCACTGTTACTGTATCAGACCGCGGGCAGGTTATCTGGGTTAGTGTGTGCACTGGGAGAGGGACAGACTGTGAATGGACAGAACTTGCACTGTTACTGTATCAGACCGTGGGCAGGTTATCTGGATTAGTGTGTACACTGGGGGAGGGGCAGACTGTGAATGGACAGAACTTGCACTGTTACTGTATCAGACCGTGGGCAGGTTATCTGGGTTAGTGTGTACACTGGGAGAGGGACAGACTTTGAATGGACAGAACTTGCAGTGTTACTGTATCAGACCGTGGGCAGGTTATCTGGGTTAGTGTGTACACGGAGAGGGACAGACTGTGAATGGACAGAACTTGCACTGTTACTGTATCAGACCGTGGGCAGGTTATCTGGGTTAGTGTGCACACTGGGAGAGGGACAGACTGTGAATGGACAGAACTTGCACTGTTACTGTATCAGACCGTGGGCAGGTTATCTGGGTTAGTGTGTACACTGGGGGAGGGGCAGACTGTGAATGGACAGAACTTGCACTGTCACTGTATCAGACCGTGGGCAGGTTATCTGGGGTAGTGTGTACACTGGGAGAGGGACAGACTGTGAATGGACAGAACTTGCACTGTTACTGTATCAGGCCGTGGGCAGGTTATCTGGGTTAGTGTGTACACTGGGAGAGGGACAGACTGTGAATGGACAGAACTTGCACTGTTACTGTATCAGACCGTGGGCAGGTTATCCGGGTTAGTGTGTACACTGGGAGAGGGACAGACTGTGAATGGACAGAACTTGCACTGTTACTGTATCAGACCATGGGCAGGTTATCTGGGTTGGTGTGTACACTGGGAGAGGGACAGACTGTGAATGGAGAGAAGTTCCACCGTTTGTCTATCAGACCCTGGGCAGGTATTGTGTGCCCTTCTAATCAATGGAATATTATTATTGAAATGGTGAAAGTGCAAAGGGAAATAAGATGACTGTGTGTCAGGAATTGATCAGAATTTCTAATCAAAGTCACAAACTTAATGCCGGAATGAGATTCATAAAGAACACAATTAATTAAGGGAAAACTGAGTAACTCGCCAGGAGTAAGAAGGGAAATCAGGGTAATATTTTTCACTGAAGGGTAGTAGAGTGGGAGACCAGTTACCAGGGAGGACACTAAGGGGCAGTGTGATTGGGGACAAGAGACAATTGGTTGTGTTTCTGTGTGAAATCAGGGTAATATTTCTCACTGAAGGGTAGTAGAGTGGGAGACCAGTTACCAGGGAGGACACTAAGGGGCAGTGTGATTGGGGACAAGAGACAATTGGTTGTGTTTCTGTGTGAAATCAGGGTAATATTTTTCACTGAAGGGTAGTAGAGTGGGAGACCAGTTACCAGGGAGGACACTAAGGGGCAGTGTGATTGGGGACAAGAGACAATTGGTTGTGTTTCTGTGTGAAATCAGGGTAATATTTTTCACTGAAGGGTAGTAGAGTGGGAGACCAGTTACCAGGGAGGACACTAAGGGGCAGTGTGATTGGGGACAAGAGACAATTGGTTGTGTTTCTGTGTGAAATCAGGGTAATATTTCTCACTGAAGGGTAGTAGAGTGGGAGACCAGTTACCAGGGAGGACACTAAGGGGCAGTGTGATTGGGGACAAGAGACAATTGGTTGTGTTTCTGTGTGAAATCAGGGTAATATTTTTCACTGAAGGGTAGTAGAGTGGGAGACCAGTTACCAGGGAGGACACTAAGGGGCAGTGTGATTGGGGACAAGAGACAATTGGTTGTGTTTCTGTGTGAAATCAGGGTAATATTTCTCACTGAAGGGTAGTAGAGTGGGAGACCAGTTACCAGGGAGGACACTAAGGGGCAGTGTGATTGGGGACAAGAGACAATTGGTTGTGTTTGTGTGTGAAATCAGGGTAATATTTTTCACTGAAGGGTAGTAGAGTGGGAGACCAGTTACCAGGGAGGACACTAAGGGGCAGTGTGATTGGGGACAAGAGACAATTGGTTGTATTTCTGTGGATAAGCTGAAGAGAGGAAGGTGAGTTCACCTCGAACAGGGACAGACTGGTTTGGACCAAAGTAGCCTTGTGTTCCCCTAAACATCCTCCTGTTGTGTTTCAGAAAATGCGATCAGCTTTCAGTAATTTTACATTTATATTATTTTTAGATAACAGTCTCATCAGATAATCGATCAGAATCAGAACTAGAACTACCGCCCACTTCACTCAGTATTACGTTAGGGAAGACAGACTTCATTTCAACAGTTACTATTATTAAACTCCATCGTTTCATTTGGATACGAGTTGCCGATAATGTAGTTTTGAAAATTATAAATATGTTTGTGATAATAATTAAATTGGGATTCAAATCCCCCTGAATGAAATGACGGTTCTTTCAGTACAACAAGATTCTCTGTGCCTAGTTTGTCTGTTTTACTGCCAGAGGTAATCGGCACAGTCAATTTCAAATCACCCAGAACACGGCCTATTGCTCATGTTCCTCCTCAGTTAATGTTTGATTGTGAAACTCTGAACATCTTCTCAGATTAGAGCGAACACTATCGGATGTTCATGAGGTGATGTACAATGGTAATGCTTAACCTTTTCCCAATTCTGCACCACTGACCACAGTTTGTGCTGAATAGCTGCCCAGGGGCAGAGATAACATCCACATCAGGCACTCGTTTCACACGGTATAATGGTCTGGCCAGGTGTGTGTGGGGTTTCACAGTGTATCAGGATCCTGCCAGGTGTGTATGGGGTTTCACAGTGTATCAGGATCCTGCCAGGTGTGTATGGGGTTTCACAGTGTATCAGGATCCTGCCAGGTGTGTATGGGGTTTCACAGTGTATCGGGATCCTGCCAGGTGTGTATGGGGTTTCACAGTGTATCAGGATCCTGCCAGGTGTGTATGGGGTTTCACAGTGTATCAGGATCCTGCCAGGTGTGTATGGGGTTTCACAGTGTATCAGGATCCTGCCAGGTGTGTATGGGGTTTCACAGTGTACCAGGATCCTGCCAGGTGTGTATGGGGTTTCACAGTGTATCAGGATCCTGCCAGGTGTGTATGGGGTTTCACAGTGTATCGGGATCCTGCCAGGTGTGTATGGGGTTTCCCAGTGTATCGGGATCCTGCCAGGTGTGTATGGGGTTTCACAGTGTATCGGGATCCTGCCAGGTGTGTATGGGGTTTCACAGTGTATCGGGATCCTGCCAGGTGTGTATGGGGTTTCACAGTGTATCGGGATCCTGCCAGGTGTGTATGGGGTTTCACAGTGTATCGGGATCCTGCCAGGTGTGTATGGGGTTTCACAGTGTATCAGGATCCTGCCAGGTGTGTATGGGGTTTCACAGTGTATCAGGATCCTGCCAGGTGTGTATGGGGTTTCACAGTGTATCAGGATCCTGCCAGGTGTGTATGGGGTTTCACAGTGTATCGGGATCCTGCCAGGTGTGTATGGGGTTTCACAGTGTATCAGGATCCTGCCAGGTGTGTATGGGGTTTCCCAGTGTATCAGGATCCTGCCAGGTGTGTATGGGGTTTCACAGTGTATCAGGATCCTGCCAGGTGTGTATGGGGTTTCACACGGTATAATGATCTGGCCAGGTGTGTATGGGGTTTCACAGTGTATCAGGATCCTGCCAGGTGTGTATGGGGTTTCACACGGTATAATGATACATAGATACATAGAAGATAGGAGCAGGAGTAGGCCATTCGGCCCTGCTCCGCCATTCGATGAGATCATGGCTGATCCTTTAATTCAGTATCCCGTCCCCGCCTTCTCTCCGTAACCCTTAACCCCTTTTGCCCGTAGAAATATATCTAATTCCCTCTTAAATATATTTAATGAGCTGGCGTACACTGCCCTCTGTGGCAATGAGTTCCACAGGTTCACCACTCTCTGAGTGAAGAAATTCCCCCTCATCTCTGTCCTAAATGGTTTAGCCCTTATCCTTAAATTATGTCCTCTAGTTCTGTTCTCACCCGCCAAGGGAAACATTCCTTCTGCATCCAGTCTGTCTAGACCTGTCAGAATTTTATACACTTCTATGAGGTCCCCTCTCAATCTTCTAAACTCCAGTGTGTACATCCCTAAACTACATAGTCTCTCCTCATAGGTCATTCCCGCCATTCCTGGTATCAGCCTGGTGAATCGCCGCTGCACCCCCTCCATGGCAAGAACATCCTTCCTCAGATGAGGCGACCAAAACTGTACACAGTACTCGAGGTGTGGTCTCACCAGTGCCCTGTACAGCTGCAGCAAGGTATCCCTGTTCCTGTATTCTAACCCTTTTGCTATGAAGGCCAGCATACCGTTTGCCTTCTTGACCGCCTGTTGCACCTGCATGCTCGCCTTCAGTGACTGGTGTACAAGAACACCCAGGTCTCTCTGTACTTCCCCCTCTCCCAATCTATTGCCATTTAAATAATAATTTGCCCTCCCGTTCCTGCACCCAAGGTGGATAACTTCGCACTTGTCCACATTATAGTGCATCTGCCATTTATCCGCCCAATCGCCCAGTCTGTCCAAATCGCTCTGGAGCTTCCTGGTCTCTTCCTCTGAGCCCACCCCCCCTCCTAGTTTAGTGTCGTCTGCAAATTTGGAAATGCTGCATCCGACTCCCTGATCCAGGTCATTAATGTAAATTGTGAACAGCTGGGGGCCCAGGACAGATCCCTGTGGTACCCCACTTGTTACTGCCTGCCATTCAGAAAATGAGCCGTTTATTCCAACTCTCTGTTTTCTATCTGACAGCCAGTTCCCTATCCACGCCAAAACTTTCCCCTTTATCCCATGAGCCTCAATTTTCCATGCTAATCTTTTATGTGGGACCTTATCGAAGGCCTTTTGGAAGTCCAGGTACACCACATCTACTGGCTCTCCCCCATCTATTCTACCAGTTACTCCCTCAAAAAATTCCAATAGATTAGTCAAGCACGATTTACCCTTTGTAAATCCATGTTGACTCTGTCCTATCCTGTCCCCATTTGCTAAGTGCTCCGCTATTTCATCCTTAATGATGGACTCCAGCATTTTGCCCACAACTGATGTAAGGCTTACAGGTCTGTAATTACCTGCTTTTTCCCTACCCCCCTTTTTGAATAGTGGGGTAACGTTAGCTACCCTCCAATCCATCGGCACTGTTCCTGAGTCTAATGAATTCTGAAAAATCATCCTTAGTGCATCCGCTATCTCTAGGGCCACCTCCTTCAGTACCCTAGGATGCATGTTATCAGGCCCTGGGGATTTGTCCACCTTCAATCCCTTTAGCTTCCTTAACACCATATCCTTAGAGATATTGATTTGCGTCAGTTCCTCCTTTGCCAATGTCCCTATTTTTCCCGATATCCCAGGGAGGTTTTTTGTGTCTTCCTTCGTAAAGACTGACCCAAAGTATGCATTTAGTTGATCTGCCATTTCCTTATTTCCCATTATATATTCCCCCGTATCTGACTGCAATGGACCAACTTTGGTTTTCACCAGTCTTTTCCTTTTGATATATTTATAAAAGCTTTTGGAGTTAGTTTTTATATTTTCCGCCAGCTTGTTTTCGTAAGCTATTTTGCCCCTCTTGATCATGCCCTTTGCCCTCCTTTGCTCTATCTTAAACTGTTCCCAATCTTCCGCTCTGGCGCTTTTTTTGGCTATTTTATACGCCCTATCTTTGGATTTTATGCTGTCTCTAATTTCCCCTGTTATCCACGGTTGAGTCACCTTTTTAGATTTCCTTTTATGCCAGATTGGTATAAACAATTTTTGCAATTTTGTCATTCTATCTTTAAATGTTTGCCATTGTTTATCTACCTCCAGTCCTCCCAGGAACGTTGTCCAATCAGACCTACTCAGTTCCCGTCTCATGGCATCATAATTCCCCTTGTTTAAATTCAGGACCTTAGTCTCTGAGTCAATTTCTTCGCTCTCCATTTCGAGTGAGAAATCGATCATGTTATGATCGCTCTGACCCAAGGGTCCCCGTACAACAAGATTACTGATTAGTCCCTTCTCATTGCACAGTACCCAGTCCAATATAGCCTGTTCCCGAGTTGGTTCCTCGACATATTGATCCAGATAACCATCCCTTATGGCCAGGTGTGTGGGGTTTCACAGTGTATCAGGATCCTGCCAGGTGTGTATGGGGTTTCACAGTGTATCAGGATCCTGCCAGGTGTGTACGGGGTTTCACACGGTATAATGATCTGGCCAGGTGTGTGTGGGGTTTCACAGTGTATCAGGATCCTGCCAGGTGTGTACGGGGTTTCACAGTGTATCAGGATCCTGCCTGGTGTGTATGGGGTTTCACAGTGTATCAGGATCCTGCCAGGTGTGTACGGGGTTTCACAGTGTATCGGGATCCTGCCTGGTGTGTATGGGGTTTCACAGTGTATCAGGATCCTGCCAGGTGTGTACGGGGTTTCACAGTGTATCAGGATCCTGCCAGGTGTGTATGGGGTTTCAGTGTATCAGGATCCTGTCAGGTGTGTATGGGGTTTCACAGTGTATCAGGATCCTGCCAGGTGTGTATGGGGTTTCACAGTGTATCAGGATCCTGCCAGGTGTGTATGGGGTTTCACAGTGTATCGGGATCCTGCCTGGTGTGTATGGGGTTTCACAGTGTATCAGGATCCTGCCAGGTGTGTACGGGGTTTCACAGTGTATCAGGATCCTGCCAGGTGTGTATGGGGTTTCAGTGTATCAGGATCCTGTCAGGTGTGTATGGGGTTTCACCGTGTATCAGGATCCTGCCAGGTGTGTTTGGGGTTTCACCGTGTATCAGGATCCTGCCAGGTGTGTATGGGGTTTCACAGTGTATCAGGATCCTGCCAGGTGTGTATGGGGTTTCACAGTGTATCAGGACCCTGCCAGGTGTGTATGGGGTTTCACAGTGTATCAGGATCCTGCCAGGTGTGTATGGGGTTTCACAGTGTATCAGGATCCTGCCAGGTGTGTATGGGGTTTCACAGTGTATCAGGATCCTGCCAGGTGTGTATGGGGTTTCCCAGTGTATCAGGATCCTGCCAGGTGTGTATGGGGTTTCACAGTGTATCAGGATCCTGCCAGGTGTGTATGGGGTTTCACAGTGTATCAGGATCCTGCCAGGTGTGTATGGGGTTTCACAGTGTATCAGGATCCTGCCAGGTGTGTATGGGGTTTCACAGTGTATCAGGATCCTGTCAGGTGTGTATGGGGTTTCACAGTGTATCAGGATCCTGCCAGGTGTGTCTGGGGTTTCACAGTGTATCAGGAACCTGCCAGGTGTGTATGGGGTTTCACAGTGTATCAGGATCCTGCCAGGTGTGTATGGGGTTTCCCAGTGTATCAGGATCCTGCCAGGTGTTTATGGGGTTTCACAGTGTATCAGGATTCTGCCAGGTGTGTATGGGGTTTCAGTGTATCAGGATCCTGCCAGGTGTGTCTGGGGTTTCACAGTGTATCAGGATCCTGCCAGGTGTGTATGGGGTTTCACAGTGTATCAGGATCCTGCCAGGTGTTTATGGGGTTTCACAGTGTATCAGGATTCTGCCAGGTGTGTATGGGGTTTCAGTGTATCAGGATCCTGCCAGGTGTGTCTGGGGTTTCACAGTGTATCAGGATCCTGCCAGGTGTGTATGGGCTTTCACAGTGTATCAGGATCCTGCCAGGTGTAGGCAATGTGCAGTTGGATTAACTGGAGCATACAAGACCTGCAAATTTACCAATAATTCAAAAATCAGCTTTATTTGTAAATTGAATCTATGCAGAACTTTTGTGGATTAATCACGAATCCAAATAATGTTCAATCCTATTCCCTGAGCCTTGGACCTTCTCATTCACAGATTCTGACAACATTTAAACAAATCAGCTCCAGTCAAATATTTGGATTCTATCGTGAGATAAACGGTTTGAAATTTCCATTTCATCACTTACCTCTCAGGTGACTGGGTACTTCGGATAAACCTCGTGCGATGTTCATGTAATCAAATGGATCAGAACCTGTTTAAATCAATTAGCGTTCATGAAATCAGATCTGTGTAATATTATAGTAAAATCCTGTTTGAATGTGAAACTGAATTCAGTGTGATTTTACCGTACCAAGTTCCTGTATTTCTTTCAGTATTTTGTCCAGCTTTGGTACCCCATGGCGCATTTTCACAAAGGATTCCCACATCACCCTTCGGGCCCGAGAGCCTTTCTCCATCACCAGAGTTAGGAGAAGTTTGGAACTGTCCGCCCGGTTTCCCTTCTCCGCGAGCTCAGTGACTTTCTGTAAAGAATAGTAATGAATGAATTGAGGAGCTGAGTGAAATATAAACACCGAGAATGGGAAGGAAAGGATCTGCTCAGTGATGGGATCTCCCAGTTGTTGAGCACAGGAAGCAGTCACTGTGTCGGGTTCTGATCCATTCTGAACATTGGCTGAATATTCTGTAAACATCTTGATTCAGTCGTTAATGGCAAAGAAATTTAATGAATTATAGTTCTCGGAGAGTGAGGAATCACTGAGAATCTGCAGCAGTTTTAACGTGATTATTTGTCTCTGTCCCTCAGTGTCCAACATGACATCAGATTACTGACTGACAGATAGAATTTCTCTCAGTTTTTCCTGCTGCTGCACTTTGCGATTTCCCGAGAAATAAAAAAGCGAGTCAGAACTGTAGTGGCAGGGAAGGAACGAATCTGAAGTGAGAAACAGCTAGAAAACTGCCTGAGAAATTACACTGACTAATCAAAACAATCACTGTTGGTGTAGGGCTGGAGAATCGACCAATAAAAGTAATGAAAAATCTAATCGCTTTCCCCCCCGGGTAATTGAAATGTCCGACACCCGTTATTTTACACATCCGCTGCCGGTATGAAACCTCGGTAACCGGGAACAGATATCCAGCAATGGGGTTGGTGTAGTCAGGACTTTCATCATCAAAGATTACATTTATATAACACCTTTAATGCAGAAAAGAAAGCGTCGAAAGGCACTTCAGAGGTGCAATCAGACAATGGACAGAGATGATGAGACGTCGAGAACGATAGCCTGTTGGTTATGTTACTGGACAAGTAATCCTGAGATAACGGTCCAAATATCATCGTGGACGTTTCATGAATTTGAATTCAAATTTGAAACATTTCAAAACAAAAAGCTGATTAGTAAAGATTGTTGTAAAACCCAATGCCCTTTATACCTGGTCTATACGTGACTCCAGTCCTTCACCAATGTGATGGCCTCTGAAATGGCCTAGAAAGCCTCTCGAAAGAAGGATACAGAAGAATAAAACTGGGCGGACCGCTCAGCTTCGGCATTGGATTCGGACACCACAAAGGAACACCCAGCCCAGTCAACCCTGCAAAGCCCTCCTCATTAACTCCTGGGGACTGGTGCCAAAGTAGGGAGAAGTGGACCACACATTAGTCAAGCAACTGTGTGACGTAGTGATACATTTAAAATCATAGTTATTAGGCAAAGTCCCAGGTACCTCCATCAGCAGTCATCGGACAGGACAGACCCACCAGTGGTGGGGCGCAGTGATGTACCCTCAGATGCAAGTGCCCTTCGTGTCATTAACATTGACTCCAGAGCCAAGGAAATCTCATGCCTTCAGGTCAAACATGGGCAAGGAAACCTCCTGCTGATTACCGCCCTCCCTCAGCCGATGAATCAGTGCTCCTCCATTTTGAGCACAACTTGGAGGAAGCACTAAAGGTGACAAAAGTTCCAGAATGTACAGTAGGTGTGAGATTTAGTGCAGAGTTCCCCCGCATTTCAGTATCAAGAAACAAATGAACGAACTGGGCACAGCAAATGCTAAAGGTCCTGATATACCTATCAATTCATCCAATGAAAAGCGACGAGTTAAGAAAGTAACTATAGGTTTTTATTGGCTAAATAACAGAGCCCACCCTCGTGGGTGATCGGATCCAACAAGGAGGAATACCAGCCAGTCGACCACCTTTATACCTGGGCTGGTAGGTGGAGCCATGGGCGGAGTCGGCAGTGGTCAGCCCAGGTATAACAGTGTGACAAGAGGCGACCTCGTACAATGATAACAATGTGAACAGTGATAACTATAGGGAAACGATCTAACAGTGATAACTATAGTGTAACGATAGTGAACGATAAAAGTGGTTTACCACATTCACCCCTTGTTTAGATTGGAGTCCGGCGGGGTGAAGTGTACTACCAGTTCTGGTATGTCAGTCTGTCCGGAGGCCTCGTAAGCCTTTCTGATCGTCGCAGCGGCGGTGTTGCGGTATCCGGTGTTAATGCTGGCGTCTGCGAGGTAGGCGAAGGCTCTTGGGGTTCCGGCGTACCGTCTACCTGGGCTAGAATTGGGGGGGTGGTGGGGGGGGGTAAAGGTGGTGTCTCCGGAGTGCCCGAGGGTGCGAGGTCTCGTAAGGAGACTGTATCCTCCCGCCCGTCTGGGTATGCCACGTAGGCGTACTGGGGGTTGGCGTGCAGGAGGTTCACCCTCTCGACCAGGGGGTCCGTTTTATGGGCCCTCACGTGCTTTCGCAGCAAGACAGGCCCCGGAGAGGTCAGCCAGGTTGGTAGCGTGGTTCCTGTAGTCGACTTCCTGGGGAAAACAAACATTCGTTCATGGGGGGTGGCGTTGATGGCAGTGCAAAGTAGTGACCGGGTGGAATGCAGCGCCGCCGGGAGGACCTCCTGCCAGCGAGAGGTTGGGAGGCCCTTAGACTTTAAGGCTAAGAGGACGGCCTTCCATACCGTCGCGTTCTCTCTTTCCACCTGGCCGTTCCCTCGGGGATTGTAGCTGGTGGTCCTGCTTGCAGCAATACCTCTCGCTAGTAGGAACTGGCGGAGTTCCTCGCTCATGAAGGAGGAGCCCCGGTCACTATGTATATAGTTTGGGAACCCGAACAAGGCGAAGAGGTCGTTCAGGCATTTAATGACCGTGGTACTGGTCATGTCTGGGCAGGGGAAGGCAAAGGGGAAACGGGAGTACTCATCAACAATATTGAGGAAGTACACATTACGGTCAGAGGACGGGAGGGGCCCCTTAAAATCGATGCTCAAGCGCTCGAAGGGGCGGGTGGCCTTGATCAGGCTTGCTCTGTCCGGCCTAAAGAAGTGCGGTTTGCACTCGGCACAGGTCTGGCAGTTCCTGGTCATGGTCCTGACCTCCTCGATGGAGTAGGGCAGGTTGCGGGCCTTAATGAAGTGGTAAAGTCTGGTGACCCCAGGGTGGCAGAGGTCGTTGTGGAGGGTCTGAAGTCTATCAGTTTGCGCGTTGGCGCATGTAATTCGCGATAGAGCGTCAGGGGGTTCGTTCAGCTTACCAGGCCGGTACAAGATATCATAATCGTAGGTGGATAGCTCGATTCTCCACCTCAAGATCTTGTCGTTCTTGATTTTACCCCTCAGCTTGTTATTAAACATAAAAGCGACCGAACGCTGGTCGGTGAGGAGGGTAAATCGCTTGCCTGCGAGGTAATGCCTCCAGTGGCGTACCGCCTCCACAATCG
The DNA here is from genome assembly GCF_052327205.1 of Somniosus microcephalus. Lineage (NCBI taxonomy): Eukaryota > Metazoa > Chordata > Chondrichthyes > Squaliformes > Somniosidae > Somniosus > Somniosus microcephalus. The sequence continues at coordinate 137,399 of NW_028225442.1, read as the reverse complement.
CCTGGGCCTCCTTCTCGACCGAAGAGTGTCGGATCTCAGGGCCCTGTAGGGTCCTTGAGAAGGCGGCCACCGGTCTCCCCTCCTTGTTGAGGGTAGCGGCTAGGGCGAAGTCGGATGCATCGCTCTCCACTTGGAAGGGGATGGACTCATCCACCGCGTGCGTAGTGGCCTTAGCAATGTCTCCCTTGATGAGGGAGAAGGCCGCGCACGCTTCTTCCGTAAGGGGGAAGGAGGTGGACTTCATGAGGAGTCTGGCTTTGTCCGCATAATTCGGCACCCATTGGGCATAGTAGGCGAAGAGCCCCAGGGTTCTCTTCAGCGCCTTTGGACAGTGGGGGAGGGGTAGCTCCATGAGGGGGCGCATTCTTTCGGGATCAGGGCCGATGACTCCGTTCTCTACTACGCAGCCGAGGATGGCAAGGCGCGAGGTGTTAAAAACACATTTCTCCTTATTGTAGGTGAGGTTCAGCCATTGGGCCGTACGGAGGAATCTTTCCAGATTAACGTCATGGTCTTGCCGGTCGCGGCCGCAGATGGTGACGTTATCTAGATAGGGGAACGTGGCTTGCAGCCTGTTCTGGTCAACCATCCGGTCCATCTCCCTTTGGAAGACCGAAACCCCGTTGGTGACGCCGAAGGGGACCCTAAGGAAGTGGTAGAGGCAGCCATTCGCCTCGAAGGCGGTATACTGGCGGTCCTCGGGGTGGAAAGGGAGTTGGTGGTAGGCCGACTTGAGGTCGATGGTAGAGAATACCCGGTATTGTGCAATCTGATTGACCATATCAGATATGCAGGGAAGGGGGTATGCGTCCAGCTGGGTGTACCGGTTTATGGTTTGGCTGTAGTCGATGACCAAGCGGTTTTTATTGCCGGTCTTAACGACTAAGACCTGGGCACGCCAGGGGCTGATGCTCCCCTCGATGATGCCCTCCTTCAGGAGGCGCTGCACCTCAGAGCTAATAAAAGCTCTGTCCCCGGCGCTGTACCGTCTGCTCTTGGTAGCGACGGGTTTGCAGTCAGGGGTGAGGTTAGCGAACAGGGAAGGTGGCGGGACCTTGAGGGTGGATAGGCCGGTGTTACGCGGTGGGCGATTTAAAGGCTGCTGGTTGTCGACTGTGAGCGGGGGGAGGGGTCCACCGTATGCTAGAGTGACACTTTGGAGGTGGGATTGAAAGTCCAGCCCTAGTAGGACGGCAGCGCATAGCTGGGGCAGGACGAGGAGTTTAAAGTTTTTATACTCCGTGCCCTTAACCGACAGGGTCACAACACAGTAGCCGCTGATGTCTGTGGCGTGGGACCTCGATGCCATCGAGATCCGGTTGCGCGTTGGCTGGACAGTGAGGGAGTAGTGGCTCACCGTGTCTGGATGGATGGATGAAACTCTCCGTGCTTCCGCTGTCGAACAGGCAGGTCGTGGCGTGGCCGTCTACTTTGATGTCCATCATTGATTTGGACAGATGATGCGGGCGAGCTTGGTCTAGTGTGACGGAGGCTAGTGTGTGGCCGAGCGAGTCGCTGTAGTCTGTGGGTGAAGCGGTTGTCAGGTCTGGAGGTAAGGTGGCGGTCGAGTGCGGTGGGTAAAATGGCGGCGAAGATGGCTGCCCCCACAACCCACATGAGGCACTGCTGGTGTCGGTTGCCTGGATCAAAGATGGCCGCCCCCACTGCTCACACGAGAGAATGCTGGCATCTGTGGCCTTGATAAAAGATGGCCGCCCCCACAACTCGCATGAGGCACTGCTGGCCTCTGCTGCTCTCCCTCTGCAGGCCTTAGCGAAATGGCCTTTTTTCTGGCAGCTGGAACACGTCGTGTTTCTGGCTGGGCAGCGCGACCTCGGGTGTTTCGCCTGCCCACAGAAGAAGCAGCCGGCGGCCCGATCGCGGGGGTCTGAAGTCGCAGCCGGTACCGGGGGTGGCGGTCCCGGTCGGGTCCGGGACGCCGGCGCTGCGGGGGGTATTGCGGTCGGGGTCGGGCCCGAGTCCCAGAGTCGCGAACAGTACCTGGAATACACCGAGGTCCCGCTGGGTCACTTCTCGGGAGTAGGCCAGGGCTGCAGCTGTGTTCAGGTCGAGGTCCTTTGATTCCAGCAGTCTCTGCCATGAGTAGTCGGACCGAAGGCCTTTCACGAAGGCATCGCGGATGTTATCTTCAGTGTTTTCTGCAGCCGATACTGCTTTAAAGTCACAGTCCCTGCCGAGTGTTCGTAGCGCCCGTAAAAATTCAGCTGCAGACTCTCCTGGCTGTTGCGGGCGGGATCTTAGGAGGTGTCTGGCATACATGGAATTTACCGGGCTCCGGTACTGTTGTTTCAGTAGGTTGATAGCGGCCTCGTATGTAGTAATGTCCTGGATGAGTGCGTATACTTTAGGGCTCGCTTGGGCGGTCAGAACTCTTAGTTTGGATCTCTGAGGGACGCCGGATTCTTCCAGGTAGGATTCGAAGCAGCACAGCCAGTGTTCGAAGTCGAGGGCTGAGTTTGCTGCCTGTGGGTTTAGATCCAGGTACGGAGGTCTGAGGGCTCGCAGCCAAGCCGGCTGCTGTGGCTGTTGTAGCTCAGCGTGTGGCTGTTGTAGCTGGGCGTCTGACTGGTCTGGCACGTTAGACATTTTAAAATTTAGCCAATAAAATTGATATACCTATCAATTCATCCAATGAAAAGCGACGAGTTAAGAAAGTAACTATAGGTTTTTATTGGCTAAATAACAGAGCCCACCCTCGTGGGTGATCGGATCCAACAAGGAGGAATACCAGCCAGTCGACCACCTTTATACCTGGGCAGGTAGGTGGAGCCATGGGCGGAGTCGGCAGTGGTCAGCCCAGGTATAACAGTGTGACAAGAGGCGACCTCGTACAGTGATACAACAATGTGAACAGTGATAACTATAGTGTAACGATAGTGAACGATAAAAGTGGTTTACCACAGGTCCCGTCAATATTCTGGCTGTGGTGCTGAAGATCTGTGCTCTGGAACTAACCGCACATCTAGTGAAGTTGTTCCAGATATCCAGAATTGTCCAGGTATGTCCTGTCCACAAAGAGCAGGACAAATCCAACCCGATCAATTACTGCCCTATCAGCCTGTTTGCAATCATCAAAGTGTTGGAAGGAGTTATAAACACTGCGATCAAGCAGCACTTCGTCACAAATAAGCTGCTCACCGAGGCTCAATTTGAGTTCCACCAGGACCAATCGACTCCAAACAAAGGACCAAAGAACTGAATTCCAGCTGTGAGGTGACAGTGACTGTGTTTGACATCAAGGCAGTGTTCGACATGTGTGGCACCATGGAGTGTGGTTATTGTAGGAGAATCGTCTCAGCACCAGGACATCACTGCAGGAGATCCTCGGGACAGAGTTCGACGTGTGTGACACCATGGAGTGTGGTTATTGGAGGAGAATCGTCTCAGCACCAGGACATCACTGCAGGAGATCCTCGGGACAGTGTTCGACGTGTGTGGCACCATGGCGTCTGGTTATTGGAGGAGAATCATCTCAGCACCAGGACATCACTGCAGGAGATCCTCAGGACAGTGTTCGACGTGTGTGGCACCATGGAGTGTGGTTATTGGAGGAGAATCGTCTCAGCACCAGGACATCACTGCAGGAGATCCTCGGGACAGTGTTCGACGTGTGTGGCACCATGGAGTGTGGTTATTGGAGAATCGTCTCAGCACCAGGACATCACTGCAGGAGATCCTCGGGACAGTGTTCGACGTGTGTGTGGCACCATGGAGTGTGGTTATTGGAGAATCGTCTCAGCACCAGGACATCACTGCAGGAGATCCTCGGGGCAGTGTTCGACGTGTGTGGCACCATGGAGTGTGGTTATTGGAGAATCGTCTCAGCACCAGGACATCACTGCAGGAGATCCTCGGGACAGTGTTCGACGTGTGTGGCACCATGGAGTGTGGTTATTGGAGGAGAATCGTCTCAGCACCAGGACATCACTGCAGGAGATCCTCGGGACAGTGTTCGACGTGTGTGGCACCATGGAGTGTGGTTATTGGAGAATCGTCTCAGCACCAGGACATCACTGCAGGAGATCCTCGGGACAGTGTTCGACGTGTGTGGCACCATGGAGTGTGGTTATTGGAGAATCGTCTCAGCACCAGGACATCACTGCAGGAGTTCCTCGGGACAGTGTTCGACGTGTGTGACACCATGGAGTGTGGTTATTGGAGAATCGTCTCAGCACCAGGTCATCACTGCAGGAGATCCTCGGGACAGTGTTCAACATGTGTGGCACCATGGAGTGTGGTTATTGGAGAATCGTCTCAGCACCAGGACATCACTGCAGGAGATCCTCGGGACAGTGTTCGACGTGTGTGGCACCATGGAGTGTGGTTATTGGAGAATCGTCTCAGCACCAGGACATCACTGCAGGAGATCCTCGGGACAGTGTTCGATGTGTGTGGCACCATGGAGTGTGGTTATTGGAGAATCGTCTCAGCACCAGGACATCACTGCAGGAGATCCTCGGGACAGTGTTCGACGTGTGTGACACCATGGAGTGTGGTTATTGGAGGAGAATCGTCTCAGCACCAGGACATCACTGCAGGAGATCCTCGGGACAGTGTTCGACGTGTGTGGCACCATGGAGTGTGGTTATTGGAGGAGAATCGTCTCAGCATCAGGACATCACTGCAGGAGATCCTCGGGACAGTGTTCGACGTGTGTGACACCATGGAGTGTGGTTATTGGAGAATCGTCTCAGCATCAGGACATCACTGTAGGAGATCCTCGGGACAGTGTTCGACGTGTGTGACACCATGGAGTGTGGTTATTGGAGAATCGTCTCAGCACCAGGACATCACTGCAGGAGATCCTCGGGACAGTGTTCGACGTGTGTGGCACCATGGAGTGTGGTTATTGGAGGAGAATCGTCTCAGCATCAGGACATCACTGCAGGAGATCCTCGGGACAGTGTTCGACGTGTGTGGCACCATGGAGTGTGGTTATTGGAGAATCGTCTCAGCACCAGGACATCACTGCAGGAGATCCTCGGGGCAGTGTTCGACGTGTGTGGCACCATGGAGTGTGGTTATTGGAGAATCCTCTCAGCACCAGGACATCACTGCAGGAGATCCTCGGGACAGTGTTCGACGTGTGTGGCACCATGGAGTGTGGTTATTGGAGAATCGCCTCAGCACCAGGACATCACTGCAGGAGATCCTCGGGACAGTGTTCGACGTGTGTGGCACCATGGAGTGTGGTTATTGGAGGAGAATCGTCTCAGCACCAGGACATCACTGCAGGAGATCCTCGGGACAGTGTTCGACGTGTGTGACACCATGGAGTGTGGTTATTGGAGAATCATCTCAGCACCAGGACATCACTGCAGGAGATCCTCGGGACAGTGTTCGACGTGTGTGACACCATGGAGTGTGGTTATTGGAGAATCGTCTCAGCACCAGGACATCACTGCAGGAGATCCTCGGGACAATGTTCGACGTGTGTGACACCATGGAGTGTGGTTATTGGAGAATCGTCTCAGCACCAGGACATCACTGCAGGAGATCCTCGGGACAGTGTTCGACGTGTGTGGCACCATGGAGTGTGGTTATTGGAGAATCGTCTCAGCACCAGGACATCACTGCAGGAGATCCTCGGGACAGTGTTCGACGTGTGTGACATCATGGAGTGTGGTTATTGGAGGTGAATCGTCTCAGCACCAGGACATCACTGCAGGAGATCCTCGGGACAGTGTTCGACGTGTGTGGCACCATGGAGTGTGGTTATTGGAGGAGAATCGTCTCAGCACCAGGACATCACTGCAGGAGATCCTCGGGACAATGTTCGACGTGTGTGACACCATGGAGTGTGGTTATTGGAGAATCGTCTCAGCACCAGGACATCACTGCAGGAGATCCTCGGGACAGTGTTCGACGTGTGTGGCACCATGGAGTGTGGTTATTGGAGAATCGTCTCAGCACCAGGACATCACTGCAGGAGATCCTCGGGACAGTGTTCGACGTGTGTGGCACCATGGAGTGTGGTTATTGGAGAATCGTCTCAGCACCAGGACATCACTGCAGGAGTTCCTCGGGACAGTGTTCGACGTGTGTGGCACCATGGAGTGTGGTTATTGGAGAATCGTCTCAGCACCAGGACATCACTGCAGGAGATCCTCGGGACAGTGTTCGATGTGTGTGACACCATGGAGTGTGGTTATTGGAGAATCGTCTCAGCACCAGGACATCACTGCAGGAGATCCTCGGGGCAGTGTTCGACGTGTGTGACACCATGGAGTGTGGTTATTGGAGAATCGTCTCAGCACCAGGACATCACTGCAGGAGATCCTCGGGACAGTGTTCGACGTGTGTGACACCATGGAGTGTGGTTATTGGAGAATCGTCTCAGCACCAGGACATCACTGCAGGAGATCCTCGGGACAGTGTTCGACGTGTGTGGCACCATGGAGTGTGGTTATTGGAGAATCGTCTCAGCACCAGGACATCACTGCAGGAGATCCTCGGGACAGTGTTCGACGTGTGTGGCACCATGGAGTGTGGTTATTGGAGAATCGTCTCAGCACCAGGACATCACTGCAGGAGTTCCTCGGGACAGTGTTCGACGTGTGTGGCACCATGGAGTGTGGTTATTGGAGAATCGTCTCAGCACCAGGACATCACTGCAGGAGATCCTCGGGACAGTGTTCGATGTGTGTGACACCATGGAGTGTGGTTATTGGAGGAGAATCGTCTCAGCACCAGGACATCACTGCAGGAGATCCTCGGGGCAGTGTTCGACGTGTGTGACACCATGGAGTGTGGTTATTGGAGAATCGTCTCAGCACCAGGACATCACTGCAGGAGATCCTCGGGGCAGTGTTCGACGTGTGTGACACCATGGAGTGTGGTTATTGGAGAATCGTCTCAGCACCAGGACATCACTGCAGGAGATCCTCGGGACAGTGTTCGACGTGTGTGACACCATGGAGTGTGGTTATTGGAGAATCGTCTCAGCACCAGGACATCACTGCAGGAGATCCTCGGGACAGTGTTCGACGTGTGTGGCACCATGGAGTGTGGTTATTGGAGAATCGTCTCAGCACCAGGACATCACTGCAGGAGATCCTCGGGACAGTGTTCGACGTGTGTGACACCATGGAGTGTGGTTATTGGAGAATCGTCTCAGCATCAGGACATCACTGCAGGTGTTCCTCGGGACAGTGTTCGACGTGTGTGGCACCATGGAGTGTGGTTATTGGAGGCGAATCGTCTCAGCACCAGGACATCACTGCAGGAGATCCTCGGGACAGTGTTCGACGTGTGTGACACCATGGAGTGTGGTTATTGGAGGAGAATCGTCTCAGCACCAGGACATCACGGCAGGAGATCCTCGGGACAGAGTTCGACGTGTGTGACACCATGGAGTGTGGTTATTGGAGGAGAATCGTCTCAGCACCAGGACATCACTGCAGGAGATCCTCGGGACAGTGTTCGACGTGTGTGGCACCATGGAGTGTGGTTATTGGAGGAGAATCGTCTCAGCACCAGGACATCACTGCAGGAGATCCTCGGGACAGTGTTCGACGTGTGTGACACCATGGAGTGTGGTTATTGGAGAATCGTCTCAGCACCAGGACATCACTGCAGGAGATCCTCGGGACAGTGTTCGACGTGTGTGACACCATGGAGTGTGGTTATTGGAGAATCGTCTCAGCGCCAGGACATCACTGCAGGAGTTCCTCGGGACAGTGTTCGACGTGTGTGACACCATGGAGTGCGGTTATTGGAGAATCGTCTCAGCACCAGGACATCACTGCAGGAGATCCTCGGGACAGTGTTCGACGTGTGTGACACCATGGAGTGTGGTTATTGGAGAATCGTCTCAGCACCAGGACATCACTGCAGGAGATCCTCGGGACAGTGTTCGACGTGTGTGACACCATGGAGTGTGGTTATTGGAGAATCGTCTCAGCACCAGGACATCACTGCAGGAGTTCCTCGGGACAGTGTTCGACGTGTGTGACACCATGGAGTGTGGTTATTGGAGGAGAATCGTCTCAGCACCAGGACATCACTGCAGGAGATCCTCGGGACAATGTTCGACGTGTGTGACACCATGGAGTGTGGTTATTGGAGAATCGTCTCAGCACCAGGACATCACTGCAGGAGATCCTCGGGACAGTGTTCGACGTATGTGGCACCATGGGGTGTGGTTATTGGAGGAGAATCGTCTCAGCACCAGGACATCACTGCAGGAGTTCCTCGGGACAGTGTTCGACGTGTGTGACACCATGGAGTGTGGTTATTGGAGAATCGTCTCAGCACCAGGACATCACTGCAGGAGATCCTCGGGACAGTGTTCGACGTGTGTGGCACCATGGAGTGTGGTTATTGGAGAATCGTCTCAGCACCAGGACATCACTGCAGGAGATCCTCGGGACAGTGTTCGACGTGTGTGGCACCATGGAGTGTGGTTATTGGAGGAGAATCGTCTCAGCACCAGGACATCACGGCAGGAGATCCTCGGGACAGAGTTCGACGTGTGTGACACCATGGAGTGTGGTTATTGGAGAATCGTCTCAGCACCAGGACATCACTGCAGGAGATCCTCGGGACAGTGTTCGACGTGTGTGGCACCATGGAGTGTGGTTATTGGAGGAGAATCGTCTCAGCACCAGGACATCACTGCAGGAGATCCTCGGGACAGTGTTCGACGTGTGTGGCACCATGGAGTGTGGTTATTGGAGGAGAATCGTCTCAGCACCAGGACATCACTGCAGGAGATCCTCGGGACAGTGTTCGACATGTGTGACACCATGGAGTGTGGTTATTGGAGGAGAATCGTCTCAGCACCAGGACATCACTGCAGGAGATCCTCGGGACAGTGTTCGACGTGTGTGACACCATGGAGTGTGGTTATTGGAGGAGAATCGTCTCAGCACCAGGACATCACTGCAGGAGATCCTCGGGACAGTGTTCGACGTGTGTGGCACCATGGAGTGTGGTTATTGGAGGAGAATCGTCTCAGCACCAGGACATCACTGCAGGAGATCCTCGGGACAGTGTTCGACGTGTGTGGCACCATGGAGTGTGGTTATTGGAGAATCGTCTCAGCACCAGGACATCACTGCAGGAGATCCTCGGGACAGTGTTCGACGTGTGTGACACCATGGAGTGTGGTTATTGGAGGCGAATCGTCTCAGCACCAGGACATCACTGCAGGAGATCCTCGGGACAGTGTTCGACGTGTGTGACACCATGGAGTGTGGTTATTGGAGGAGAATCGTCTCAGCACCAGGACATCACTGCAGGAGATCCTCGGGGCAGAGTTCGACGTGTGTGACACCATGGAGTGTGGTTATTGGAGAATCGTCTCAGCACCAGGACATCACTGCAGGAGATCCTCGGGACAGTGTTCGACGTGTGTGGCACCATGGAGTGTGGTTATTGGAGAATCGTCTCAGCACCAGGACATCACTGCAGGAGATCCTCGGGACAGTGTTCGACGTGTGTGGCACCATGGAGTGTGGTTATTGGAGAATCGTCTCAGCACCAGGACATCACTGCAGGAGATCCTCGGGACAGTGTTCGACGTGTGTGGCACCATGGAGTCTGGTTATTGGAGAATCGTCTCAGCACCAGGACATCACTGCAGGAGATCCTCGGGACAGTGTTCGACGTGTGTGACACCATGGAGTGTGGTTATTGGAGAATCGTCTCAGCACCAGGACATCACTGCAGGAGTTCCTCGGGACAGTGTTCGACGTGTGTGACACCATGGAGTGTGGTTATTGGAGGAGAATCGTCTCAGCACCAGGACATCACTGCAGGAGATCCTCGGGACAGTGTTCGACGTGTGTGACACCATGGAGTGTGGTTATTGGAGGAGAATCGTCTCAGCACCAGGACATCACTGCAGGAGATCCTCGGGACAGTGTTCGACGTGTGTGGCACCATGGAGTGTGGTTATTGGAGAATCGTCTCAGCACCAGGACATCACTGCAGGAGATCCTCGGGACAGTGTTCGACGTGTGTGGCACCATGGAGTGTGGTTATTGGAGAATCGTCTCAGCACCAGGACATCACTGCAGGAGATCCTCGGGACAGTGTTCGACGTGTGTGGCACCATGGAGTGTGGTTATTGGAGGAGAATCGTCTCAGCACCAGGACATCACTGCAGGAGATCCTCGGGACAGTGTTCGACGTGTGTGGCACCATGGAGTGTGGTTATTGGAGAATCGTCTCAGCACCAGGACATCACTGCAGGAGATCCTCGGGACAGTGTTCGACGTGTGTGACACCATGGAGTGTGGTTATTGGAGGAGAATCGTCTCAGCACCAGTACATCACTGCAGGAGATCCTCGGGACAGTGTTCATCGTGTGTGGCACCATGGAGTGTGGTTATTGGAGAATCGTCTCAGCACCAGGACATCACTGCAGGAGATCCTCGGGACAGTGTTCGACGTGTGTGACACCATGGAGTGTGGTTATTGGAGAATCGTCTCAGCACCAGGACATCACTGCAGGAGATCCTCGGGACAGTGTTCGACGTGTGTGACACCATGGAGTGTGGTTATTGGAGAATCATCTCAGCACCAGGACATCACTGCAGGAGATCCTCGGGACAGTGTTCGACGTGTGTGACACCATGGAGTGTGGTTATTGGAGGAGAATCGTCTCAGCACCAGGACATCACTGCAGGAGATCCTCGGGACAGTGTTCGACGTGTGTGGCACCATGGAGTGTGGTTATTGGAGGAGAATCGTCTCAGCACCAGGACATCACTGCAGGAGATCCTCGGGACAGTGTTCGACGTGTGTGACACCATGGAGTGTGGTTATTGGAGAATCGTCTCAGCACCAGGACATCACTGCAGGAGATCCTCGGGACAGTGTTCGACGTGTGTGGCACCATGGAGTGTGGTTATTGGAGAATCGTCTCAGCACCAGGACATCACTGCAGGAGATCCTCGGGACAGTGTTCGACGTGTGTGACACCATGGAGTGTGGTTATTGGAGAATCGTCTCAGCACCAGGACATCACTGCAGGAGTTCCTCGGGACAGTGTTCGACGTGTGTGGCACCATGGAGTGTGGTTATTGGAGCATCGTCTCAGCCCCAGGACATCACTGCAGGAGATCCTCGGGACAGTGTTCGACATGTGTGGCACCATGGAGTGTGGTTATTGGAGAATCGTCTCAGCACCAGGACATCACTGCAGGAGATCCTCGGGACAGTGTTCGACGTGTGTGACACCATGGAGTGTGGTTATTGGAGAATCGTCTCAGCACCAGGACATCACTGCAGGAGATCCTCGGGACAGTGTTCGACGTGTGTGGCACCATGGAGTTTGGTTATTGGAGAATCGTCTCAGCACCAAGACATCACTGCAGGAGATCCTCGGGACAGTGTTCGACGTGTGTGGCACCATGGAGTGTGGTTATTGGAGGAGAATCGTCTCAGCACCAGGACATCACTGCAGGAGATCCTCGGGACAGTGTTCGACGTGTGTGACACCATGGAGTGTGGTTATTGGAGGAGAATCGTCTCAGCACCAGGACATCACTGCAGGAGATCCTCGGGACAGTGTTCGACGTGTGTGGCACCATGGAGTGTGGTTATTGGAGAATCGTCTCAGCACCAGGACATCACTGCAGGAGATCCTCGGGACAGTGTTCGACGTGTGTGACACCATGGAGTGTGGTTATTGGAGAATCGTCTCAGCACCAGGACATCACTGCAGGAGATCCTCGGGACAGTGTTCGACGTGTGTGGCACCATGGAGTGTGGTTATTGGAGAATCGTCTCAGCACCAGGACATCACTGCAGGAGATCCTCGGGACAGTGTTCGACGTGTGTGGCACCATGGAGTGTGGTTATTGGAGGAGAATCGTCTCAGCACCAGGACATCACTGCAGGAGTTCCTCGGGAGTGTTCGACGTGTGTGGCACCATGGAGTGTGGTTATTGGAGGAGAATCATCTCAGCACCCGGACATCACTGCAGGAGATCCTCGGGAGTGTTCGACGTGTGTGGCACCATGGAGTGTGGTTATTGGAGAATCGTCTCAGCACCAGGTCATCACTGCAGGAGATCCTCGGGACAGTGTTCGACGTGTGTGACACCATGGAGTGTGGTTATTGGAGAATCGTCTCAGCGCCAGGACATCACTGCAGGAGATCCTCGGGACAGTGTTCGACGTGTGTGACACCATGGAGTGTGGTTATTGGAGAATCGTCTCAGCACCAGGACATCACTGCAGGAGATCCTCGGGACAGTGTTCGACGTGTGTGACACCATGGAGTGTGGTTATTGGAGGTGAATCGTCTCAGCACCAGGACATCACTGCAGGAGATCCTCGGGACAGTGTTCGACGTGTGTGGCACCATGGCGTCTGGTTATTGGAGAATCGTCTCAGCACCAGGACATCACTGCAGGAGATCCTCGGGACAGTTTTCGACGTGTGTGACACCATGGAGTGTGGTTATTGGAGGAGAATCGTCTCAGCACCAGGACATCACTGCAGGAGATCCTCGGGACAGTGTTCGACGTGTGTGGCACCATGGAGTGTGGTTATTGGAGAATCGTCTCAGCACCAGGACATCACTGCAGGAGTTCCTCGGGACAGTGTTCGACGTGTGTGACACCATGGAGTGTGGTTATTGGAGAATCATCTCAGCACCAGGACATCACTGCAGGAGATCCTCGGGACAGTGTTCGACGTGTGTGACACCATGGAGTGTGGTTATTGGAGAATCATCTCAGCACCAGGACATCACTGCAGGAGATCCTCGGGACAGTGTTCGACGTGTGTGACACCATGGAGTGTGGTTATTGGAGGAGAATCGTCTCAGCACCAGGACATCACTGCAGGAGATCCTCGGGACAGTGTTCGACGTGTGTGGCACCATGGAGTGTGGTTATTGGAGGAGAATCGTCTCAGCACCAGGACATCACTGCAGGAGATCCTTGGGACAGTGTTCGACGTGTGTGACACCATGGAGTGTGGTTATTGGAGAATCGTCTCAGCACCAGGACATCACTGCAGGAGATCCTCAGGACAGTGTTCATGGTGTGTGGTTATTGGAGAATCGTCTCAGCACCAGGACATCACTGCAGGAGATCCTCGGGACAGTGTTCGACGTGTGTGGCACCATGGAGTGTGGTTATTGGAGAATCGTCTCAGCACCAGGACATCACTGCAGGAGATCCTCGGGACAGTGTTCGACGTGTGTGGCACCATGGAGTGTGGTTATTGGAGGAGAATCGTCTCAGCACCAGGGCATCACTGCAGGAGTTCCTCGGGAGTGTTCGACGTGTGTGGCACCATGGAGTGTGGTTATTGGAGGAGAATCATCTCAGCACCCGGACATCACTGCAGGAGATCCTCGGGAGTGTTCGACGTGTGTGGCACCATGGAGTGTGGTTATTGGAGAATCGTCTCAGCGCCAGGACATCACTGCAGGAGATCCTCGGGACAGTGTTCGACGTGTGTGACACCATGGAGTGTGGTTATTGGAGAATCGTCTCAGCACCAGGACATCACTGCAGGAGATCCTCGGGACAGTGTTCGACGTGTGTGACACCATGGAGTGTGGTTATTGGAGGTGAATCGTCTCAGCACCAGGACATCACTGCAGGAGATCCTCGGGACAGTGTTCGACGTGTGTGGCACCATGGAGTGTGGTTATTGGAGAATCGTCTCAGCACCAGGACATCACTGCAGGAGTTCCTCGGGACAGTGTTCGACGTGTGTGACACCATGGAGTGTGGTTATTGGAGAATCGTCTCAGCACCAGGACATCACTGCAGGAGATCCTCGGGACAGTGTTCGACGTGTGTGACACCATGGAGTGTGGTTATTGGAGGAGAATCGTCTCAGCACCAGGACATCACTGCAGGAGATCCTCGGGACAGTGTTCGACGTGTGTGGCACCATGGAGTGTGGTTATTGGAGAATCGTCTCAGCACCAGGACATCACTGCAGGAGATCCTCGGGACAGTGTTCGACGTGTGTGGCACCATGGAGTGTGGTTATTGGAGAATCGTCTCAGCACCAGGACATCACTGCAGGAGATCCTCGGGGCAGTGTTCGACGTGTGTGGCACCATGGAGTGTGGTTATTGGAGGAGAATCGTCTCAGCACCAGGACATCACTGCAGGAGATCCTCGGGACAGTGTTCGACGTGTGTGGCACCATGGAGTGTGGTTATTGGAGAATCGTCTCAGCACCAGGACATCACTGCAGGAGATCCTCGGGACAGTGTTCGACGTGTGTGTGACACCATGGAGTGTGGTTATTGGAGGAGAATCGTCTCAGCACCAGGACATCACTGCAGGAGTTCCTCGGGACAGTGTTCGACGTGTGTGGCACCATGGAGTGTGGTTATTGGAGGTGAATCGTCTCAGCACCAGGACATCACTGCAGGAGATCCTCGGGACAGTGTTCGACGTGTGTGACACCATGGAGTGTGGTTATTGGAGAATCGTCTCAGCACCAGGACATCACTGCAGGAGATCCTCGGGACAGTGTTCGACGTGTGTGGCACCATGGAGTGTGGTTATTGGAGAATCGTCTCAGCACCAGGACATCACTGCAGGAGTTCCTCGGGACAGTGTTCGACGTGTGTGGCACCATGGAGTGTGGTTATTGGAGAATCGTCTCAGCACCAGGACATCACTGCAGGAGATCCTCGGGACAGTGTTCGACGTGTGTGGCACCATGGAGTGTGGTTATTGGAGAATCGTCTCAGCACCAGGACATCACTGCAGGAGATCCTCGGGACAGTGTTCGACGTGTGTGACACCATGGAGTGTGGTTATTGGAGAATCGTCTCAGCACCAGGACATCACTGCAGGAGATCCTCGGGACAGTGTTCGACGTGTGTGGCACCATGGAGTGTGGTTATTGGAGAATCGTCTCAGCACCAGGACATCACTGCAGGAGATCCTCGGGACAGTGTTCGACGTGTGTGACACCATGGAGTGTGGTTATTGGAGGAGAATCGTCTCAGCACCAGGACATCACTGCAGGAGATCCTCGGGACAGTGTTCGACGTGTGTGACACCATGGAGTGTGGTTATTGGAGGAGAATCGTCTCAGCACCAGGACATCACTGCAGGAGATCCTCGGGACAGTGTTCGACGTGTGTGGCCCCATGGAGTGTGGTTATTGGAGAATCGTCTCAGCACCAGGACATCACTGCAGGAGATCCTCGGGACAGTGTTCGACGTGTGTGGCACCATGGAGTGTGGTTATTGGAGAATCGTCTCAGCACCAGGACATCACTGCAGGAGATCCTCGGGACAGTGTTCGACGTGTGTGACACCATGGAGTGTGGTTATTGGAGAATCGTCTCAGCACCAGGACATCACTGCAGGAGATCCTCGGGACAGTGTTCGACGTGTGTGGCACCATGGAGTGTGGTTATTGGAGGAGAATCGTCTCAGCACCAGGACATCACTGCAGGAGATCCTCGGGACAGTGTTCGACGTGTGTGACACCATGGAGTGTGGTTATTGGAGAATCGTCTCAGCACCAGGACATCACTGCAGGAGATCCTCGGGACAGTGTTCGACGTGTGTGACACCATGGAGTGTGGTTATTGGAGAATCGTCTCAGCACCAGGACATCACTGCAGGAGATCCTCGGGACAGTGTTCGACGTGTGTGGCACCATGGAGTGTGGTTATTGGAGAATCGTCTCAGCACCAGGACATCACTGCAGGAGATCCTCGGGACAGTGTTCGACGTGTGTGACACCATGGAGTGTGGTTATTGGAGGAGAATCGTCTCAGCACCAGGACATCACTGCAGGAGTTCCTCGGGACAGTGTTCGACGTGTGTGACACCATGGAGTGTGGTTATTGGAGGAGAATCGTCTCAGCACCAGGACATCACTGCAGGAGTTCCTCGGGACAGTGTTCGACGTGTGTGGCACCATGGAGTGTGGTTATTGGAGAATCGTCTCAGCACCAGGACATCACTACAGGAGATCCTCGGGACAGTGTTCGACGTATGTGTGACACCATGGAGTGTGGTTATTGGAGAATCGTCTCAGCACCAGGACATCACTGCAGGAGATCCTCGGGACAGTGTTCGACGTGTGTGGCACCATGGAGTGTGGTTATTGGAGAATCGTCTCAGCACCAGGACATCACTGCAGGAGATCCTCGGGACAGTGTTCGACGTGTGTGACACCATGGAGTGTGGTTATTGGAGAATCGTCTCAGCACCAGGACATCACTGCAGGAGTTCCTCGGGGCAGTGTTCGACGTGTGTGGCACCATGGAGTGTGGTTATTGGAGAATCGTCTCAGCACCAGGACATCACTGCAGGAGATCCTCGGGACAGTGTTCGACGTGTGTGACATCATGGAGTGTGGTTATTGGAGAATCGTCTCAGCACCAGGACATCACTGTAGGAGATCCTCGGGACAGTGTTCGACGTGTGTGACACCATGGAGTGTGGTTATTGGAGGAGAATCGTCTCAGCACCAGGACATCACTGCAGGAGATCCTCGGGACAGTGTTCGACGTGTGTGGCACCATGGAGTGTGGTTATTGGAGAATCGTCTCAGCACCAGGACATCACTGCAGGAGATCCTCGGGACAGTGTTCGACGTGTGTGGCACCATGGAGTGTGGTTATTGGAGAATCGTCTCAGCACCAGGACATCACTGCAGGAGATCCTCGGGGCAGTGTTCGACGTGTGTGGCACCATGGAGTGTGGTTATTGGAGGAGAATCGTCTCAGCACCAGGACATCACTGCAGGAGATCCTCGGGACAGTGTTCGACGTGTGTGGCACCATGGAGTGTGGTTATTGGAGAATCGTCTCAGCACCAGGACATCACTGCAGGAGATCCTCGGGACAGTGTTCGACGTGTGTGTGACACCATGGAGTGTGGTTATTGGAGGAGAATCGTCTCAGCACCAGGACATCACTGCAGGAGTTCCTCGGGACAGTGTTCGACGTGTGTGGCACCATGGAGTGTGGTTATTGGAGGTGAATCGTCTCAGCACCAGGACATCACTGCAGGAGATCCTCGGGACAGTGTTCGACGTGTGTGACACCATGGAGTGTGGTTATTGGAGAATCGTCTCAGCACCAGGACATCACTGCAGGAGATCCTCGGGACAGTGTTCGACGTGTGTGGCACCATGGAGTGTGGTTATTGGAGAATCGTCTCAGCACCAGGACATCACTGCAGGAGATCCTCGGGACAGTGTTCGACGTGTGTGACACCATGGAGTGTGGTTATTGGAGAATCGTCTCAGCACCAGGACATCACTGCAGGAGATCCTCGGGACAGTGTTCGACGTGTGTGGCACCATGGAGTGTGGTTATTGGAGAATCGTCTCAGCACCAGGACATCACTGCAGGAGATCCTCGGGGCAGTGTTCGACGTGTGTGACACCATGGAGTGTGGTTATTGGAGAATCGTCTCAGCACCAGGACATCACTGCAGGAGTTCCTCGGGACAGTGTTCGACGTGTGTGACACCATGGAGTGTGGTTATTGGAGAATCGTCTCAGCACCAGGGCATCACTGCAGGAGATCATCGGGACAGTGTTCGACGTGTGTGGCACCACGGAGTGTGGTTATTGGAGAATCGTCTCAGCACCAGGACATCACTGCAGGAGATCCTCGGGACAGTGTTCGACGTGTGTGACACCATGGAGTGTGGTTATTGGAGAATCGTCTCAGCACCAGGACATCACTGCAGGAGATCCTCGGGACAGTGTTCGACGTGTGTGGCACCATGGAGTGTGGTTATTGGAGAATCGTCTCAGCACCAGGACATCACTGCAGGAGATCCTCGGGACAGTGTTCGACGTGTGTGACACCATGGAGTGTGGTTATTGGAGAATCGTCTCAGCACCAGGACATCACTGCAGGAGATCCTCGGGACAGTGTTCGACGTGTGTGGCACCATGGAGTGTGGTTATTGGAGAATCGTCTCAGCACCAGGACATCACTGCAGGAGATCCTCGGGACAGTGTTCGACGTGTGTGACACCACGGAGTGTGGTTATTGGAGAATCGTCTCGGCACCAGGACATCACTGCAGGAGATCCTCGGGACAGTGTTCGACGTGTGTGACACCATGGAGTGTGGTTATTGGAGGAGAATCGTCTCAGCACCAGGACATCACTGCAGGAGATCCTCGGGACAGTGTTCGACGTGTGTGGCACCATGGAGTGTGGTTATTGGAGAATCGTCTCAGCACCAGGACATCACTGCAGGAGTTCCTCGGGACAGTGTTCGACGTGTGTGACACCATGGAGTGTGGTTATTGGAGAATCGTCTCAGCACCAGGACATCACTGCAGGAGATCCTCGGGACAGTGTTCGATGTGTGTGGCACCATGGAGTGTGGTTATTGGAGAATCGTCTCAGCACCAGGACATCACTGCAGGAGATCCTCGGGACAGTGTTCGACGTGTGTGACACCATGGAGTGTGGTTATTGGAGGAGAATCGTCTCAGCACCAGGACATCACTGCAGGAGTTCCTCGGGACAGTGTTCGACGTGTGTGGCACCATGGAGTGTGGTTATTGGAGAATCGTCTCAGCACCAGGACATCACTGCAGGAGATCCTCGGGACAGTGTTCGACGTGTGTGGCACCATGGAGTGTGGTTATTGGAGAATCGTCTCAGCACCAGGACATCACTGCAGGAGATCCTCGGGACAGTGTTCGACGTGTGTGACACCATGGAGTGTGGTTATTGGAGAATCGTCTCAGCACCAGGACATCACTGCAGGAGATCCTCGGGACAGTGTTCGACGTGTGTGGCACCATGGAGTGTGGTTATTGGAGAATCGTCTCAGCACCAGGACATCACTGCAGGAGATCCTCGGGACAGTGTTCGACGTGTGTGGCACCATGGAGTGTGGTTATTGGAGAATCGTCTCAGCACCAGGACATCACTGCAGGAGATCCTCGGGACAGTGTTCGACGTGTGTGGCACCATGGAGTGTGGTTATTGGAGAATCGTCTCAGCACCAGGACATCACTGCAGGAGATCCTCGGGACAGTGTTCGACGTGTGTGACACCATGGAGTGTGGTTATTGGAGAATCGTCTCAGCACCAGGACATCACTGCAGGAGATCCTCGGGACAGTGTTCGACGTGTGTGGCACCATGGAGTGTGGTTATTGGAGGAGAATCGTCTCAGCACCAGGACATCACTGCAGGAGATCCTCGGGACAGTGTTCGACGTGTGTGACACCATGGAGTGTGGTTATTGGAGAATCGTCTCAGCACCAGGACATCACTGCAGGAGATCCTCGGGACAGTGTTCGACGTGTGTGACACCATGGAGTGTGGTTATTGGAGAATCGTCTCAGCACCAGGACATCACTGCAGGAGATCCTCGGGACAGTGTTCGACGTGTGTGGCACCATGGAGTGTGGTTATTGGAGAATCGTCTCAGCACCAGGACATCACTGCAGGAGATCCTCGGGACAGTGTTCGACGTGTGTGACACCATGGAGTGTGGTTATTGGAGGAGAATCGTCTCAGCACCAGGACATCACTGCAGGAGTTCCTCGGGACAGTGTTCGACGTGTGTGACACCATGGAGTGTGGTTATTGGAGGAGAATCGTCTCAGCACCAGGACATCACTGCAGGAGTTCCTCGGGACAGTGTTCGACGTGTGTGGCACCATGGAGTGTGGTTATTGGAGAATCGTCTCAGCACCAGGACATCACTACAGGAGATCCTCGGGACAGTGTTCGACGTATGTGTGACACCATGGAGTGTGGTTATTGGAGAATCGTCTCAGCACCAGGACATCACTGCAGGAGATCCTCGGGACAGTGTTCGACGTGTGTGACACCATGGAGTGTGGTTATTGGAGAATCGTCTCAGCACCAGGACATCACTGCAGGAGTTCCTCGGGGCAGTGTTCGACGTGTGTGGCACCATGGAGTGTGGTTATTGGAGAATCGTCTCAGCACCAGGACATCACTGCAGGAGATCCTCGGGACAGTGTTCGACGTGTGTGACACCATGGAGTGTGGTTATTGGAGAATCGTCTCAGCACCAGGACATCACTGCAGGAGATCCTCGGGACAGTGTTCGACGTGTGTGACATCATGGAGTGTGGTTATTGGAGAATCGTCTCAGCACCAGGACATCACTGTAGGAGATCCTCGGGACAGTGTTCGACGTGTGTGGCACCATGGAGTGTGGTTATTGGAGGAGAATCGTCTCAGCACCAGGACATCACTGCAGGAGTTCCTCGGGACAGTGTTCGACGTGTGTGACACCATGGAGTGTGGTTATTGGAGAATCGTCTCAGCACCAGGACATCACTGCAGGAGATCCTCGGGACAGTGTTCGACGTGTGTGGCACCATGGGGTGTGGTTATTGGAGAATCGTCTCAGCACCAGGACATCACTGCAGGAGATCCTCGGGGCAGTGTTCGACGTGTGTGGCACCATGGAGTGTGGTTATTGGAGGAGAATCATCTCAGCACCAAGACATCACTGCAGGAGATCCTCGGGACAGTGTTCGACGTGTGTGGCACCATGGAGTGTGGTTATTGGAGAATCGTCTCAGCACCAGGACATCACTGCAGGAGATCCTCGGGACAGTGTTCGACGTGTGTGGCACCATGGAGTGTGGTTATTGGAGGAGAATCGTCTCAGCACCAGGACATCACTGCAGGAGATCCTCGGGACAGTGTTCGACGTGTGTGGCACCATGGAGTGTGGTTATTGGAGAATCGTCTCAGCACCAGGACATCACTGCAGGAGATCCTCGGGACAGTGTTCGACGTGTGTGGCACCATGGAGTGTGGTTATTGGAGAATCGTCTCAGCACCAGGTCATCACTGTAGGAGATCCTCGGGACAGTGTTCGACGTGTGTGACACCATGGAGTGTGGTTATTGGAGGAGAATCGTCTCAGCACCAGGACATCACTGCAGGAGATCCTCGGGACAGTGTTCGACGTGTGTGACACCATGGAGTGTGGTTATTGGAGAATCGTCTCAGCACCAGGACATCACTGCAGGAGATCCTCGGGACAGTGTTCGACGTGTGTGACACCATGGCGTCTGGTTATTGGAGAATCGTCTCAGCACCAGGACATCACTGCAGGAGATCCTCGGGACAGTGTTCGACGTGTGTGGCACCATGGAGTGCGGTTATTGGAGAATCGTCTCAGCACCAGGACATCACTGCAGGAGTTCCTCGGGACAGTGTTCGACGTGTGTGACACCATGGAGTGTGGTTATTGGAGGAGAATCGTCTCAGCACCAGGACATCACTGCAGGAGATCCTCGGGACAGTGTTCGACGTGTGTGGCACCATGGAGTGTGGTTATTGGAGGAGAATCGTCTCAGCACCAGGACATCACTGCAGGAGATCCTCGGGACAGTGTTCGACGTGTGTGACACCATGGAGTGTGGTTATTGGAGAATCGTCTCAGCACCAGGACATCACTGCAGGGTTTCCTCGGGACAGTGTTCGACGTGTGTGACACCATGGAGTGTGGTTATTGGAGAATCGTCTCAGCACCAGGACATCACTGCAGGAGATCCTCGGGACAGTGTTCGACGTGTGTGGCACCATGGGGTGTGGTTATTGGAGAATCGTCTCAGCACCAGGACATCACTGCAGGAGATCCTCGGGACAGTGTTCGACATGTGTGACACCATGGAGTGTGGTTATTGGAGAATCGTCTCAGCACCAGGACATCACTGCAGGAGATCCTCGGGACAGTGTTCGACGTGTGTGACACCATGGAGTGTGGTTATTGGAGAATCGTCTCAGCACCAGGACATCACTGCAGGAGATCCTCGGGACAGTGTTCGACGTGTGTGGCACCATGGAGTGTGGTTATTGGAGGAGAATCGTCTCAGCACCAGGACATCACTGCAGGAGATCCTCGGGACAGTGTTCGACGTGTGTGACACCATGGAGTGTGGTTATTGGAGAATCGTCTCAGCACCAGGACATCACTGCAGGAGATCCTCGGGACAGTGTTCGACGTGTGTGACACCATGGAGTGTGGTTATTGGAGAATCGTCTCAGCACCAGGACATCACTGCAGGAGATCCTCGGGACAGTGTTCGACGTGTGTGGCACCATGGAGTGTGGTTATTGGAGAATCGTCTCAGCATCAGGACATCACTGCAAGAGATCCTCGGGACAGTGTTCGACGTGTGTGGCACCATGGAGTGTGGTTATTGGAGGAGAATCGTCTCAGCACCAGGACATCACTGCAGGAGTTCCTCGGGACAGTGTTCGACGTGTGTGACACCATGGAGTGTGGTTATTGGAGGAGAATCGTCTCAGCACCAGGACATCACTGCAGGAGTTCCTCGGGACAGTGTTCGACGTGTGTGGCACCATGGAGTGTGGTTATTGGAGGAGAATCGTCTCAGCACCAGGACATCACTGCAGGAGATCCTCGGGACAGTGTTCGTCGTGTGTGACACCATGGAGTGTGGTTATTGGAGGAGAATCGTCTCAGCACCAGGACATCACTGCAGGAGATCCTCGGGACAGTGTTCGACGTGTGTGGCACCATGGAGTGTGGTTATTGGAGGAGAATCGTCTCAGCACCAGGACATCACTGCAGGAGATCCTCGGGACAGTGTTCGACGTGTGTGACACCATGGAGTGTGGTTATTGGAGAATCGTCTCAGCACCAGGACATCACTGCAGGAGTTCCTCGGGACAGTGTTCGACATGTGTGGCACCATGGAGTGTGGTTATTGGAGAATCGTCTCAGCACCAGGACATCACTGCAAGAGATCCTCGGGACAGTGTTCGACGTGTGTGGCACCATGGAGTGTGGTTATTGGAGAATCGTCTCAGCACCAGGACATCACTGCAGGAGATCCTCGGGACAGTGTTCGACGTGTGTGACACCATGGAGTGTGGTTATTGGAGAATCGTCTCAGCACCAGGACATCACTGCAGGAGATCCTCGGGACAGTGTTCGACGTGTGTGGCACCATGGAGTGTGGTTATTGGAGGAGAATCGTCTCAGCACCAGGACATCACTGCAGGAGTTCCTCGGGACAGTGTTCGACGTGTGTGACACCATGGAGTGTGGTTATTGGAGGAGAATCGTCTCAGCACCAGGACATCACTGCAGGAGATCCTCGGGGCAGTGTTCGACGTGTGTGGCACCATGGAGTGTGGTTATTGGAGAATCGTCTCAGCACCAGGACATCACTGCAGGAGATCCTCGGGACAGTGTTCGACGTGTGTGACACCATGGAGTGTGGTTATTGGAGGAGAATCGTCTCAGCACCAGGACATCACTGCAGGAGATCCTCGGGACAGTGTTCGACGTGTGTGACACCATGGAGTGTGGTTATTGGAGAATCGTCTCAGCACCAGGACATGACTGCAGGAGATCCTCGGGACAGTGTTCGACGTGTGTGGCACCATGGAGTGTGGTTATTGGAGAATCGTCTCAGCACCAGGACATCACTGCAGGAGATCCTCGGGACAATGTTCGACGTGTGTGGCACCATGGAGTGTGGTTATTGGAGAATCGTCTCAGCACCAGGACATCACTGCAGGAGATCCTCGGGACAGTGTTCGACGTGTGTGACACCATGGAGTGTGGTTATTGGAGAATCGTCTCAGCACCAGGACATCACTGCAGGAGATCCTCGGGACAGTGTTCGACGTGTGTGACACCATGGAGTGTGGTTATTGGAGAATCGTCTCAGCACCAGGACATCACTGCAGGAGATCTTCGGGACAGTGTTCGACGTGTGTGACACCATGGAGTGTGGTTATTGGAGAATCGTCTCAGCACCAGGACATCACTGCAGGAGATCCTCGGGACAGTGTTCGACGTGTGTGACACCATGGAGTGTGGTTATTGGAGGCGAATCGTCTCAGCACCAGGACATCACTGCAGGGTTTCCTCGGGACAGTGTTCGACGTGTGTGGCACCATGGAGTGTGGTTATTGGAGAATCGTCTCAGCACCAGGACATCACTGCAGGAGATCCTCGGGACAGTGTTCGACGTGTGTGACACCATGGAGTGTGGTTATTGGAGAATCGTCTCAGCACCAGGACATCACTGCAGGAGATCCTCGGGACAGTGTTCGGCGTGTGTGGCACCATGGAGTGTGGTTATTGGAGGAGAATCGTCTCAGCACCAGGACATCACTGCAGGAGATCCTCGGGACAGTGTTCGTCGTGTGTGACACCATGGAGTGTGGTTATTGGAGAATCGTCTCAGCCCCAGGACATCACTGCAGGAGATCCTCGGGACAGTGTTCGACGTGTGTGGCACCATGGAGTGTGGTTATTGGAGAATCGTCTCAGCACCAGGACATCACTGCAGGAGATCCTCGGGACAGTGTTCGACGTGTGTGACACCATGGAGTGTGGTTATTGGAGAATCGTCTCAGCACCAGGACATCACTGCAGGAGATCCTCGGGACAGTGTTCATCGTGTGTGGCACCATGGAGTGTGGTTATTGGAGAATCGTCTCAGCACCAGGACCTCACTGCAGGAGATCCTCGGGACAGTGTTCGACGTGTGTGACACCATGGAGTGTGGTTATTGGAGAATCGTCTCAGCACCAGGACATCACTGCAGGAGATCCTCGGGACAGTGTTCGACGTGTGTGACACCATGGAGTGTGGTTATTGGAGGAGAATCGTCTCAGCACCAGGACATCACTGCAGGAGATCCTCGGGACAGTGTTCGATGTGTGTGACACCATGGAGTGTGGTTATTGGAGAATCGTCTCAGCCCCAGGACATCACTGCAGGAGATCCTCGGGACAGTGTTCGACGTGTGTGACACCATGGAGTGTGGTTATTGGAGGAGAATCGTCTCAGCCCCAGGACATCACTGCAGGAGATCCTCGGGACAGTGTTCGACGTGTGTGACACCATGGAGTGTGGTTATTGGAGAATCGTCTCAGCACCAGGACCTCACTGCAGGAGATCCTCGGGACAGTGTTCGACGTGTGTGGCACCATGGAGTGTGGTTATTGGAGAATCGTCTCAGCACCAGGACATCACTGTAGGAGATCCTCGGGACAGTGTTCGACGTATGTGACACCATGGAGTGTGGTTATTGGAGAATCGTCTCAGCACCAGGACATCACTGCAGGAGATCCTCGGGACAGTGTTCGACGTGTGTGGCACCATGGAGTGTGGTTATTGGAGCATCGTCTCAGCACCAGGACATCACTGCAGGAGTTCCTCGGGACAGTGTTCGACGTGTGTGACACCATGGAGTGTGGTTTTTGGAGCATCGTCTCAGCACCAGGACATCACTGCAGGAGATCCTCGGGACAGTGTTCGACGTGTGTGGCACCATGGAGTGTGGTTATTGGAGCATCGTCTCAGCACCAGGACATCACTGCAGGAGATCCTCGGGACAGTGTTCGACGTGTGTGACACCATGTAATGTGGTTATTGGAGGAGAATCGTCTCAGCACCAGGACATCACTGCAGGAGATCCTCGGGGCAGTGTTCATCGTGTGTGGCACCATGGAGTGTGGTTATTGGAGGAGAATCGTCTCAGCACCAGGACATCACTGCAGGAGATCCTCGGGACAGTGTTCGTCGTGTGTGGCACCATGGAGTGTGGTTATTGGAGAATCGTCTCAGCACCAGGACATCACTGCAGGAGTTCCTCGGGGCAGTGTTCGACGTGTGTGGCACCATGGAGTGTGGTTATTGGAGGTGAATCATCTCAGCACCAGGACATCACTGCAGGAGATCCTCGGGGCAGAGTCTTCGGACTAACCACTTCAGCTGCTTCGCCAATGACCTTCCCTCCATCATAAAGCCAGGAGTGGGGATGTTCTCTGATGATTGCAGTGTTCAGCTCCATTTTCAATTAGTCAGATAATGAAGCAGCCCGTGCTCGAATGCAGCAAGTCCTGGACAAAATCTAGACTTGGGCAGACAAGTGGCAAGTAACATTCGCACCCCACAAGTGTCAGGCAATGCCCATCTCTCACAGGAGAGTCTAACCATTTCCCTTTGTCATTCACTGGCATTGCCATCGTCAAATCCCTACCATTGACTAGCCACAAAAAACTCGTGGCTGCTAGAGCAGGTAAGAGGCTGTGTATTCTGTGGCGAGTGGCTCAACTCCCGGCCACCCAGGAGCCTCTCCTGCACCTATAGGTACAACTGCGGTGTGATGGAAAACTCTCCACTTGCCTGGATAGGTGCAGCTGCAACAACACTCGAAGCTCCCCGCAATCCAGGACAGAGAAATACGCTTCATCAGTCCACCCACCCACCACCTTAAACATCCAATCCCTCCACCAACGGTGCACCATCACTGCAGTGTGTGCTGTTTACAGAAAGAACTGCAGCAGTTCGCCAAGGCTTCTTTGACAGCACCTCTCAAACCCTCGCCCTCTGCCACCTAGGACAAGAGCATCATCCGCATGGAAACACCACCACCTCCAAGTTCCACTTCAAGTAACATACGATCCTGACTTGAACAGATATCGCCGTTCCTTCATCGTCAGTGTAAATTAGAGCCAAAACACCCAGCGCCCTCTACAGAGGGAACAGGAGAAGCGACTGTATATTTCCTTAACCAATCAGCTTGAAGAATCCTTACGCAAAGTCTGAACCAGGAAGTCTTAGTTAGAATATAGAATGCAATGTCAAATCACATGCAGGAAGTGAAATAAAAAGAGAGGGAAAGAAAGATTGGATTCAGAATGGTTCTCACTGAAACATACAACATTCTTACAGGGCTTGACAGGGTAGATGCAGGGAGGGTGTTTCCCCGGGCTGGGGAGTCTGTAACCAGGGGTCACAGTCTCAGAAAAAGGGGTCGGCAATTTAGGACTGAGATAAGGAGAAATTTCTTCACTCAGAGGGTGGTGAATCTTTGGAATTCTCTACCCCAGAGGGCTGTGGAGACTCAGTCATTGGGTATATTCAGGAGAGAGATCGACAGAGATCAACAATCTTGTTGTGCGAGGCCCCTTGGGGAGGAGCGATCATAATATGATCGAAATCTTCATTAAGATTGAGAGTGAAGTAGTTGACTCAGAGGCTAAGGTCCTGAATTTAAATAAAGGAAACTACGATGGTATGAGGAGTCAGTTGGCTAGGATGGATTGGGGAACGTTACTTAAAGGGTTGATGGTGGATAGGCAATAGCAAACATTCAAAGACCGCATGGATGAACTACAGAATTTGTTCATCCCTTTTTGGCATAAAAATAAAACAAAAAAGGTGACTCAACCGTGGCTAACAAGGGAAATTAGGGATAGCATAAGATCCAAGGAGAGGACATATAAATTGGCCAGAAAGAGCTGCAAACCTGAGGATTGGGAGCAGTTTAGGATTCAGCAAAGGAGGAAAAAGGGATTAATTAAGAGGGGGAAGATAGAATATGAAAGTAAGCTTGCAGGGAACATAAAAACTGACTGTAAAAGCTTCTATAGATATGTGAAGAGAAAACGATTGGTGAAGTCAAGTGTAGGTCCCTTGCAGTCAGAATCAGGGGAATTTATAATGGGGAACAAAGAAATGGCTAATCAATTAAATACTGATATACCTATCAATTCATTCCATGAAAAGCGACGAGTTAAGGTAGTAACTATAGGTTTTTATTGGCTAAATAACAGAGCCCACCCTCATGGGTGATCGGTTCCAGCAAGGAAGAATACTAGCCAAGCAGTCACCTTTATACCTGGGCAAGCAGGCGGAGCCATGGGCGGAGTCAGCTGAGGTATGCCTAGGTATAACAGCGTGCGTGGCAAGAGGTAACCTTGTGTAGTGATAACAACAGTGTAAACAGTGATAACAACAGTGTAACAATAGTGAACGGTTGTGAACGATAACAGTGGTTTACCACATTCACCCCTTGTTTAAAATTGAGTCCGGTGGGGTGAAGTGTACTACCAGTTCGTGTATGTCAGTGTATCAGGAGGCCTCGTAAGCCTTTCTGATCGGCGCAGCAGCGGCGGCGGTGGTGCAGTATCCGATGTTAATGCTGGTGTCTGCGTGGTCGACGAAGGCTCCTGGGGTTCCGGCATGCCGCCTACAGGAGCTGGATTTGGGGGAGTGGTGGGGGATAACGGTGGTATCTCAGGCGTGCCCGAGTGTGCGAGGTCTCGCAAGGAGACTGTGTCCTCCCGCCCGTCTGAGTATGCCACATAGGCATACTGGGGGTTGGCATGCAGGAGGTTCACCCTCTCGACCAGGGGGTCCGTTTTATGGGTCCTCACGTGCTTCTGCAGCAGGACGGGCCCCGGAGAAGTCAGCCATGTCGGTAGCGAGGTTCCCGTAGTCGACTTCCTGGGGAAAACAAACATTTGCTCATGAGGGGTGGCGTTAATGGCGGAATGGAGCGCTGCCGGGAGGACTTCCTGCCAGCGAGAGGTTGGGAGGCCCTTAGACTTTAGGGCTAAGAGGACGGCCTTCCAAACTGTCGCATTCTCTCTTTCCACCTGGCCGTTCCCCCGGGGGTTGTAGCTGGTGGTCCTGCTCGCAGCAATACCTCTCGCGAGCAGGAACTGGCGAAGTTCCTCGCTCATGAAGGATGAGCCCCGGTCGCTATGTATATAGTTCGGGAACCCGAACAAGGCGAAGAGGTCGTTCAGGCATTTGATGACCATGGTACTGGTCATGTCTGGGCAGGGGATGGCAAAGGGGAAACGGGAGTACTCGTCAATAATGTTGAGGAAGTACACATTACGGTCAGAGGACGGGAGGGGCCCCTTAAAATCGATGCTCAAGCGCTCGAAGGGGCGGTTGGCCTTGATCAGGCTTGCTCTGTCCGGCCTATAGAAATGCGGTTTGCATTCGGCACAGGCTTGGCAGTTCCTGGTCATGGTCCTGACCTCCTCGATGGAGTAGGGCAGGTTGCGGGCCTTAATGAAGTGGTAAAGTCTAGTGACCCCGGGTGGCAGAGGTCGTTGTGGAGGGTCCGCAGTCTATCAACTTGCGCGTTGGCGCATGTACCTCATGATAGAGCATCTGGGGGCTCATTGAGTTTACCAGGCCGGTACAAGATATCGTAATTGTAGGTGGAGAGCTCAATTCTCCACCTCAAGATCTTGTCGTTCTTGATTTTGCCCCTCAGCTTGTTATTAAACATAAAAGCAACCGAACGCTGGTCGGTGAGGAGGGTAAATCTTTTGCCTGCCAGGTAATGCCTCCAGCGTCGTACCGCTTCCACAATCGCCTGGGCCTCCTTCTCGACAGAAGAGTGTCGGATCTCAGGGCCCTGGAGGGTCCTTGAGAAGAAGGCCACAGGTCCCCCCACCTGGTTAAGGGTTGCAGCTAGGGCGAAGTCGGATGCATCGCTCTCCACTTGGAAAGGGATGGACTCATCCACTGCGTGCATTGTGGCCTTCGCAATGTCTCCTTCTATGAGGGAGAAGGCTGCGCATGCTTCTGCTGTCAGGGGGAAGGAGGTGGACTTCATGAGGGGTCTGGCTTTGTCTGCATAATTGGGCACCCATTGGGCATAGTAAGCAAAGAGCCCCAGGGTTTTCAGTGCCTTTTGACAGTGGGGAAGGGGAAGCTCCATGAGGGGGCGCATTCTTTCGGGGTCAGGGCCGATGACTCCGTTCTCTACTACGCAGCCGAGGATGGCAAGGCGCGAGGTGTTAAACATACATTTCTCCTTATTGTAAGTGAGATTCAGCCGTTGGGCCGTACGGAGGAATTTTTCCAGATTAACATCATGGTCCTGCTGGTCGTGGCCGCAGATGGTGACGTTATCTAGATAAGGAAACGTGGCCTGCAGCGCGTTCTGGTCAACCATCCGGTCCATCTCCCTTTGGAAGACCGAAACCCCGTTGGTGACGCCGAAGGGAACCCTCAGGAAGTGGTAGAGGCGGCCATTCGCCTTGAAGGCGGTATACTGGCGGTCCTCAGGGCGGATAGGGAGTTGGTGATAGGCCGACTTAAGGTCGATGGTGGAGAATACCCGGTACTGTGCAATCTGGTTGACCATAACAGATATGCGGGGAAGGGGGTATGCGTCCAGCTGGGTGTACCTGTTTATGGTTTGGCTGTAGTTGATGACCAGGCGGTGTTTATTGCCGGTCTTAACGACTACGACCTGGGCACGCCAGGGGCTGGTGCTCCCCTCGATGATGCCCTCCTTCAGGAGTTGCTGCACCTCAGAGCTAATAAAAGCTCTGTCCCCCGCGCTGTACCGCCTGCTCTTGGTAGCGACGGGTTTACAGTCGCGGGTGAGGTTAGCGAACAAGGAGGGGGGCGGGACTTTGAGAGTGGAGAGGCCGCAGGTGGTACGCGGCGGGCGGTTTAAAAACTGCTGGTTGTAGACTGTGAGTGGGGGGAGGGGTCCACCGTATGCCAAAGTGACACTTTGAAGGTGGCATTGGAAATCCAGCCCCAGTAGGACGGCAGCGCAGAGCTGGGGCAGGACGAGAAGTTTAAAGTTTTTATATTCCGTGCCCCTAACCGACAGGGTCACCACACAGTAGCCGCTGACGTCTGTTGAATGGGACTTCGCCGCCATCGAGATCCGATGGCGCGTTGGCCGGACAGTGAGGGAGTAGCAGCTCACCGTGTCTGGGTGAATAAAACTCTCCGTGCTCCCGCTGTCGAACAGGCAGGTCGTGGCGTGGCCGTTTACTTCGATGTCCATCATGGACCTGGACAGATGATGCGGGAGAGCTTGGTCAAGCGTGACGGAGGCCAGTGTATGGCTGAGTGAGCTGCTGTAGTCTGCAGGTGAGGCGGTGGTCGGGTCGGGAGACAAAATGGCGGTCGATTGCGGCGAACAAGATGGCGGCGCCCATGACGCGGATCCCCACGAGGTCGAAGTTGAACAAAATGGCGGAGAAGATGGCCGCCCCCGCGACTCACATGAGGCACTGCTGGCGTCTGTGGCTTTCCCCCTGCAGGCGTTTGCGAAGTGGCCTTTTTTTCCTCATCCGGAGCAGGTCGCGTTCCTTGCAGGGCAGCGCGCCCTTTGATGTCTCGCCTGGCCACAGAAATAGCAGCTGGCGGCCCGATCGCGGGGCTCCGCTGCCGCAGCAGGTCCCGAGGGTGGCGGTCCCGATCGATTCCGGGACACCGATGCCGTAGTAGGTCCCAGGGCGGCAGTGCGAGGGGTATTGCGGCCGAAGTCGGGCCCGAGTCCCAGGGTCGCGCAGCACTGTACCCGGAGTACGCCTCGAGGTCCCGATGGGCCACTTCCAGGGAGCGAGCGAGGGCTGCAGCTGCTTTCAAGCCGAGGTCCTTTGATTCGAGCAGTCTTTGCCGTGAGTAGTCGGACCGAAGGCCTTTCACGAAGGTATCACGGATATTTCCTTCAGCATGTTGTGCAGCCGATACAGCTTTAAAGTCACAGTCCCTGCCGAGTGTTTGTAGCACCCGTAAAAATTCATCTACAGACTCTCCTGGCTGTTGCGAGTGGGATCTTAGGAGATGTCTGGCATACATTGAATTTACTGGGCTCCGGTACTGCTCTTTTAGCAGGTCGAGGGCCTCCTCGTATGTAGCAAGGTCCCGGATGAGTGCAAATACTTTAGGGCTCACCTGGGCGGTCAGAACTCTTAGTTTGTCGGCTTCCGATGGCACGCCGGAGGCTACCAGGTAGGATTCAAAGCAGCTCAGCCAGTGATCGAAGTCGAGGGCTGAATTCGCTGCCTGTGGATTTAGACCCAGGTACGGTGGTCGGAGGGCTCGCAGCCAAGTCGGCTGCTGGGGCTGTTGTAGCTGGCCGTTTGGCTGGTCGTTTGGCTGCTCCAGTCCATTCATTTCAAAATTTAGCCAATAAAATTGATATACCTATCAATTCATTCCATGAAAAGCGACGAGTTAAGATAGTAACTATATAGGTTTTTATTGGCTAAATAACAGCCCACCCTCGTGGGTGATCGGTTCCAACAAGGAAGAATACTAGCCAAGCGGTCACCTTTATACTTGGGCAAGCAGGCGGAGCCATGGGCGGAGTCAGCTGAGGTATGCCCAGGTATAACAGCGTGCATGGCAAGACATAACCTTGTGTAGTGATAACAACAGTGTAAACAGTGATAACAACAGTGAACGGTTGTGAACGATAACAGTGGTTTACCACAAATACATACTTTGGTTCTGTCTTCACAAAGGAGGACACAAATAAACTTCCAGATATGTCGGGGAACATAGGGTCTAATGAGAGGGAGGAATTGAATTAAATCAGTATTTGTAGGGAAATGGTGTTAGGGAAATTGATGGGATTGAAGGCCGATAAATCTACATCCTAGGGTACTTAAGGAAGTGGCCCTAGAAATAGTAGACGCATTGCTGGTCATCTTCCAAAATTCTATAGGCTCTGGAACAGTTCCCATGGATTGGAGGGTAGCTAATGTTACCCCACTATTCAAAAAAAGTGGCAGAGAGAAAATGGGGAATTACAGACCGGTAAGCCTGACATTGGCAGTGGGGAAAATGCCAGAGTCCATTATAAAAGATGTAATAGCAGAGCACTTAGAAAACAGTGACAGGATCGGACAAAGTCAGCATGGATTTACAAACGGTAAATCATGCGTGAATAATCTACTGGAATTTTTTGAGGATGTAACTGGTAGAATAGATAGGAGAGAACCAGTGGATGCGGTATATTTGGACTTTCAGAAGGTTTTCGATAAGGTCCCGCATAAGAGATTAGTGTGCAAAGTTAAGGCACTTGGGATTGGGGGTAAGGTATTGACTTGGATAGAGAACTGGTTGGCAGACAGGAAACAAAGAGTTGGAATAAACGGCTCTTTTTCTGAGAGGCAGGCAGTGACTAGTGGGGTACCGCAGGGATCGGTCCTAGGACCCCAGCTATTCACAATATATGTTAATGATCTGGACGAGGGAACTAGATGTAATATCTCCAAGTTTGCAGATGACACAAAGCTGGGTGGGCGTATGTGCTGTGAGGAAGATGCAGAGATAATCCATTACGATTTGGACAGGTTGTGTGATTGGGCAGATGCATGGCAAATGCAGAATAATGTGGATGAATGCGCGGATATCCACTTTGGTGGCAAAAACAGGAAGACAGATTATCTGAACGGCAATAGATTGGGAAAAGGGGAAGTGCAACATGATCTGGGTGTCCTTGTGCACCAGTCGCAGAAGGTAAGCATGCAGGTGCAGCTAGTGTTTAAGAAGGCGAGTGGTATGTTGGCCTTCGTAGGGAGAGGATTCGAGTACAGGAGCAAGAATGTCTTGCAGCATTTGTACAGGGCCTTGGTGAGACTACACTTTGAGTATTGTGTGCAGTTTTGGTCGCCTTATCTGAGGAAGGATGTTCTTGCCATGGAAGGAGTTCAGCGAAGATTCACCAGACTGATACTTGGGATGGCAGGAATGATGTATGAAAAGAGATTGGTTCAATTAGGCTTATACTCGCTGGAGTTTAGAAGAATGAGAGGGGATCTCATTGAAACTTATAAAATTCTGACAGGACTGGACAGACTAGATGCAGGAAGGATGTTCCCGGTGGCCAGGGAGTCCAGAACCAGGGGTCACAGTCCAAGGATAAGGGGTAAGCCATTTAGGACAGAGATGAGGAGGAATTTCTTCACCCAGAGAGTGGTGAACCTGTGGAATTCTCTGCCACAGAAGGCAGTTGAGGCCAATTCATTAAATATATTCAAGAAGGAGTTAGATATATTTCTTAAGGCTAAAGGGATCAAGGGATATGGGGAGAAGGCAGGGACAGGGTACTGAATTTGGATGATCAGCCATGATTTCATCGAATGGCGGAGCAGGCTCAAAGGGATAAATGGGCTCCTGCTATTATTTCTTATCTTATGTTCAGAGGGAACAAAAAAAAAGTGACAAAGAAAAGGAACCAACATTATTGAATTTTTGTTTGTACAGCTCCAACAATGATTAAAATCTGAAGGAATGAGACTCCACAGGTGTAAAGGTTAATTTTCAGTGCAAGAGAGGATGTCTGGCATTAGTTAAGACTGATCACACCGTTAAACAAATAATTACACTGGAATAGGCAAGTCCTGACTTTTCCTGGTGAGTTTCCTGTGTATCTATCAAGTACAGTAATTTTACGCCGTTCCATTTCAATGGCGAGTCTCTCGGCGAGATACCATCCTCGCGCAGCTTGGTGAGCAACAGGGCAACTCGGACAGGGCATTCCCGATTTTCCTGTTTAACTCCGCATGTGCGGTCACTGGAAGTTACTGTCCAATTTACACTTTAATAAGTGAGCGCTGTTAGCCCCACCGTTAATTCTACCGCAAAATCTGGCCTATTGCAAAAATATGAAGCTACCACTATTTCACCCCCAGTCACTCAGTCCGTGAACAAAATGGTGCAGAAATCAAACCATTAAAGTGAGCGGATGGAAAATGACAAACTGAGAAATTTCAATTTCCTAACGTTCCCCCTGGGGAGTGACGCCCCACACCAAGGGCACAGGGGCAGGTAATTACAGACTGAGAAATCTCAATTTCCTAACGTTCCCCCTGGGGAGTGACGTCCCACACCAAGGGCACAGGGGCAGGTAATTACAGACTGAGAAATCTCAATTTCCTCATGTTCCCCCCTGGGGAGTGACGTCCCTCACCAAGAGCACAGGGGCAGGTAATTACAGACTGAGAAATCTCAATTTCCTCATGTTCCCTCTGGGGAGTGACGTCCCACACCAAGAGCACAGGGGCAGGTAATTACAGACTGAGAAATCTCAATTTCCTCATGTTCCCCCCTGGGGAGTGACGTCCCACACCAAGAGCACAGGGGCAGGTAATTACAGACTGAGAAATCTCAATTTCCTCATGTTCCCCCCTGGGGAGTGACGTCCCACACCAAGGGCACAGGGGCAGGTAATTACAGACTGAGAAATCTCAATTTCCTCATGTTCCCCCCTGGGGAGTGACGTCCCACACCAAGAGCACAGGGGCAGGTAATTACAGACTGAGTAATCTCAATTTCCTCATGTTCCCCCTGGGGAGTGACGTCCCACACCAAGAGCACAGGGGCAGGTAATTACAGACTGAGAAATCTCAATTTCCCCATGTTCCCCCTGGGGAGTGACGTCCCACACCGAGAGCACAGGGGCAGGTAATTACAGACTGAGAAATCTCAATTTCCCCATGTTCCCCCTGGGGAGTGACGTCCCACACCAAGAGCACAGGGGCCGGTAATTACAGACTGAGAAATCTCAATTTCCTCATGTTCCCCCTGGGGAGTGACGTCCCACACCAGGAGCACAGGGGCAGGTAATTACAGACTGAGTAATCTCAATTTCCTCATGTTCCCCCTGGGGAGTGACGTCCCACACCGAGAGCACAGGGGCTGGTAATTACAGACTGAGAAATCTCAATTTCCCCATGTTCCCCCCTGGGGAGTGACGTCCCACACCAAGAGCACAGGGGCAGGTAATTACAGACTGAGAAATCTCAATTTCCTAACGTTCCCCCTGGGGAGTGACGTCCCACACCAAGAGCACAGGGGCAGGTAATTACAGACTGAGAAATCTCAATTTCCCCATGTTCCCCCCTGGGGAGTGACGTCCCACACCAAGAGCACAGGGGCAGGTAATTACAGACTGAGAAATCTCAATTTCCTCATGTTCCCCCCTGGGGAGTGACGTCCCACACCAAGAGCACAGGGGCAGGTAATTACAGACTGAGAAATCTCAATTTCCTAACGTTCCCCCTGGGGAGTGACGTCCCACACCAAGAGCACAGGGGCAGGTAATTACAGACTGAGAAATCTCAATTTCCCCATGTTCCCCCTGGGGAGTGACGTCCCACACCAAGAGCACAGGGGCTGGTAATTACAGACTGAGAAATCTCAATTTCCTCATGTTCCCCCTGGGGGAGTGACGTCCCACACCAAGAGCACAGGGGCAGGTAATTACAGACTGAGTAATCTCAATTTCCTCATGTTCCCCCCTGGGGAGTGACGTCCCACACCAAGGGCACAGGGGCTGGTAATTACAGACTGAGTAATCTCAATTTCCTCATGTTCCCCCCTGGGGAGTGACGTCCCACACCAAGAGCACAGGGGCTGGTAATTACAGACTGAGTAATCTCAATTTCCTCATGTTCCCCCTGGGAAGTGACGTCCCACACCAAGGGCACAGGGGCAGGTAATCACAGACTGAGTAATCTCAATTTCCTCATGTTCCCCCTGGGAAGTGACGTCCCACACCAAGAGCACAGGGGCTGGTAATTACAGACTGAGAAATCTCAATTTCCTCACGTTCCCCCTCGGGAGTGACGTCCCACACCAAGAGCACAGGGGCAGGTAATTACAGACTGAGAAATCTCAATTTCCTCATGTTCCCCCTGGGAAGTGACGTCCCACACCAAGGGCACAGGGGCAGGTAATTACAGACTGAGAAATCTCAATTTCCCCATGTTCCCCCTGGGGAGTGACGTCCCACACCAAGAGCACAGGGGCAGGTAATTACAGACTGAGAAATCTCAATTTCCTAACGTTCCCCCTGGGGAGTGACGTCCCACACCAAGAGCACAGGGGCAGGTAATTACAGACTGAGAAATCTCAATTTCCTAACGTTCCCCCTGGGGAGTGACATCCCACACCAAGAGCACAGGGGCTGGTAATTACAGACTGAGAAATCTCAATTTCCCCATGTTCCCCCTGGGGAGTGACGTCCCACACCAAGAGCGCAGGGGCAGGTAATTACAGACTGAGTAATCTCAATTTCCTCATGTTCCCCCTGGGGAGTGACGTCCCACACCAAGAGCACAGGGGCAGGTAATTACAGACTGAGAAATCTCAATTTCCTCATGTTCCCCCCTGGGGAGTGACGTCCCACACCAAGAGCACAGGGGCAGGTAATTACAGACTGAGAAATCTCAATTTCCTCACGTTCCCCCTGGGGAGTGACGTCCAACACCAAGAGCACAGGGGCAGGTAATTACAGACTGAGTAATCTCAATTTCCTCATGTTCCCCCTGGGGAGTGACGTCACACACCAAGAGCACAGGGGCTGGTAATTACAGACTGAGTAATCTCAATTTCCTCATGTTCCCCCTGGGGAGTGACGTCCCACACCAAGAGCACAGGAGCAGGTAATTACAGACTGAGTAATCTCAATTGCCTCATGTTCCCCCCTGGGGAGTGACGTCCCACACCAAGAGCACAGGGGCAGGTAATTACAGACTGAGAAATCTCAATTTCCTCATGTTCCCCCTGGGGAGTGACGTCCCACACCACGAGCACAGGGGCAGGTAATTACAGACTGAGAAATCTCAATTTCCTCATGTTCCCCCCTGGGGAGTGACGTCCCACATCAAGAGCACAGGGGCAGGTAATTACAGACTGAGTAATCTCAATTTCCTCATGTTCCCCCCTGGGGAGTGACGTCCCACACCAAGAGCACAGGGGCAGGTAATTACAGACTGAGAAATCTCTATTTCCTCATGTTCCCCCTGGGGAGTGACGTCCCACACCGAGAGCACAGGGGCCGGTAATTACAGACTGAGTAATCTCAATTTCCTCATGTTCCCCCTGGGGAGTGACGTCCCACACCAAGAGCACAGGGTCAGGTAATTACAGACTGAGAAATCTCTATTTCCTCATGTTCCCCCTGGGGAGTGACGTCCCACACCAAGAGCACAGGGGCCGGTAATTACAGACTGAGAAATCTCAATATCCTCATGTTCCCCCCTGGGGAGTGACATCCCACACCAAGAGCACAGGGGCAGGTAATTACAGACTGAGAAATCTCAATTTCCTCATGTTCCCCCTGGGGAGTGACGTCACACACCAAGAGCACAGGGGCAGGTAATTACAGACTGAGAAATCTCAATTTCCTCATGTTCCCCCCTGGGGAGTGACGTCCCACACCAAGAGCACAGGGGCTGGTAATTACAGACTGAGAAATCTCAATTTCCCCATGTTCCCCCTGGGGAGTGACGTCCCACACCAAGAGCACAGGGACTGGTAATTACAGACTGAGAAATCTCAAATTCCTCATGTTCCCCCTGGGGAGTGACGTCCCACACCAAGAGCACAGGGGCTGGTAATTACAGACTGAGTAATCTCAATTTCCTCATGTTCCCCCCTGGGGAGTGACGTCCCACACCGAGAGCACAGGGGCCGGTAATTACAGACTGAGAAATCTCAATTTCCTCATGTTCCCCCTGGGAGTGACGTCCCACACCAAGAGCACAGGGGCAGGTAATTACAGACTGAGTAATCTCAATTTCCTCATGTTCCCCCCTGGGGAGTGACGTCCCACACCAAGAGCACAGGGGCAGGTAATTACAGACTGAGTAATCTCAATTTCCCCATGTTCCCCCTGGGGAGTGACGTCCCACACCAAGAGCGCAGGGGCAGGTAATTACAGACTGAGTAATCTCAATTTCCCCATGTTCCCCCTGGGGAGTGACGTCCCACACCAAGAGCACAGGGGCAGGTAATTACAGACTGAGTAATCTCAATTTCCCCATGTTCCCCCTGGGGAGTGACGTCCCACACCAAGAGCACAGGGGCAGGTAATTACAGACTGAGAAATCTCAATTTCCTCATGTTCCCCCCTGGGGAGTGACGTCCCACACCAAGAGCGCAGGGGCAGGTAATTACAGACTGAGTAATCTCAATTTCCTCATGTTCCCCCTGGGGAGTGACGTCCCACACCGAGGGCACAGGGGCAGGTAATTACAGACTGAGAAATCTCAATTTCCCCATGTTCCCCCCTGGGGAGTGACGTCCCACACCAAGAGCACAGGGGCAGGTAATTACAGACTGAGAAATCTCAATTTCCTCATGTTCCCCCTGGGGAGTGACGTCCCACACCAAGAGCACAGGGGCAGGTAATTACAGACTGAGTAATCTCAATTTCCTCATGTTCCCCCTGGGGAGTGACGTCACACACCAAGAGCACAGGGGCTGGTAATTACAGACTGAGTAATCTCAATTTCCTCATGTTCCCCCTGGGGAGTGACGTCCCACACCAAGAGCACAGGAGCAGGTAATTACAGACTGAGAAATCTCAATTTCCTCATGTTCCCCCCTGGGGAGTGACGTCCCACACCGAGAGCACAGGGGCAGGTAATTACAGACTGAGTAATCTCAATTGCCTCATGTTCCCCCCTGGGGAGTGACGTCCCACACCAAGAGCACAGGGGCAGGTAATTACAGACTGAGAAATCTCAATTTCCTCATGTTCCCCCTGGGGAGTGACGTCCCACACCACGAGCACAGGGGCAGGTAATTACAGACTGAGAAATCTCAATTTCCTCATGTTCCCCCCTGGGGAGTGACGTCCCACATCAAGAGCACAGGGGCAGGTAATTACAGACTGAGTAATCTCAATTTCCTCATGTTCCCCCCTGGGGAGTGACGTCCCACACCAAGAGCACAGGGGCAGGTAATTACAGACTGAGTAATCTCAATTTCCTCATGTTCCCCCCTGGGGAGTGACGTCCCACACCAAGAGCACAGGGGCAGGTAATTACAGACTGAGAAATCTCTATTTCCTCATGTTCCCCCTGGGGAGTGACGTCCCACACCGAGAGCACAGGGGCCGGTAATTACAGACTGAGTAATCTCAATTTCCTCATGTTCCCCCTGGGGAGTGACGTCCCACACCAAGAGCACAGGGGCAGGTAATTACAGACTGAGAAATCTCTATTTCCTCATGTTCCCCCCTGGGGAGTGACGTCCCACACCAAGAGCACAGGGGCTGGTAATTACAGACTGAGAAATCTCAATTTCCCCATGTTCCCCCTGGGGAGTGACGTCCCACACCAAGAGCACAGGGACTGGTAATTACAGACTGAGAAATCTCAAATTCCTCATGTTCCCCCTGG
This sequence comes from Somniosus microcephalus, assembly GCF_052327205.1. Lineage (NCBI taxonomy): Eukaryota > Metazoa > Chordata > Chondrichthyes > Squaliformes > Somniosidae > Somniosus > Somniosus microcephalus. The sequence continues at coordinate 97,699 of NW_028225442.1, read as the reverse complement.
GGAGTGACGTCCCACACCAAGAGCACAGGGGCTGGTAATTACAGACTGAGTAATCTCAATTTCCTCATGTTCCCCCCTGGGGAGTGACGTCCCACACCGAGAGCACAGGGGCCGGTAATTACAGACTGAGAAATCTCAATTTCCTCATGTTCCCCCTGGGAGTGACGTCCCACACCAAGAGCACAGGGGCAGGTAATTACAGACTGAGTAATCTCAATTTCCTCATGTTCCCCCCTGGGGAGTGACGTCCCACACCAAGAGCACAGGGGCAGGTAATTACAGACTGAGTAATCTCAATTTCCTCATGTTCCCCCCCAGGGGAGTGACGTCCCACACCAAGAGCGCAGGGGCAGGTAATTACAGACTGAGTAATCTCAATTTCCCCATGTTCCCCCTGGGGAGTGACGTCCCACACCAAGAGCGCAGGGGCAGGTAATTACAGACTGAGTAATCTCAATTTCCCCATGTTCCCCCTGGGGAGTGACGTCCCACACCAAGAGCACAGGGGCAGGTAATTACAGACTGAGTAATCTCAATTTCCCCATGTTCCCCCTGGGGAGTGACGTCCCACACCAAGAGCACAGGGGCAGGTAATTACAGACTGAGAAATCTCAATTTCCTCATGTTCCCCCCTGGGGAGTGACGTCCCACACCAAGAGCGCAGGGGCAGGTAATTACAGACTGAGTAATCTCAATTTCCTCATGTTCCCCCTGGGGAGTGACGTCCCACACCGAGGGCACAGGGGCAGGTAATTACAGACTGAGAAATCTCAAATTCCTCATGTTCCCCCTGGGGAGTGACGTCCCACACCAGGAGCACAGGGGCAGGTAATTTACCCAGTTGTGCACAGGTTTGTGCACTCCATGTTTAGGATGTAAAAGCAGTGGAAAAGCAGCGTGCAATTACACTAAGATGTTAGCAGGGATGTGGAGTTACCATGAGAGAGTGCGATTTGAGAACGTTGGACTCAATCCACTAGAGGTGAGCAGATTAAGTGAGGGTTTGCTGCAACTCTTCAGATTCTGTAGAGTTATGATCCAATAAATAGTTACTGATAGTTTCCACTGATTGCCCAGAGGGCACATATTTAGGCTATTTAGAAGAATTCGGTGTGAAGGTTAATAAACTGAATTACACATGAGGTGGTTACAAAGCAGAATTCAATCCCACAAGCTATGTTAGAAGCAAGTGGAACTTTTTAAAAAAATAAAATCTATTTCTTTTGCTGCATGGATAGAAATTAATGCTGGAGAATGGGGAGTGAACAGAAGATTGCACCTGGACTAATTGGGATGCTAACCTAATGCGGTCAACAGGAGGTTGGAATTTGACAAGGTGGGATATCAACAGTAATGGGTGGTGAGCAGGAGGTTGGGAATAGACTAGGTGGGATATTAACAGTAATGGGTAGTGAGCAGGAGGTTGGGATTAGACTAGGTGGGATATTAACAGTAATGGGCAGTGAGCAGGAGGTTGGGATTAGCCTAGGTGGATATTAACAGTAATGGGTCGTGAGCAGGAGGTTGGGATTAGACTAGGTGGGATATTAACAGTAATGGGCAGTGAGCAGGAGGTTGGGATTAGACCAGGTGGGATATTAACAGTAATGGGCAGTGAGCAGGAGGTTGGGATTAGACTAGGTGGGATATTAACAGTAGTGGGCAGTGAGCAGGAGGTTGGGATTAGACTAGGTGGGATATTAACAGTAATGGGCAGTGAGCAGGAGGTTGGGATTAGACTAGGTGGGATATTAACAGTAATGGGCAGTGAGCAGGAGGTTGGGATTAGACTAGGTGGGATATTAACAGTAATGGGCAGTGAGCAGGAGGTTGGGATTAGACTAGGTGGGATATTAACAGTAATGGGCAGTGAGCAGGAGGTTGGGATTAGACTAGGTGGGATATTAACAGTAATGGTAGTGAGCAGGAGGTTGGGATTAGACTAGGTGGGATATTAACAGTAATGGGCAGTGAGCAGGAGGTTGGGATTAGACTAGGTGGGATATTAACAGTAATGGGTAGTGAGCAGGAGGTTGGGATTAGACTAGGTGGGATATTAACAGTAATGGGCAGTGAGCAGGAGGTTGGGATTAGACCAGGTGGGATATTAACAGTAATGGGCAGTGAGCAGGAGGTTGGGATTAGACTAGGTGGGATATTAACAGTAATGGGCAGTGAGCAGGAGGTTGGGATTAGACTAGGTGGGATATTAACAGTAATGGTAGTGAGCAGGAGGTTGGGATTAGACTAGGTGGGATATTAACAGTAATGGGCAGTGAGCAGGAGGTTGGGATTAGACTCGGTGGGATATTAACGGTAATGGGTAGTGAGCAGGAGGTTGGGATTAGACTAGGTGGGATATTAACGGTAATGGGCAGTGAGCAGGAGGTTGGGATTAGACTAGGTGGGATATTAACAGTAATGGGTAGTGAGCAGGAGGTTGGGATTAGACTAGGTGGGATATTAACAGTAATGGGCAGTGAGCAGGAGGTTGGGATTAGACTAGGTAGGATATTAACAGTAATGGGCAGTGAGCAGGAGGTTGGGATTAGACTAGGTGGGATATTAACAGTAATGGGCAGTGAGCAGGAGGTTGGGATTAGACTAGGTGGGATATTAACGGTAATGGGTAGTGAGCAGGAGGTTGGGATTAGACTAGGTGGGATATTAACAGTAATGGGCAGTGAGCAGGAGGTTGGGATTAGACTAGGTGGGATATTAACGGTAATGGGCAGTGAGCAGGAGGTTGGGATTAGACTAGGTGGGATATTAACAGTAATGGGTAGTGAGCAGGAGGTTGGGATTAGACTAGGTGGGATATTAACAGTAATGGGCAGTGAGCAGGAGGTTGGGATTAGACTAGGTGGGATATTAACAGTAATGGGCAGTGAGCAGGAGGTTGGGATTAGACTAGGTGGGATATTAACAGTAATGGGTAGTGAGCAGGAGGTTGGAATTAGACTAGGTGAGATATTAACAGTAATGGGCAGTAAGCAGGAGGTTGGGATTAGACTAGGCGGGATATTAACAGTAATGGGCAGTGAGCCGGAGGTTGGGATTAGACTAGGTGGGATATTAACAGTAATGGGTAGTGAGCAGGAGGTTGGGATTAGACTAGGTGGGATATTAACGGTAATGGGCAGTGAGCAGGAGGTTGGGATTAGACTAGGTGGGATATTAACAGTAATGGGCAGTGAGCAGGAGGTTGGGATTAGACTAGGTGGGATATTAACAGTAATGGGTAGTGAGCAGGAGGTTGGGATTAGACTAGGTGGGATATTAACAGTAATGGGCAGTGAGCAGGAGGTCGGGATTAGACTAGGTGGGATATTAACAGTAGTGGGCAGTGAGCAGGAGGTTGGGATTAGAGTAGGTGGGATATTAACAGTAGTGGGCAGTGAGCAGGAGGTTGGGATTAGACTAGGTGGGATATTAACAGTAATGGGCAGTGAGCAGGAGGTTGGGATTAGACTAGGTGGGATATTAACAGTAATGGGCAGTGAGCAGGAGGTTGGGATTAGACTCGGTGGGATATTAACGGTAATGGGTAGTGAGCAGGAGGTTGGGATTAGACTAGGTGGGATATTAACAGTAATGGGCAGTGAGCAGGAGGTTGGGATTAGACTAGGTGGGATATTAACAGTAATGGGCAGTGAGCAGGAGGTTGGGATTAGACTAGGTGGGATATTAACAGTAATGGGCAGTGAGCAGGAGGTTGGGATTAGACTAGGTGGGATATTAACAGTAATGGGCAGTGAGCAGGAGGTTGGGATTAGACTAGGTGGGATATTAACGGTAATGGGCAGTGAGCAGGAGGTTGGGATTAGACTAGGTGGGATATTAACAGTAATGGGCAGTGAGCAGGGGGTTGGGATTAGACTAGGTGGGATATTAACAGTAATGGGTAGTGAGCAGGAGGTTGGGATTAGACTAGGTGGGATATTAACGGTAATGGGCAGTGAGCAGGAGGTTGGGATTAGACTAGGTGGGATATTAACAGTAATGGGTAGTGAGCAGGAGGTTGGGATTAGACTAGGTGGGATATTAACAGTAATGGGCAGTGAGCAGGGGGTTGGGATTAGACTAGGTGGGATATTAACAGTAATGGGGAGTGAGCAGGAGGTTGGGATTCGCCTAGGTGGGATATTAACAGTAATGGGTAGTGAGCAGGAGGTTGGGATTAGACTAGGTGGGATATTAACGGTAATGGGCAGTGAGCAGGAGGTTGGGATTAGACTAGGTGGGATATTAACAGTAATGGGCAGTGAGCAGGAGGTTGGGATTAGACTAGGTGGGATATTAACAGTAATGGGCAGTGAGCAGGAGGTTGGGATTAGACTAGGTGGGATATTAACAGTAATGGGCAGTGAGCAGGAGGTTGTGATTAGACTAGGTGGGATATTAATCGTAATGGGCAGTGAGCAGGAGGTTGGGAATAGACTAGGTGGGATATTAACGGTAATGGGCAGTGAGCAGGGGGTTGGGATTAGACTAGGTGGGATATTAATCGTAATGGGCAGTGAGCAGGAGGTTGGGAATAGACTAGGTGGGATATTAACGGTAATGGGCAGTGAGCAGGAGGTTGGGATTAGACTAAGTGGGATATTAACGGTAATGGGCAGTGAGCAGGAGGTTGGGAATAGACTAGGTGGGATATTAACAGAAATGGGGAGTGAGCAGGAGGTTGGGATTAGCCTAGGTGGATATTAACAGTAATGGGCAGTGAGCAGGAGGTTGGGATTAGACTAGGTGAGATATTAACAGTAATGGGCAGTGAGCAGGAGGTTGGGATTAGACTAGGTGGGATATTAATGGTACTGGGCAGTGAGCAGGAGGTTGGGATTAGACTAGGTGGGATATTAACGGTAATGGGTAGTGAGCAGGAGGTTGGGATTAGACTAGGTGGGATATTAACAGTAATGGGTAGTGAGCAGGAGGTTGGGATTAGACTAGGTGGGATATTAACGGTAATGGGCAGTGAGCAGGAGGTTGGGATTAGACTAGGTGGGATATTAACAGTAATGGGCAGTGAGCAGGAGGTTGGGATTAGACCAGGTGGGATATTAACAGTAATGGGCAGTGAGCAGGAGGTTGGGATTAGACCAGGTGGGATATTAACAGTAATGGGCAGTGAGCAGGAGGTTGGGATTAGACCAGGTGGGATATTAACAGTAATGGGTAGTGAGCAGGAGGTTGGGATTAGACTAGGTAGGATATTAACAGTAATGGGTAGTGAGCAGGAGGTTGGGATTAGACTAGGTGGGATATTAATAGTAATGGGCAGTGAGCAGGAGGTTGGGATTAGACTAGGTGGGATATTAACAGTAATGGGCAGTGAGCAGGAGGTTGGGATTAGACTAGGTGGGATATTAAGAGTAATGGGCAGTGAGCAGAAGGTTGGGATTAGACTAGGTGGGGTATTAACGGTAATGGGCAGTAAGCAGGAGGTTGGGATTAGACTAGGTGGGATATTAACAGTAATGGGCAGTGAGCAGGAGGTTGGGATTAGACTAGGTGGGATATTAACAGTAATGGGCAGTGAGCAGGAGATTGGGATTAGATTGGTGGGATATTAACAGTAATGGGCAGTGAGCAGGAGGTTGGGATTTGACTAGGTGGGATATTAACAGTAATGGGCAGTGAGCAGGAGATTGGGATTAGATTGGTGGGATATTAACAGTAATGGGCAGTGAGCAGGAGGTTGGGATTAGACTAGGTGGGATATTAACAGTAATGGGCAGTGAGCAGGAGGTTGGGATTAGACTAGGTGGGATATTAACAGTAATGGGTAGTGAGCAGGAGGTTGGGATTAGACTAGGTGGGATATTAACAGTAATGGGCAGTGAGCAGGAGGTTGGGATTAGACTAGGTGGGATATTAACAGTAATGGGCAGTGAGCAGGAGGTTGGGATTAGACTAGGTGGGATATTAACAGTACTGGGCAGTGAGCAGGAGGTTGGGATTAGACTAGGTGGGATATTAACACTAATGGGCAGTGAGCAGGAGGTTGGGATTAGACTAGGTGGGATATTAACGGTAATGGGTAGTGAGCAGGAGGTTTGGATTAGACTAGGTGGGATATTAACAGTAATGGGCAGTGAGCAGGAGGTTGGGATTAGACTAGGTGGGATATTAACGGTAATGGGTAGTGAGCAGGAGGTTTGGATTAGACTAGGTGGGATATTAACGGTAATGGGTAGTGAGCAGGAGGTTGGGATTAGACTAGGTGGGATATTAACAGTAATGGGTAGTGAGCAGGAGGTTGGGATTAGACTAGGTGGGATATTAACAGTAATGGGCAGTGAGCAGGAGGTTGGGATTAGACTAGGTGGGATATTAACAGTAATGGGCAGTGAGCAGGAGGTTGGGATTAGACTAGGTGGGGTATTAACAGTAATGGGCAGTGAGCAGGAGGTTTGGATTAGACTAGGTGGGGTATTAACAGTAATGGGCAGTGAGCAGGAGGTTGGGATTAGACTAGGTGGGATATTAACAGTACTGGGCAGTGAGCAGGAGGTTGGGATTAGACTAGGTGGGATATTAACAGTAATGGGCAGTGAGCAGGAGGTTGGGATTAGACTAGGTGGGATATTAACGGTAATGGGCAGTGAGCAGGAGGTTGGGATTAGATTGGTGGGATATTAACAGTAATGGGTAGTGAGCAGGAGGTTGGGATTAGACTAGGTGGGATATTAACAGTAATGGGGAGTGAGCAGGAGGTTGGGATTAGACTAGGTGGGATATTAATGGTAATGGGAAGTGAGCAGGAGGTTGGGATTAGACTAGGTGGGTTATTAACAGTAATGGGCAGTGAGCAGGGGGTTGGGATTAGACTAGGTGAGATATTAACAGTAATGGGCAGTGAGCAGGAGGTTGGGATTAGACTAGGTGGGATATTAACAGTAATGGGCAGTGAGCAGGAGGTTGGGATTAGACTAGGTGGGATATTAACAGTAATGGGCAGTGAGCAGGAGGTTGGGATTAGACTAGGTGGGATATTAACTGTAATGGGTAGTGAGCAGGAGGTTGGGATTAGACTAGGTGGGATATTAACAGTAATGGGTAGTGAGCAGGAGGTTGCGATTAGACTAGGTGGGATATTAACAGTAATAGGCAGTGAGCAGGAGGTTGGGATTAGACTAGGTGGGATATTAACAGTAATGGGCAGTGAGCAGGAGGTTGGGATTAGACTAGGTGGGATATTAACAGTAATGGGCAGTGAGCAGGAGGTTGGGATTAGACTAGGTGGGATATTAACAGTAATGGGCAGTGAGCAGGGGGTTGGGATTAGACTAGGTGAGATATTAACAGTAATGGGCAGTGAGTAGGAGGTTGGGATTAGACTAGGTGGGATATTAACAGTAATGGGCAGTGAGCAGGAGGTTGGGATTAGACTAGGTGGGATATTAACAGTAATGGGCAGTGAGCAGGAGGTCGGGATTAGACTAGGTGGGATATTAACAGTAATGGGTAGTGAGCAGGAGGTTGGGATTAGACTAGGTGGGATATTAACAGTAATGGGCAGTGAGCAGGAGGTTGGGATTAGACTAGGTGGGATATTAACAGTAATGGGCAGTGAGCAGGAGGTCGGGATTAGACTAGAGGGGATATTAACAGTCATGGGCAGTGAGCAGGAGGTTGGGATTAGACTAGGTGGGATATTAACAGTAATGGGTAGTGAGCAGGAGGTTGGGATTAGACTAGGTGGGATATTAACAGTAATGGGCAGTGAGCAGGAGGTCGGGATTAGACTAGAGGGGATATTAACAGTAATGGGCAGTGAGCAGGAGGTTGGGATTAGACTAGGTGGGATATTAACAGTAATGGGCAGTGAGCAGGAGGTTGGGATTAGACTAGGTGGGATATTAACAGTAATGGGCAGTGAGCAGGAGGTTGGGATTAGACTAGGTGGGATATTAACAGTAATGGGTAGTGAGCAGGAGGTTGGGATTAGACTAGGGGGGATATTAACGGTAATGGGCAGTGAGCAGGAGGTTGGGATTAGACTAGGTGGGATATTAACAGTAATGGGCAGTGAGCAGGAGGTTGGGATTAGACTAGGTGGGATATTAACGGTAATGGGCAGTGAGCAGGAGGTTGGGATTAGACTAGGTGGGATATTAACAGTAATGGGCAGTGAGCAGGAGGTTGGGATTAGACTAGGTGGGATATTAACAGTAATGGGCAGTGAGCAGGAGGTTGGGATTAGACTAGGTGGGATATTAACAGTAATGGGCAGTGAGCAGGAGGTTGGGATTAGACTAGGTGGGATATTAACAGTAATGGGCAGTGAGTAGGAGGTTGGGATTAGACTAGGTGGGATATTAACAGTAATGGGCAGTGAGCAGGAGGTTGGGATTAGACTAGGTGGGATATTAACAGTAATTGGTAATGAGCAGGAGGTTGGGATTAGACTAGGTGGGATATTAACAGTAATGGGCAGTGAGCAGGAGGTTGGGATGAGAGTAAATGTCCTAGATTATCGACTGGGAAAGTTGGTAGCAGGTCGACCGTCCATTATACACCCTGCCCGATTATCATTTCCATTTAGTTCTGTTCCATTACAGGTAACTGACAGAACAGTACAGGCTGCTTGCTGTAATTTCCTGAAGTGCTGTCCCGGGGAGTGACGCTCCTCGACAGGTTCTACCACCAGTATTGAGTCTCTGTCAAAGTTGGAATTGACTCCCGGTGATGCAGGGGGAGGAAAAACCTGCACAGCGTCGGGTTTTCAATCCTCATTCTTTGGGGGGTTAGTTTTCCTGTTCGTGTCTCAGACATTTTAACCATTGTGTTTCTGTTCTTGAAAAGCCTCTCATTTACTCCACAGATGATTTTTGTCATGTCTCATTTCCTTCATTTACTTTAAGTAGTTTCCAGGTCAGTAAACTCACGACGTTCCCTGTAATTCCTGTCTGTTGCCTCTGGCCTCTCCTTTTCCCAGTCCCACTAAAACTGTTCCCTTTGTTTTCAGTCCACAAAGAGTTATACCCGAACCGTTCCCCGGTCCTTTGTACAGATACTGACCGATCCGCTGGGTATTTTCACCTCTTCATATCATTGTTTCAGATTCACAATATTTTCAGTTTATCTATTTAGTTCCTATTTGACAATTTCTCTTCGGTAACATTCTGTGATTCTAAGATCTGATATCCTGTCAGTTCTGTGATGTTTGGATAATCCAGACTCATTCTGTGTCCCTCCCACTTACCCGATGTTCTTGTCCACTGAAATGCCTCTCGTATGTTAACAACAAGCTGACTCCGTCCACCCCTCCTTCAATCGCCTGTTCCAGTCTGTCCCGGTAGAATTTCGTGAACCGGAACAGCTGGTAATCGTCGCACTTTGTCAAGAACTCAGTGATTGTAGAGTTCGGATCTGTGAACACAAATGGAGAAAACTAAACATATTATCCACTTTCTACCCAGGTGGCTACATGTCATCATATACCAAACGGCGACAGCTTCCTGTGAGCCACATTATCAAACACCTTCTGGTGAGCCACATTATCAAACACCTTCCTGTGAGCCACATTATCAAACACCTTCTGGTGAGCCACATTATCAAACACCTTCCTGTGAGCCACATTATCAAACACCTTCTGGTGAGCCACATTATCAAACACCTTCCTGTGAGCCACATTATCAAACACCTTCTGGTGAGCCACATTATCAAACACCTTCTGGTGAGCCACATTATCAAACACCTTCTGGTGAGCCACATTATCAAACACCTTCTGGTGAGCCACATTATCAAACACCTGGTGAGCCACATTATCAAACACCTTCTGGTGAGCCACATTATCAAACACCTTCTGGTGAGCCACATTATCAAACACCTTCTGGTGAGCCACATTATCAAACACCTGGTGAGCCACATTATCAAACACCTTCTGGTGAGCCACATTATCAAACACCTTCTGGTGAGCCACATTATCAAACACCTTCTGGTGAGCCACATTATCAAACACCTTCCGGTGAGCCACATTATCAAACACCTTCTGGTGAGCCACATTATCAAACACCTTCTGGTGAGCCACATTATCAAACACCTTCTGGTGAGCCACATTATCAAACACCTTCTGGTGAGCCACATTATCAAACACCTTCTGGTGAGCCACATTATCAAACACCTGGTGAGCCACATTATCAAACACCTTCTGGTGAGCCACATTATCAAACACCTTCTGGTGAGCCACATTATCAAACACCTTCTGGTGAGCCACATTATCAAACACCTTCTGGTGAGCCACATTATCAAACACCTTCTGGTGAGCCACATTATCAAACACCTTCTGGTGAGCCACATTATCAAACACCTTCTGGTGAGCCACATTATCAAACACCTTCTGGTGAGCCACATTATCAAACACCTTCTGGTGAGCCACATTATCAAACACCTTCCTGTGAGCCACATTATCAAACACCTTCTGGTGAGCCACATTATCAAACACCTTCCAGTGAGCCACATTATCAAACACCTTCTGATAACCCACATACACCACATGTACAACATTCCATCAACCTGTATAGTCACGGCTCCACAAAACTGCATCTTAATGTGTTGGGAGATTGGGCACATGACTGGCAAATGATGTTTAGCTTGGATAAGTGCCGTGTTATTCCTGTGGGCAGTGCGAGTGCTCAACATTCATACACCCTTCATGGCATTAAATAAGGGGGAGAAAGGAAGATCCAGGCATTCTGGTGTATACATCTCTAAAGGTACAGGAGCAATGCCGTGAAGTGATAGCTAGAACAAAGGGGATATTGGGGTGCATTCATATGACAGTAGGGTATAAGACAACCTATTCTGTCCTAGTACAAGACCTTGGTAAAGGCTTCACTTGGAATACTGTGTCCAGTTATGGTCCCCACATAAGGTGGGTGATATTGAGGCTTTGAAACTGATGCAGAGGGACATTACACTAATTCCCAGTATAAAGCAATTTAGTTATCAAGATAGGCTAAGAATGTGGACTCTACACTTTAGAGAAGCAAAGACTAAGCGGTGATCTGATTGAGGTTTATAAGATGATGAAGGGAATCGATTGTGTTCCATTTAACAGTTTGTTCCAATGACATAGCTTACGGAGAGGTCACCACTTTAAGTTGTGAAAGGCCAAATTTAAGTTAGATGTCAGGAGGTGGTTCTTTTCCCAGAGAATAGTCGACCTCTGGAACAGGATACCTTCTCTGGCAGTGGACACTGACTCGGTGAATTCCTTCAGGCGAGAGCTGGACCGGTTCCTGTTTGGTGCGGACATCACCTCTTACAACAGGAAGACACTTCCGGGAATTCAGTGCAAGATTGATCTGCTGGACTAGTTTCAATCGCCGAGATGGGTCGGAGAGGAATTTCCCCTATTTAAATCCCCCAAATTGACCTGTGTTTTTACCTGTTTTTTTTCACCTCACCCATGGTTTGGTTTGGGATAACTAGAACAAAGTATCGCAATTGCCTGGGAAAGTCTGGATGGACCAAAGGGTCTTTACCTGTCCGTCATTGTTTGTAAAATTGTCATATATGACTTTTCTGCAGCTAATCCGTTCCATCCTCCCCTCATCATCCTCTTTCTCGCTAAATGCTCGCTAATTCAACCTGGATTAACAGATTTGGTGGGGTTTCTACACAATGGTCTCTGGTTACCAGGTTAATCCTCTCTCCACATTAGAACAGAAACATCACTTGGGCTCCTTCAGTCCAACAGTATATTTTTGATATTAAACCTGGGTTGAAATGCTGTGGTCAGTCCCTCCTATCTCCTCTCTGACTTCCTCTAACAGTCTGATATTAAACCTGGGTTGAAATGCTGTGCTCAGTCCCTCCTATCACCTCTCTGACTTCCTCTAACAGTCTGATATTAAACCTGGGTTGAAATGCTGTGCTCAGTCCCTCCTATCACCGCTCTGACTTCCTCTAACAGTCTGATATTAAACCTGGGTTGAAATGCTGTGGTCAGTCCCTCCTATCACCTCTCTGACTTCCTCTAACAGTCTGATATTAAACCTGGGTTGAAATGCTGTGCTCAGTCCCTCCTATCACCTCTCTGACTTCCTCTAACAGTCTGATATTAAACCTGGGTTGAAATGCTGTGCTCAGTCCCTCCTATCACCGCTCTGACTTCCTCTAACAGTCTGATATTAAACCTGGGTTGAAATGCTGTGCTCAGTCCCTCCTATCACCTCTCTGACTTCCTCTAACAGTCTGATATTAAACCTGGGTTGAAATGCTGTGCTCAGTCCCTCCTATCACCTCTCTGACTTCCTCTAACAGTCTGATATTAAACCTGGGTTGAAATGCTGTGCTCAGTCCCTCCTATCACCTCTCTGACTTCCTCTAACAGTCTGATATTAAACCTGGGTTGAAATGCTGTGCTCAGTCCCTCCTATCACCTCTCTGACTTCCTCTAACAGTCTGATATTAAACCTGGGTTGAAATGCTGTGCTCAGTCCCTCCTATCACCTCTCTGACTTCCTCTAACAGTCTGATATTAAACCTGGGTTGAAATGCTGTGCTCAGTCCCTCCTATCACCTCTCTGACTTCCTCTAACAGTCTGATATTAAACCTGGGTTGAAATGCTGTGCTCAGTCCCTCCAATCTCCTCTCTGACTTCCTCTAACAATCTGATATTAAACCTGGGTTGAAATGCTGTGCTCAGTCCCTCCTATCACCTCTCTGACTTCCTCTAACAGTCTGGGGTGTATTATCTCGGAGCCCAGTGACTTCTCCACCTCGGCTATTTTACTCAGATCCAAATCCTTCTCTACAGTGATGTCTAACTGTGGGCCCACATCCTCATCTAGTACATCAAAACTTCACTTCCACCATCATTTTTAGAAAGTTAAGGAAATATTTTGTATCGCCCCAAATTGCATCCGTCAGAACTAGTTTCCCCAGTCCCACCTCTCTCACCTCCACTGCTCGCTGACCTGTAAAACCCAGAGAATTGTGCTATCTCCCTTCCTGTTGCTGCACTGTGTACATATGGATTCCATCTTAGCATTGCTCCCTGGAACACCCTTACCTTCTAAACCTCTCCGCCTCGCTCTCCTCCTTTCAGGCGTTCCTTAAACTTTACCTGCCCCAATATCTCCTTGTGTGACTCGGTGTCAAATTCTGATTGGTCACACTCCTGCGAGGCACCGCGAGAGGTTTTTCAACATTAAAGGCGCTATATAAACACCAGTTTGTTCTTGTTGTTGCTGCATTGTCATAGAATGCTTTATTAATACTGGTGTCCACAATTTTGTTGCTCTTCCCTCAAAATGTTATCACCAGGAACATTTCCCTCCGAGTCCTGTGAAAACCAAGGCCGTGTCTTATAGATACTAGATCACATCTCATGTTTCTGAATGTTTGGAATGATTTGTTCACTCACACACAACTCAATACTCGCTCCAACACTGGGAATGTTGACTTGTCCCCGTTTCTTCGATAGATACTAGATCACATCTCATGTTTCTGAATGTTTGGAATGATTTGTTCACTCACACACAACTCAATACTCGCTCCAACACTGGGAATGTTGACTTGTCCCCGTTTCTTCTATAGATACTAGATCACATCTCATGTTTCTGAATGTTTGGAATGATTTGTTCACTCACACACAACTCAATACTCGCTCCAACACTGGGAATGTTGACTTGTCCCCGTTTCTTCTATAGATACTAGATCACATCCCATGTTTCTGAATGTTTGGAATGATTTGTTCACTCACACACAACTCAATACTCGCTCCAACACTGGGAATGTTGACTTGTCCCCGGTTCTTTTTATAAACACAACTTTATCTCTCACTATTTCAAATCCTCTTTCCTTTTTCTTGCTAATACCTTTTTCACTATTTCTTAAATCTTCTGTTTCAACTCCAGCATTTTTATTAATTCCTCTCTCTAGTCTCCGATCCGGATATTTCCCACTCTCCAGTCACATCCCCTGATACCCTCCCACTGCTCCATTCACCTTTTCTGTAAAACCATTAATGTTGGTCGGGACAGATCACAGCCGTCACTTCCCTTCCAACTGAACGCACTCTAGTGTCCCAAGAACGTGAACACTTCCCTCCTGCTCCAGCCCTCAGCCACACATTGACCAGCCTCATATTACCCGCCTTAAGCAGCCCAGTGCAAAACAATCCGGAGATCAACAGCTTGAGGCCTGGTTTCTTAGTTTAGTGCCTCAGTCTCAATAGTCCCTCTATAAACGTATTTCTATCCGTGTTACTGGCTCCGACCGTGGCTATTTTCTGCTCTCCTTTCCTGCCCAGAGGTGGTCCCACCGGTCAAGGATGTTCTTCCCACCGGCACCAGGGAGGTAACTAACCATTCAGGACCTGCTCAGGGCTACAGAAGAGGTTGTTTATTCCCCCGACTATACAATCTGACACCAGTCCCGCTCTCCTATTCCTGTGCCCCACCTGCCTCTCACTCTCGCCCCGCTGGGTGGCCTCCTGCTCTCTGGGGCCACACTGTTTGCTCAAGAATATGGTCCGGAGTCACTGTCTCTCTCCACCTTACAGTCCCCAATACCAGGTATCTATTGGACAGTTCCAGTACTCAGGGCCTCCCTCCACCTGTGACTGTGATCCTGAGTCACTGTCTCTCTCCACCTTACAGCCCCCAATACCAGGTATCTATTGGACAGTTCCAGTACTCAGGGGCTCCCTCCACCTGTGACTGCGATCCTCTGAGTCACTGTCTCTCTCCACCTTACAGCCCCCAATACCAGGTATCTATTGGACAGTTCCAGTACTCAGGGGCTCCCTCCACCTGTGACTGTGATCCTGAGTCACTGTCTCTCTCCACCTTACAGCCCCCAATACCAGGTATCTATTGGACAGTTCCAGTACTCAGGGGCTCCCTCCACCTGTGACTGTGATCCTCAGTCACTGTCTCTCTCCACCTTACAGTCCCCAATACCAGGTATCTATTGGACAGTTCCAGTACTCAGGGGCTCCCTCCACCTGTGACTGTGATCCTCTGAGTCACTGTCTCTCTCCACCTTACAGTCCCCAATACCAGGTATCTATTGGACAGTTCCAGTACTCAGGGGCTCCCTCCACCTGTGACTGTGATCCTGAGTCACTGTCTCTCTCCACCTTACAGTCCCCAATACCAGGTATCTATTGGACAGTTCCAGTGCTCAGGGGCTTCCTCCACCTGTGACTGTGATCCTCAGTCACTGTCTCTATCCACCTTACAGTCCCCAATACCAGGTATCTATTGGACAGTTCCAGTGCTCAGGGGCTCCCTCCACCTGTGACTGTGATCCTCAGTCACTGTCTCTCTCCACCTTACAGCCCCCAATACCAGGTATCTATTGGGCAGTTCCAGTACTCAGGGGCTCCCTCCACCTGTGACTGCAGTGTCCCTCTAGATGGTCACTCAATCCCCTCTTTGTACTCAGTCTCTGTCCTGTTCCCTCGACCTGAGAGAGCTGCAGGTTCAGGCAATAGATCTGGACCTTTTGTCAGGACAGAAATTGTATTTTACAGAGTTTTGTGAACCTACCTGTGTCCATTCTCTTTCGTGTTGAAGATGTTGGATCTTCTCCCCTGTCTGGACCTTCAGCCATGGTGGTGACAGGCGTTCCCAGGCTCTGATGCTCTGTAACAAATATAATATTAATGGAGTGTTTGAGGGAAATATTAAAATGAGAAGAACGTTGCCTTGTTGCCATGATATCAAGTCCCTCCTCCCCCATCAGTACAGCAGCTGGTAGCTCTGGGATCTCAGAAAACACCACGAATATACAACTGGTGAATGTGACTGCTGTTTTACAATCATAATTCTCCATTCGTGTGTGAGCCCGCGCACGTGCGGCCATTGAAACTATCAATCAGCGGCCTTTCCTTTCCCCACTGTGGAAATGTCAAAGCGATTCAGTTAATTCAGTACCAGTTTGAGTCTTTGTAAAATTCAGTACTTTGCTGTTTCACTAACGCTGCCACTAGTGGAATAAACACACAACAGCAAGAGAGGGGCAGGGAGAATGTGTGAGAAATGATTAGTGGTAACATAATAGGGAACACTAACGCCTTTTATAAACATATAAATAGTGAAAGAATAGTCCAAGGAAAGGTGGGGCCGATTACTGACCAAAAAGGCAATCTTGTGGAAGCAGAGGACATGGCTGAGGTACTAAATTAACAGTTTGCCTGCGTATTCACTAAAGGAGAGGATGCTGCCAATCGTACAGTAAAGGAGGAGGTGGTAGAGAAATTGGACAGGATATAAATCGATTAGGACGATGTACTAAATTGGTTGGCAGGGCTCAAAGTAGAAATGTCACCCGCTCTGCCACAATCTTCCAATCCTTAGATATGGGAAAGGTGCCAGAGGACGGGAGGGCTGCAAACGTTACTTCCCTGTTCAAAAAAGGAGAGCGCGATGAACCAAATAACTACAGGCCACTCAGCTTAACATCGGTGTTATTTCCGAAACACAATTAACCGTCACTTGGAAGAACATGGGTTTATTAGCGACAGACAAAATGGATTTTATTTAAAGGCAAATCTAACCTGGCTGACTTGAATGAGCCAATGGATGAAATAGGAGAGGGTTGATGAAGGTAGTGCAGTTGATGTTGTGTTTCTGGACTTTCAGAAGGCCTTTGATAAAGTACCTCATAATAGACTGGTGAACAAAATTGGAGCCAATGATATTAAAGGAGCAGTGGCAGCGTGGATACTAAATTGGTGAAGGGACAGAAAACAGACAGTAGTTGTGAACCGATATTGTTCACACTGGAGGGAAGTTTACAGTGTCCCCAGGGGGCGGGATTAGGACCACTGCTCTTTGATTTATTTCAGTGACATGGACTTAGGTATACAGGGCATAGTTTAAAAGTTTGTCGATGACACGAATCTCGGAAAAGTCGTAAACCGTGAGGAGGACAGCAGAAGACTTCAGGAGGAAATAGAGACACTGGTGAAATGGGCAGACACATGGCAGGTGAAGTTTAATGCAGAGAAGTGCAGAGCGTGCAAAATTAAGGCACATGGGATTGGGGGCAAGGTATTGACTTGGATAGAGAACTGGTTGGCGGACAGAAAGCAAAGAGTTGGAATAAACGGGTCGTTTTCTGAGTGGCAGGCAGTGACTAGTGGGGTACCGCAGGGATCGGTCCTAGGACCCCAGCTATTCACAATATATATTAATGATCAGGACGAGGGAATTGGATGTAATATCTCCAAATTTGCAGATGACACAAAGCTGGGTGGGAGGGTAAGCTGTGAGGAGGATGTCGTGAAACTCCAGGATGATTTGGACAGGTTGGGTGATTGGGCAGAAACATGGCAAATGCACTATAATGTGGATAAATGTGATGTTATCCACTTTGGTGGCAAAAACTAGAAGGCAGATTATTATTTGAATGGCAATAGATTGGGAGAGGGGAAGTGCAGAGAGACCTGGGTGTTCTTGTGCACCAGACACTGAAGGTAAGCATGCAGGTACAGCAGGCGGTTAAGGCGGCAAATGGTATGTTGGCCTTCGTAGCAAGAGGGTTCGAGTGCAGGAACAAGGATGTCTTGCTACAGTTGTACAGGGCCTTGGTGAGACCACACCTTGAGTATTGTGTGCAGTTTTGGTCGCCTTACCTGAGGAAGGATGTTCTTGCCATGGAAGGAGTGCAGTGAAGATTCACCAGGCTGATACCTGGGATGGCAGGAATGACGTATGAGGAGAGATTGGGTCGATTGGGCTTGTACTCGCTGGAGTTTAGAAGATTGAGAGGGGATCTCATCAAAACCTATAAAATGTTGTCAGGCCTGGACAGAGTAGATACAGGAAGAATGTTTCTGATGGCCGGGGAGTCCAGAACCAGGGGTCACAGTCTAAGGGGTAAGCCATTTAGGACTGAGATGAGGAGGAATTTCTTCACCCAGAGTGGTGAACCTGTGGAATTCTCTGCCACAGAGGGCGGTGGAGGCCATTCATTAAATATATTCAAGAAGGAGTTGGATATATTTCTTAAGGCTAAAGGGATCAAGGGATATGGGGAGAAGGCAGGGACAGGGTACTGAGTTTGGATGATCAGCCATGATCTCATTGAATGGCGGAGCAGGCTCGAGGGGCCGAATGGCCTACTCCTGCTCCTATCTTCTATGTTTCTATGTCTATGTTTTCTATGAAATGCTGCATTTTGGAAGGAAGAATGAGGCGATGCAATTTAAACCAACTGGTACAATTTAAAGGGGTTGCAGGAACAGTAAAACTTGGGGGTATAGATACAGAAATCCTTGACGGTGGCAGGACAGGGCGATAAGGCTTTTAGAAACGTATATGGGAGCATTGGCTTTATAATTAGAGGCACAGGAACATCGGAACAGGAGTAGGCCACTCATTTGTTCCAGCTTGTTCCTCCATTCAATTCGATCATGACTGAGCTGTATCTTAACTCCATCTCCCCGCCTTGGTTCCATATCCCTAAATACCATTGCCTAACACAAATCTATCAATCACAGTTTGTCATTTTCAATTGACCGAACCTCAACAGCTTCTTGAGGGCGAGTGTTCCAGATTTCCACTACACGGTGTCTGAAGAAATGCTTTGTAACATCACCCCTGAACGGCCTCGCTCTGCGGTTAAGGTTATGCCCCCTTTTTCTGGACTAGTCCACCGAAAGACATAGTTTAACCCTTTCTATGCTAGCAATTCCATTGATCATCTTAAACACCTCAATTAGATCACCCCTTAACTTTGTATAATCAAGGGAATTAAAGTTTCGTCTGTGTAATCTATCCTCATAATTTAAATCTTTTAGCCCCGGGATCGTTCTGGTGAATCTGAGCTGCACCACCTCCAAAGCCAAGATATTGTTCCCAAGGTGCGGTTCTCTAAATGGGTCTAACCCGAGCTCTGTACAGCTGGAACAGAACTTCTACCCCTTTGTAATCCAGCCCGCGAGATAAAGCCCATCATTCCATTAGAGTATTACTTATTTTTGGTACCCATCAACTAGCTTCTAGTGATTTCTGTACTTGGACCCAGAGTTCTCTCTGCCCATCCACAGTTCCTAACTTCTAACATCACCCCTGAACGGCCTCGCTCTGCGGTTAAGGTTACGTGGACCCCTAGTTCTCTCTGCCCATCCACAGTTCCTAACTTCTAACATCACCCCTGAACGGCCTCGCTCTGCGGTTAAGGTTACGTGGACCCCTCGTTCTCTCTGCCCATCCACAGTTCCTAACTTCTAACATCACCCCTGAACAGCCTCGCTCTGCGGTTAAGGTTACGTGGACCCCTCGTTCTCTCTGCCCATCCACAGTTCCTAACTTCTAACATCACCCCTGAACGGCCTCGCTCTGCGGTTAAGGTTACGTGGACCCCTAGTTCTCTCTGCCCATCCACAGTTCCTAACTTCTAACATCACCCCTGAACGGCCTCGCTCTGCGGTTAAGGTTACGTGGACCCCTCGTTCTCTCTGCCCATCCACAGTTCCTAACTTCTAACATCACCCCTGAACAGCCTCGCTCTGCGGTTAAGGTTACGTGGACCCCTCGTTCTCTCTGCCCATCCACAGTTCCTAACTTCTAACATCACCCCTGAACGGCCTCGCTCTGCGGTTAAGGTTACGTGGACCCCTCGTTCTCTCTGCCCATCCACAGTTCCTAACTTCTAACCATTTAGAACATTCTCTGATCGATCCTTTTTAGGTCCAACGTGAATGAGCTCATTTCTTTGAGGTGAGGGGAGTGCGACAAACTCACTCAATCCATTCCAGGAGGGTGGGTTCTCCGGCGTTCTGAATGTTATTTAATATTGGTGTCACGAGTCTAACGCCCTCGAACGTATATGTGGACACGGTGTCAAGCTGTAATGAGAGTGAGAGGAGGCTCCCGTGGAGTATAAACACAGCATAGACCACTAGAGCCGAATGGACTGTTTCTCTGCTGCAGTTTCGATGTAAATCCAATCTGTCCTGAATTGTCACAAACTACAATCTCTGTGACTGTGACCATGGTGTGTAACCCTTCCTTGTCCATCATTCACCTTCCCACAGCATTCGATATAGTCTCATCTGGCATTCTTTTCAATGTCATGGCCTCCACTGTCCATCCCATAAAACTGATCCTCATGTGCTTCCTGTCCTAGCTCCCTGATCGCAGATCGCAAACCTCCAGCAATGGGTTAACTTTTGTCTTTCTATCCACACCTATATTGTTGGCCAATATTGAACCGATGATGCTGCTTCTGGTGCATAGTAACCGATTACTGTAGCGCCGGAGGCAGATTGGATTGTTTCAATATCTGCTTCTTGGGATTTGCCAGGGCATTGAAATCTCTGTGCCGAGATCGCCTCATCAGGCACCTCCATTGACTGGGCGAGGCTACATCATAGACCCATAATATGATACAGCACAGGAGGTCATTCAGCCCATCAGGCACCTCCATTGACCAGGCGAGGCTACATCATAGACCCATAATATGATACAGCACAGAAGGTCATTCAGCCCATCAGGCACCTCCATTGACTGGGCGAGGCTGCATCATAGGCCCATAATATGATACAGCACAGAAGGTCATTCAGCCCATCAGGCACCTCCATTGACTGGGCGAGGCTGCATCATAGACCCATAATATGATACAGCACAGAAGGTCATTCAGCCCATCAGGCACCTCCATTGACTGGGCGAGGCTGCATCATAGACCCATAATATGACACAGCACAGAAGGTCATTCAGCCCATCACACCGGTGCTGACTCTTTGGAAGAGCGATCCCATTATTACCACTGTCCCTCTCTTTCCCCATAGCCCTGTAAATGTTTTCCCTTCAAGTATTTATCCAATTCCCTTTTCAATGTTACAACAGAATCTGCTTCTCCACCCTTTCGGGCAATGCATTCCAGATCTCACTAACTCGCTGTGTAACACAATGTTACCTCACCACCCTTTCGGGCAATGCATTCCAGATCTCACTAACTCGCTGTGTAACACAATGTTACCTCACCACCCTTTCGGACAATGCATTCCAGATCACACTAACTCACCGTGTAACACAATGTTACCTCACCACCCTTTCGGGCAATGCATTCCAGATCACACTAACTCGCTGTGTAACACAATGTTACCTCACCTTGCCTGTGGCTCTTTTTCCACTCACTTTAAATCTGCGTCGTCTGGTTACTGACCCTTCTGCCAATGGAAACAGTTCCTCCTTATTTACTCATCAAAACCAATCATGAGTTTCAACAGCTCTATAAAATCTTCATTTAACCAACTCTGCTCTAAAGAGAACAAACCAGTCTCTCCCCAGAACTGAAGTCCCTGATCCTTAGTACAATTCTCTCAAATCTCTTCTGCACCGTCTCCAAGGCCTTGATATCCTCCCTAAAGTGTGGTGCCCAGAATTGAAAACCAGACTCCAGCTGAGGCCTAACCAGTCTGTTCTAACAGTTGAACATCGCTTCCTTGCTGTTATTCGCTATTCCTCCTGTAATAAAGCCGAGGACATGGCTCATGGTGTCAGCACTTGACTAATGAGCACTGTCGGAGGCGAGGACATTCACCACTGCTCCACTAATATTAACAGTGGGGTCACTTTAAGCAGATTGGTGACGCAATATCTTTAGGGGTCTTACAATATCTGGAAATGTCTTAAATACATAACTGGTTTGATCTGACTGCTGTTTTACAATTATAATTCTCCACGTGTGCGCGTGTCCCGCTGTGTGTCTAACAAACTCTCAGTCAGCGTCCTTCCCTTTCCCCACTGTGGAAATGTGAAAGTGATTCAGTCCCGGATCAGTAATTTCTCCAAACTTAAGTTGATGTTATTTGCCGGCATTAAGTTATAACCCAATTTGAGACCTTGTAAGATGGAGTTTTCTGCTGTTTGACACACGCAGACTCTGGTATAATAAACACACGACAACAACAGCACCACCGTAGGGAATCAAGCTGAATACAGAAAGTACAGAGGAGAAATCAAAAACAAACTAAGAGGGGCACAGAAAAACTGAGGAAAGATTAGTGGGAATAGAATAGGGAACATTAAAATCTTTCTTAAACATGTAAAGCCTAAAAGGAGAGTCAATGGAAAGGTGCGATGATTAAGGAGCAAAAGGGCAATCTTCTGGTGGATGCAGTGGGCATGGCTGAGGTACTGAATGAGTACTTTGTATCTGCCTTCACTAAAGAAGAGGATGCTGCTAATGTTACAGTGAAGGAGAGGGTGGTAGTGAAATTGGACAGGATATAAATAGACCAAGAGGATGTAGTGAAACAGTTGACAGCGCTCAAAGTGGAAGTGTCATGGTCTGGATGGGATACATCCTGGGTTACTGAGAGAAGGAAGGCTCTGGCCACAATCTTTGAATCCTCCTTGGATAGGGGAGTGGTGCCACAGGACTGGGGATTTGCAAATGTTACCCCCTTGTTTAAAAACGGAGCGTGTGCTAAACCAATGATCTACAGGCGAATCAGTCTAGCGCCGGTGTTCAGGAACCTTCTGGAGATAAATCAATGAGAACCTGCTAAGATATCATCCCTCCTTACAGCAGTAATTGACTCCTTGATTAATATTGCGACACCCACTCCTCTTTTACACCCCCCCCTGTCTTGCCTGAAGATTCTATACCCTGGAATACTGAGCTGCCAGTCCTGCCCCTCCCTCAACCATGTCTCTTGTGATAGTAACAATATCATACTCCCATGTGTTCATCAACACCTTGAATTCATCTGCCTTACTCGCAAGACTCCTTGCATTAAAATAAATGCCATCCAGCCTTGCCATACTCCCTTGTGCCGTTACATATTTGCTCTGCCTTCCAGGCTGACTTGTTTTTTCCTCTATATTTGGCTGTGCATCACCCTCTACTGTAGCTCCACTCCGTATCCCATCCCCCTGCCAAGTTAGTTTAAACCCCAACAGTACCAGCAAACCTCCCTGCAAGGATGTTGGTCCCGTTCCGATTCAGGTGCAACCCGTCCGACTTGTACAGGTCCCACCTTCCCCAGAAGCAGAGCCAGTGATCAAAGAAACTAAAGCCCTCCCTCCTGCACCAACTCTTCAGCCACGCATTCATCTGCTCTATCCACCTATTCCTATAATAATCACTACCATGTGGCACCGGGAGCAATCCAGAGATTACAACCTTTGAGGTCCTGCTTTTTAATCTGCTACCTAGCTCCCTAAATTCTTGTTGCAGGACCTCATCCCGCTTTCTACCCATGACCTTGGTACCAATGTGAACCACGACCTCTGACTGTTCGCCCTCCCCCTTCAGAATGCCCTGCAGCCGTTCAGTGACATCCCTGACCCTGGCACCAGAGAGACAACATACCATCCTGGAGTCACGTCTGCGGCCACAGAAACGTCTATCTGTTCCCCTTACGATAGAATCCTCTATCACTATTGCTCTCCCACTCTTTTTCCTCCCCTCCTGTGCAGCTGAGCCACTCGTAGTGCCACGGACTGGGCTCTTGCTGCATTCCCCTCAGAAACCATCTCCCCAGCAGTATCCAAAACGGAAAATCTGTTGGCGAGGGAGATGGACCCTGCACTACCTTCCTAGTTCTTTTACTCTGTCTGGCGGTCACCCATTCTGTCTGACCACCTCGTTAGACGAGCTATCTATGAAGATCTCAGCTTCGCGGATGCTCCACAGTGACTCCAGCCGCAGCTCCAGCTCAGAAACGTGGATTTCGAGTAGCTGCAGCTGGAGACACTTCCTGCACACATGTTCGCCCTGGACACCGAAAGTGTCCCTGACTTCCCACATAGCACAGGAGGAGCACGCCACACTGCCGAGCTGCCCTGCCATGTCCTACCCTTAATTTACTCCCTTTAAAGAATATTAAATACACTCGGGACCTTACTTCCCTTTAAAACACTACTTACGCTAAACTAGAGACCTTACTTTTATTTTAACGACTGGACTGTAGAAATACTCACCAGGTCCTACTTCCCAATCAGCTCCTTCCCTGGTTGCGACGTCACTTTAGCGGTTTTGCAGTTGTAGTTTGACTGCTCCCGCTCTCGGACTCTTTCCTGCAGTCCTGTGACGTCTCTCCTCGATTTTGCTGTACTTTTGGAATTCGCCGGACTTGTATCTGCCTCCTCACTGCTGCCGACTCCTCACAGGTCCGCGCTGTCCTCGGCCTCCCGCTCTATTTATGCCTCCTCGCTGCTGCTGCCGACTCCTCGCAGGTCCGCGCTGTCCTCGGCCTCCCGCTGTATTTATGCCTCCTCACTGCTGCCGACTCCTTGAAGGTCCACGCTGTCCTCGGCCTCCCGCTCTATTTATGCCTCCTCGCTGCTGCCGACTCCTCGCAGGTCCGCGCTGTCCTCGGCCTCACGCTGTATTTATGCCTCCTCGCAGGTCCGCGCTGTCCTCGGCCTCCCGCTGTATTTATGCCTCCTCGCTGCTGCTGCCGACTCCTCGCAGGTTCTCTTTAGAGCAGAAAAATGTTAATTGGGAGATTTAATAGAGGTGCTCAAAATCATGAAGGTGTTTCCATAGAGTAAATAAGGAGCAACTGTACCCACTGACAGAAGGGTCGGTAAACAGAGGAGACGGATTTAATGTAATTGACAAAACGCCAGAGGGGAGGTAAGATAAGATTGTTTTTAGGCATCGTGTTATGATCTGGAATGCAATGTCTGAATGAGTGATGGGAGCAGAGACAATAGTAACTTTTAAACCTGAATTAGTGAAACACACAAAGGGGAGAACATTAGCAGTGCTCTGGGCACAGAGCAGGGGAGTGGGACACATTGGTCTGCTCTTTCAAAGAGCCGGTACAGGCACGTTGTGCCCAATGGCCTCATTTTGTACTGTCTGGTCCCAAGTTTCTATGGTATCAACCTCGAACTCTTTGTTCCTGAGCGAGTAATAAACGATAAATGTACCTGAATGCTATTTACAGAAGCAGACCTTCAGTGTGTGAAATTGCATTGGGAAGTTTAATTCTGTTAACCAGCAAACGATGACCAAAAATTGATAAAAAGGGAGAAAAATCGACTGAGTGTACCAGCAAGAAACATTTAAAAATTGTAAGAGCTTCTGAAAGTAAGTAAACATGGAGAGTAGCAAAAGTAAGCATTGGTCCCTTAGAGGCTGAGACAGGAGAAATTATAATGGGAAATGAGGAAATGGCAGAGACTTTAAACAAATATTTTGTATCTGTCTTCACAGTAGAAAACACAAATAGCGTACCAAAAATAGCAGGGAACCAAGGGACTAATGAAAGGACTGACATCAATTACTTTCAGTTCCTTCGAGAAAAAAAGTACTTGAGAAACTAATGGGACTAAAATCCGACAAATCCCCAGGACCTGACGGCCGACATCCTAGGGTTCGACAAGAGGTGGCTGAAGAGAGAGTGGATGCATTGGTTGTGATCTTCCAAAATTCCCTAGATTCTGGAACAGTCCCAGCAGATGAGAAGGTAGAAAAAGTAACCCCGCTATTCTAGAAAGGGGGAAGAGAGAAAGCAGGGAACTACAGGCCAGTGAGCCTGGCGTCAGGAAAATGCTGGAATCCATTATTAAGGGAGGGGTAAGAGGGCACTTAGAAAATCATATGATCAGGTGGAGTCAACATGGTTTTATGAAAGAGAAATCATGCTATTAGTGTTCTTTGAGGATGCAACTAGCTGGATAGATAATGGGGAACTGGTGGATGTAAAATATTTGGATTGCCAAAAGGCATTTGATAAGGTGCCACATAAAAGGCTGCTGTGCAAGATAAGGACTCATGGGGTTGAGGGGAATATATTAGCTACAAGGACAGGTTGGAGAAGCTGGATTTGTTTTCATTAGAGCAAAGGAGGTTGAGGGGTGATTTGATAGAGGTGAACAAGATTATGACGGGTTTGGATAGGCTAGACAGGGAAAGGCTGTTCCCACTAATGGATGGTACGAGGACTAGGGGACACAGATTTAAGGTTTTGGGCAAGAGATACAGGGGGGATGTGAGTAAAAACTTTTTTACACAGCGAGTGGTGAGGACCGGGAACTCGCTGCCGATGGAAGTGGAGACACTCAATGTTTTCAAGGGGAGACTGGATAGGCACTTGATGGAAATAAACTTGCAGGGCTACGGGGATAGAGCGGGGGAATGGGACTGACTGGATTGCTCTACAGAGAGCCGGCACGGACTCGATGGGCCGAATGGCCTCCTTCTGTGCCGTTATGACTATTAGCATTGATGGAAGATTGGTTAACTGACAGAAAACAGAGTGTAGGGATAAACAGGACATTTTCAGCTTGGCAGGCTAGTGGGGTGCCACAAGGATCAGTGCTGGGGCCTCTGCTATTTACAATCTATATTACTGACTTAGATGAAGGGACCGAGTGTAATGGATCCAAGTTTGCTGCTGATACAAAGCTAGGTGGGACAGTAAGCTATGGGGACACAGAGCCTGCAAAGGGATATGGGCAGTCTAAGTGTGCGGGCAGTAAGGTGACAGATGGAACATAATGTGGGGAAATGTGTGCGTATTCACCTTAGTAGGAAGAGTAGAAAAACAGAACCTTTTTTAAATGGTGGAAAATTATTAAATGTTAGCGTTCAGAGAGGTTTAGGTGTTCTCGTACAGGAAACAAAGTTAGCATGCAGGTACCGCGAGCAATTGGGCAGGCGGATGGCATGTTGGACTTTATTACAAGGGGTTGGAATACAACAGTGAGGAAGTCTTGCTACAATTGGACAGGGCTTTGGTGAGACAACACCCAGAGTACCGGGCACAGTTCTGGTCTCACATCGATAAAGGATGGGATAAAGACAGTAGGGAGAAATGATCTTAGCTCCAAAAATAAAGTAAATAAATCAGTTTGGGTGGAGCCAAGAAACAGCAAGGGGCAGAAAACATTGGTTGGATGTGTTTATAGGCCCCCAAACTGTAGTTGTAATGTAGGGCGGCGTATAATTCAGGGAACTAGAGGTGCATGTAGCAAGGGTAATTTCGTAATCATGGGGGATTTTAAGCTATGTATAGATTGGGGAAACCAAATCTGCAGTAATAGTGTGGGGACATCATCTGAGTCAATGGGACTCTCTCTGACCTTTCTCCCCAGTCCATCTCCAGGGCCAGTGTGTATCAGAGTCAATGGGACTCTCTCTGACCTTTCTCCCCAGACCATCTCCAGGACCAGTGTGTATCAGAGTCAATGGGACTCTCTCTGACCTTTCTCCCCAGTCCATCTCCAGGACCAGTGTGTATCTGAGTCAATGGGACTCTCTCTGACCTTTCTCCCCAGTCTATCTCCAGGACCAGTGTGTATCTGAGTCAATGGGACTCTCTGACCTTTCTCCCCAGTCCATCTCCAGGACCAGTGTGTATCTGAGTCAATGGGACTCTCTCTGACCTTTCTCCCCAGTCCATCTCCAGGACCAGTGTGTATCAGAGTCAATGGGACTCTCTCTGACCTTTCTCCCCAGTCCATCTCCAGGACCAGTGTGTATCTGAGTCAATGGGACTTCCTCTTACCTTTTTCCCCAGTCCATCTCTGGAAGCTCTTTGAATCAGAAGGGTTCTCTGGTTGGTGCTCTCACAATCCTGTGCTGGTTCACCTGCTGTCGATCCTCAGTCTACAATCCCTGTTTACTCTCAGCTGTGAACCTTTCTCAATCACTCAGTCTTTCACCGGGAGATCTAATTATGGCAGGACTGAAAATAACAACATGAATAGTATGAAGTAATGTAATGTAGACTTTTCTTCTGCTTAATAAAAATAAAAGTTTGGGTCCGAGTGCTTCTGTCTGATTTTTGTCCCTTTTCTCAGATCCCCGCCATGGCTTCCAGCAAATCACACTGCCTGATCTCACGGGGCCCATCCTCCCCGGGTTACACACTGTCTGATCTCACTGGGCCCATCCTCCCCGGGTTACACACTGTCTGATCTCACGGGGCCCATCCTCCCCGGGTTACACACTGTCTGATCACACTGGGCCCATCCACCCCGGGTTACACACTGTCTGATCTCACTGGGCCCATCCTCCCCGGGTTACACAGTGTCTGATCTCACTGGGCCATCCTCCCCGGGTTACACACTGTCTGATCTCACTGGGCCCATCCTCCCCGGGTTACACACTGTCTGATCTCACTGGGCCCATCCTCCCCGGGTTACACACTGTCTGATCTCACTGGGCCCATCCTCCCCGGGTTACACACTGTCTGATCACACTGGGTCCATCCACCCCGGGTTACACACTGTCTGATCTCACTGGGCCCATCCTCCCCGGGTTACACACTGTCTGATCTCACTGGGCCCACCCTCCCCGGGTTACACACTGTCTGATCTCACTGGGCCCATCCTCCCCGGGTTACACACTGTCTGATCTCACTGGGCCCATCCTCCCCGGGTTACACACTGTCTGATCTCACTGGGTCCATCCACCCCGGGTTACACACTGTCTGATCTCACTGGGCCCATCCTCCCCGGGTTACACACTGTCTGATCTCACGGGGCCCATCCTCCCCGGGTTACACACTGTCTGATCTCACTGGGCCCATCCTCCCCGGGTTACACACTGTCTGATCTCACTGGGCCCATCCTCCCCGGGTTACACACTGTCTGATCTCACTGAGCCCATCCTCCCCGGGTTACACACTGTCTGATCTCACTGGGCCCATCCTCCCCGGGTTACACACTGTCTGATCTCACTGGGCCCATCCTCCCCAGGTTACACACTGTCTGATCTCACTGGGCCCATCCTCCCCGGGTTACACACTGTCTGATCTCACTGGGCCCATCCTCCCCGGGTTACACACTGTCTGATCTCACTGGGCCCATCCTCCCCAGGTTACACACTGTCTGATCTCACTGGGCCCATCCTCCCCGGGTTACACACTGTCTGATCTCACTGGGCCCATCCTCCCCGGGTTACACACTGTCTGATCTCACTGGGCCCATCCTCCCCGGGTTACACACTGTCTGATCTCACTGGGCCCATCCTCCCCGGGTTACACACTGTCTGATCTCACTGGGCCCACCCTCCCCGGGTTACACACTGTCTGATCTCACTGGGCCCATCCTCCCCGGGTTACACAGTGTCTGATCTCACTGGGCCCATCCTCCCCGGGTTACACACTGTCTGATCTCACTGGGCCCATCCTCCCCGGGTTACACACTGTCTGATCTCACTGGGCCCATCCTCCCCGGGTTACACACTGTCTGATCTCACTGGGCCCATCCTCCCCAGGTTACACACTGTCTGATCTCACTGGGCCCATCCTCCCCGGGTTACACACTGTCTGATCACACCGGGCCATCCTCCCCGGGTTACACACTGTCTGATCTCACTGGGCCCATCCTCCCCGGGTTACACACTGTCTGATCTCACTGGGCCCATCCTCCCCGGGTTACACACTGTCTGATCTCACTGGGCCCATCCTCCCCGGGTTACACACTGTCTGATCTCACTGGGCCCATCCTCCCCAGGTTACACACTGTCTGATCTCACTGGGCCCATCCTCCCCGGGTTACACACTGTCTGATCTCACTGGGCCCATCCTCCCCGGGTTACACACTGTCTGATCTCACTGGGCCCATCCTCCCCGGGTTACACACTGTCTGATCTCACTGGGCCCATCCTCCCCGGGTTACACACTGTCTGATCTCACTGGGCCCATCCTCCCCGGGTTACACACTGTCTGATCTCACTGGGCCCATCCTCCCCAGGTTACACACTGTCTGATCTCACTGGGCCCATCCTCCCCGGGTTACACACTGTCTGATCTCACTGGGCCCATCCTCCCCAGGTTACACACTGTCTGATCTCACTGGGCCCATCCTCCCCGGGTTACACACTGTCTGATCTCACTGGGCCCATCCTCCCCGGGTTACACACTGTCTGATCTCACTGGGCCCATCCTCCCCGGGTTACACACTGTCTGATCTCACTGGGCCCATCCTCCCCGGGTTACACACTGTCTGATCTCACTGGGCCCATCCTCCCCGGGTTACACACTGTCTGATCTCACTGGGCCCATCCTCCCCAGGTTACACACTGTCTGATCTCACTGGGCCCATCCTCCCCGGGTTACACAGTCTGATCTCACTGGGCCAATCTCCCCAGGTTACACACTGTCTGATCTCACTGGGCCCATTCTGCCATGTTACACACTGTCTGATCTCACTGGGCCCATCCTCCCCGGGTTACACACTGTCTGATCTCACCGGGCCAATCTCCCCAGGTTACACACTGTCTGATCTCACTGGGCCCATTCTGCCATGTTACACACTGTCTGATCACACCGGGCCCATCCTCCCCGGGTTACACAGTCTGATCTCACTGGGCCAATCTCCCCAGGTTACACACTGTCTGATCTCACTGGGCCCATTCTGCCATGTTACACACTGTCTGATCTCACTGGTGTGGAGATGCCAGAGGTGGACAAATGTAAGAAGTCACAACACCAGGTTATCGTCCAACAGCTTTATTTGAAATCACAAGCTTTCGGAGCGCTGCTCCTTCGTCAGGTGAAGGTGAACCTTCCCCCCCACCCCCCCCGACCCAAACACACCCCCACTGGCCCCTCCGACCCAAACCCACACCCACCCCCCGCCCCCTCTCCTCCCCAAACAACCCCCCCGCCCCCAACACTCCCCCCCCGCCCCCCCTCCTTAGACCCAAATAACACCCGCCCCTCCGACCCAAACACACAACCCACCCCCCCCCGCCCCTCCGACCCAAACACACAACCCACCCCCCCCCGCCCCTCCGACCCAAACACACACCCCCCCCGCCCCTCCGACCCAAACACACACCCACCCCCGCCCCTCCGACCCAAACACACACCCACCCCCCGCCCCTCCGACCCAAACACACCCCCCCGCCCCCTCTCCGACCCAAACACACCCCCCCGCCCCCTCTCCGACCCAAACACTCCCCCTCGCCCCCTCTCCGACCCAAACACTCCCCCCGCCCCCTCTCCGACCCAAACACACCCCCCCCGCCCCCCCTCCTTAGACCCAAACACACCCCCCCCCCGCGCCCCCCCTCCTTAGACCCAAACACACACCCCCCCGCCCCTCCTTAGACCCAAACACACCCCCCCGCCCCTCCTTAGACCCAAACACACCCCCCCGCCCCTCCTTAGACCCAAACACACCCCCCCGCCCCTCCTTAGACCCAAACACACCCCCCCGCCCCAAACACACACCCACCCCCGCCCCTCCGACCCAAACACACACCCCCCCCGCCCCTCCGACCCAAACACACACCCCCCCCGCCCCTCCGACCCAAACACACACCCACCCCCGCCCCTCCGACCCAAACACACCCCCCCGCCCCCTCTCCGACCCAAACACACCCCCCCGCCCCCTCTCCGACCCAAACACTCCCCCCCGCCCCCTCTCCGACCCAAACACTCCCCCCCCGCCCCATCTCCGACCCAAACACACCCCCCCCGCCCACCCTCCTTAGACCCAAACACACCCCCCCCCGCCCCCCCTCCTTAGACCCAAACACACACACCCCCCCCGCCCCTCCTTAGACCCAAACACACCCCCCCGCCCCTCCGACCCAAACACACACCCACCCCTCCGACCCAAACACACCCCCCCCGCCCCTCCGACCCAAACACACACCCACCCCCGCCCCTCCGACCCAAACACACCCCCCCGCCCCCTCTCCGACCCAAACACACCCCCCCCGCCCCCTCTCCGACCCAAACACACCCCCCCCCGCCCCCCCTCCTTAGACCCAAACACACCCCCCCCGCCCCCCCTCCTTAGACCCAAACACACACCCCCCCCGCCCCTCCTTAGACCCAAACACACACCCCCCCGCCCCTCCTTAGACCCAAACACACCCCCCCCCCGCCCCTCCGACCCAAACACACACCCCCCCCGCCCCTCCGACCCAAACACACACCCGCCCCTCCGACCCAAACACACACCCACCCCCGCCCCTCCGACCCAAACACACCCCCCCGCCCCCTCTCCGACCCAAACACACCCCCCCCGCCCCCTCTCCGACCCAAACACACCCCCCCCGCCCCCTCTCCGACCCAAACACTCCCCCCCGCCCCCTCTCCGACCCAAACACACCCCCCCCGCCCCCCCTCCTTAGACCCAAACACACACCCCCCCCACCCCTCCTTAGACCCAAACACACACCCCCCCGCCCCTCCTTAGACCCAAACACACCCCCCCCCCGCCCCTCCGACCCAAACACACCCCCCCCCCGCCCCTCCGACCCAAACACACACCCCCCCGCCCCTCCGACCCAAACACACAACCCCCCGCGCCCCTCCGACCCAAACACACCCCCCCTCCGACCCAAACACACAGCCCCCCCGCCCCTCCGACCCAAACACACACCCCCCCCGCCCCTCCGACCCAAACACACACCCCCCCCGCCCCTCCGACCCAAACACACAATTTACAATTTTACAATTTAAATCGCTTTATTGGCATGATAAGTTACATCTTATGTTGCCAAAGCATCAAAATACATTTATGGTTTAGCACATAAACGCAGTTCTATTCATACAGTGTATAAACAGGTATATCCCTGAGTGTATAAATATACATTCGCATTGTTTATATATATTTTTTTCTTAGTTTACTGGTTGTCCCTCTGTTCATGGCAAGCTGTAACATAGTGCGCCGCCAGTGTTATACAGCTTCTCTCCTCTCCCAGTAGGAATGGGAGTTTTTGGTTGTCATTCAGATTTCTGAAATCAGGGCATATTTGTGAGAATTTTTGGTAGAAATTCTCCCTGATGCCCTGATATTTTCCACAAGCTGTGAGGAAGTGCATCTCTGTCTCCACCACTCCCTGACTGCAGTGAGAGCATATCCTGTCCTCTCTTGGCAGCCTGGTCTGCCTGTGTCTGCCTTTTTCGATCGCTAGGCTATGTTCGCTAAGTCTGTACCTTGTCAAGGTTCTTCTCAGTTTGTTATCCTTTACCATGGTCAGGTAATCAGCTATGTTGTATTGTCTGTTTAGGGCCAAGTAGCAATTGAGTTTGCTTTGGGTTTTTGTTGTTTCTGCCCAATATGTCAGATATTTTTCCTTTTGCTTAGCGACGATTGTGTTGGGTCGAATTCTTTGTGTTACCCTGTCACTGTCCTGGGGCTGGTTATTGTTAGTATTGTTAGTAGTTACTTCACTGAGTCCCAGGACTAATTGACTGAGGGTATTCTTCTTTATGGTCAGCTCTTGGCATTTCAGGGCGTCGTAGTGATAGCATTGGGGATTGCTCATTTGTAGGTGATTCCAAAATTTGGTGGCTCTTTTTTGGATAGTGATTATTAATGGATATTGGCCTAGTTCCGCCCTGCATGCATTGTTTACTGTTTTCCTTTGAGTCCGGAGGATACTTTTACAGAATTCTGCATGTAGGATCTCAATTGGGTGTTTGTCCCATTTTGCAAATTCTTGTTGAGTTAGCGGTCCCCATACCTCACTGCCATAGAGTGCAATTGGTTCAATTACTGATTTGAAAATTTTGAGCCAAATGCTAATTGGGATTTCTATTTGGATTGATTTTTTGATGGCATAGAAAGCCCTTCTTGCTTTCTCTTTCAGTTCATTCACAGCCAGTTTGAAGTTTCCCGTAGAACTGATTTTTAAGCCCAAGTATGTGTAGTTAGTGGTTTGTTCAATTTTGGTTGTTCCTACTGTGAAATTTATTTTGGGTCCCTGATGTTTGGATCTTTGCTGGAACACAAGGACTTTGGTTTTTTGGGGATTTATTGTCAGGGCCCAAGTCTGGCAGTACGACTCCAGCAGGTCCAGGTTTTGCTGTAGCCCCTCTTTAGTAGGTGACAGCAGAACCAGGTCGTCTGCATAGAGGAGGAATTTAACCTTGGATTTAACCCCCCCCCGCCCCTCCGACCCAAACACACACCCCCCCCCGCCCCTCCGACCCAAACACACAACCCCCCGCGCCCCTCCGACCCAAACACACAACCCCCCCCGCCCCTCCGACCCAAACACACAACCCCCCCCGCCCCTCCGACCCAAACACACACCCCCCCCCGCCCCTCCGACCCAAACACACACCCCCCCC
The DNA here is from genome assembly GCF_052327205.1 of Somniosus microcephalus. Lineage (NCBI taxonomy): Eukaryota > Metazoa > Chordata > Chondrichthyes > Squaliformes > Somniosidae > Somniosus > Somniosus microcephalus. The sequence continues at coordinate 63,719 of NW_028225442.1, read as the reverse complement.
GCCCCTCCGACCCAAACACACAACCCCCCGCGCCCCTCCGACCCAAACACACCCCCCCCGCCCCTCCGACCCAAACACACACCCCCCCCCGCCCCTCCGACCCAAACACACAACCCCCCCCCCGCCCCTCCGACCCAAACACACACCCCCCGCCCCTCAGACCCAAACACACACCCCCCGCCCCTCAGACCCAAACACACACCCCCCCCCGCCCCTCAGACCCAAACACACACCCCCCCCCGCCCCTCAGACCCAAACACACACCCCCCGCCCCTCAGACCCAAACACACACCCCCCCCGCCCCTCCGACCCAAACACACACCCCGCCCCTCCGACCCAAACCCCCCCCGGGCGCTGCTGGAAATGTCGGCGATTCCCTAATCCCCGCACCATGGCCAGCCGCCCACTCTCGCTCCGGCTCCACACTCAGTCCCGACGCCATTTTATCTCCTTCCTCAAACCGGAACCTCATCCGGGCACTGGCAGCAGCACCGAGCATATGCACTGCGGCCGCACACGCTAATTAAAGTCCCTCACTGAGTCCGGCTCTTCTATTGGCTGCGGCTGGTGGATTGACAGCCGCGCCCGCCAATCACCGCCCGGAACGTCTCGGGGTCCCGCCCACCGTGTGGAGAGGCCGAGGCCGGCTCCGGGGTCACGTGGCTCCTGTTCTGACCCCGCCCCCCGAACCGCCGTTCACCCACCGCGCGCGGTGACGTCATAGCCCCGCCCCCTGCGGCTGCTGAGGGGCGGGGCCACAGTGAACAATGGTGTTAAAGGGTCTAAAATCACCACAGACAATTCACAATTCACAATTCAAATCGCTTTATTGGCATGATAAGTTACATCTTATGTTGCCAAAGCATCAAAATACATTTATGGTTTAGCACATAAACGCAGTTCTATTCATACAGTGTATAAACAGGTATATCCCTGAGTGTATAAATATACATTCGCATTGTTTATATATATTCTTTTCTTAGTTTACTGGTTGTCCCTCTGTTCATGGCAAGCTGTAACATAGTGTGCCGCCAGTGTTATACAGCTTCTCTCCTCTCCCAGTAGGTATGGGAGTTTTTGGTTGTCATTCAGATTTCTGAAATCAGGGTGTGCTGCCTCTCCCTCTAACTTAACCTCACTGTATGTATTTAACTTACTTATATATGTATAACCTACCTGTTGGGGCCGTTGCCCCTTTAACTTACCTTTTAGGGCCATTGCCCCTTTAAGACGCGCCTTAGCGTGCTGACGTCACGTCACGTACAACGTAGCGTGCTGACGTCACGGCACGTACGACGTGACGTGCGTGAGGCGGCTGCCGGCCCGACTCGGCCTTCCAGAAAGGCTGCCGGCACAGCCCGGCCTAGCGTCTTCGGCCGCATCTACCAGCCGCCGGGAGCGACGCGATCTTCCGCTCCCGCGGCAAGCATCGGCTCAGCCTGGCCTCCAGCTCCCGCTCCCGACTTCGGCCTCCACGGCCAGAAACGCGACCACGCGCATCACGTGACGCCCCAAGCGCGGACAACGCTACCGAGCGTGATGAGGTCATCACGCTCCCCACAGGACTGCTACGTAGTCCTCGTGGAGTCCTCGCTGGGACACAGACCTACACCACGGTGCTCCTACAGCAGCACAGGCTCCGGGCAGTTGTATCGTCCCCATGCTTGAGTCTTGGAAATTGTTTGTCTGTAAGTATTTTAGAATGCTATGGATGATTAATGTGCACTGTATGTTGTAGAAAATGTTTAGTTGTAACTTTTCTCTGTCTAGCTGATTAACTAGTAGCTGTATTTTCATACACTATGTACAGGGCTAATTTAAAGAGAATGCCTCCCAGTTTACTAAATGTACTGTGTTGCTCAGGCGTACCTAAATCTGTGTATACATATCAGTTATGCGCCTGTATACTAATGTGTGCTTCCATTTCTGTGTTGTATTTCAGTTTTACAATTAGAATCGTTCAGTAAAGCGTTACAAGAAAAGTCAAGCCTTGTGATTTTATTGGAAGATATCGAGTTGTTCGCTATCTGTCTAGCTCTGCATAGAAGCGCGTTGCGAGGGCAGAACAGTAAAAAGACAACAGCACAGCGGGCTCAAGCGCAGGAAGATACCACTCAGCTACCATGAGTCTACGCTCAGGAAAACAATATACCCTAGAGGACGTCGACCAGTCAAGCGAGAAGCATGAGCCTCTCCTAGCAAACGATGCCAAGTCACAGCCCTCTAAAGTATCCCCTAGGTCATCTCGGCGGTCCAGCAGACCGTCGTCATCGACAGCTTCTGCAGCCGCCAAAGCACGTGCCAAGGCAAAAGCTGCCCAGGCTCAATTGTCCTTCGCTGAAAAGGAAGCTGACCTTATGAAGCAGAGAGCCGACCTCGAAGCTAGTATGATGAAGCAGAAAGCTGACCTTATGAAGCAGAGAGCCGACCTCGACGCTAGTGTGATGAAGCAGAGAGATGACCTCGACGCTAGTGTGATGAAGCAGACAGCACAGTCCTCTAAAGTATCCACTAGATCATCTCGGCAGTCCAGCAGACCGTCGTCATCGACAGCTTCTGCAGCCGCCAAAGCACGTGCCAAGGCAAAAGCTGCCCAGGCTCAATTGGCCCTTGCTGAAAAAGAAGCTAGGGTTATGAAGCAGAGAGCTGACCTCGCTGCCAGTCTCCACATTCTCCAAAGCCAGAGAGCTGCCGCTAAAGCTAAAGCTAAAGCCGCAGCTTATGAAGAAGGTGAGGAGAACGAAAGCGGGGAGCCCAGCCAGGAAACATACGTTCTGGGACAGCCCCTCAGTCCAGTGCAACGTACAAGTGAGTGTGTCCAACAACACTCCAAATTGTTCTCCAAGGAAACATCCAACTATCTCAACGCAGAACCAGCTACTCAACACAGTAGCAAACAGCCTGTTTTTGGAGACACTGAGCTTAAAGGAGAAGAAACAAGCAAGACTTACCTACAGAGACCTCCACAGCACTCGGCCAATCCAGCCAAGCAGTCCTCACCCGAGCCACAGGGTACACAGGACCTCGCTGGGTGCCTTATCCGCCGAGAGTTGTTGAGTTCGGGCCTTCTGGAGTTAGATGGCCGTCCTGAAAGTTGTTGGTCATGGAAAGAGCCCAACCTGAGACTACACAAGGTAGCATCGAACAGTGGACAGGTGATGGAAGCCTTCCCTGCAGAGGACCGTGCCAAGGATCTGAAGGATTTGCACCTTGGAGTGGATCCTCCCCCCCTTCAACGGAGCCTGGGGCTCTCCTGGAACCTGGAAACAGACAGCGTCACATTCCTGGTGTCCCGTGAAGAAAGGCCATTCACACGGAGAGACATCCTGTCCACAGTCAACAGTTTGTACGACCCTTTGGGGTTCGTAGCTCCCATAACAATGCAAGGAAAAGCATTAGTACGGGAACTCTCATCGGATCAGAGTGAGTGGGATGCTCCACTCCTCCCAGAAAAAGAAGCAAAATGGAACCTACAGTTGATCAGAGACAAGATTGACATCGATGTGGGCGCCGTCAAGTTCTTCACGGACAGCAAGATTGTACTTGGTTACATCCACAACTCCACAAGAAGGTTTTACGTGTATGTTTCCAACCGGGTGACTCGTATCAGACGATCCACTCACCCTGACCAGTGGTGCTATGTCTCCACAGACCTGAACCCTGCAGACCATGCTACCAGGTCTATACCAGCAGCACACCTACAGCAAAGCAGTTGGTTCTCGGGCCCCTCTTTCCTGTCTAATGTCAACACAGAGGAGACTCCTGAGTCCAATCCCTTCACCCTTGTGGAGCCTGAAGCTGATACTGAGATTCGGCCTGAAGTTATGACCCTGGTCACCAAAGCCTCAGAATCTCAGTTGGGCTCACAAAGCTTCGAGCGATTCTCAAGCTGGAGAACACTCTGCCGAACCACAGCCCGACTCATTCATGTAGCAGCATCCTTCAAGGGGAATTCGGACAACATAGAACGCAAAGGATGGAAATGTTCTAAAGAAGTATCCAGCACAAGTGAGCCTTCACAAGCCAAAGGTGTGATCATTCGCTCTGTCCAGCATGATGTCTTCAAGGAGGAATTCAAATGTCTTGAAGAGGGACAGACATTCCCCAAGCAAAGAGGAGAGTATTTGTCCACCCTACAGAGCCGTAGGAAATGGACAGAAGACAAGCCAAACGTCAAAGTGAGAGACGTTGTCTTGCTGAAAGACAGCCAAGCACGCAGAAATGAATGGCCAGTGGGCCTGGTTGTCAAAACTCTGCCGACCAGGGACAAGAGGGTCCGCAAGGTGGAGGTGAAGATTGTCAAGGAGGGGCCTATCAAAGTGTTTCTGAGGCCAGTCTCGGAGATCCTCCTTTCTGAAGTAACCTAGAGAACGGACTCTGAGTATGTTGCAGCCAAAGGACGTTTTCTTCAGGTTTATTTTGTATCTGTAGTGGTACAATGGAATTGTACCAAGCGGGGAGTGTGCTGCCTCTCCCTCTAACTTAACCTCACTGTATGTATTTAACTTACTTATATATGTATAACCTACCTGTTGGGGCCGTTGCCCCTTTAACTTACCTTTTAGGGCCATTGCCCCTTTAAGACGCGCCTTAGCGTGCTGACGTCACGTCACGTACAACGTAGCGTGCTGACGTCACGGCACGTACGACGTGACGTGCGTGAGGCGGCTGCCGGCCCGACTCGGCCTTCCAGAAAGGCTGCCGGCACAGCCCGGCCTAGCGTCTTCGGCCGCATCTACCAGCCGCCGGGAGCGACGCGATCTTCCGCTCCCGCGGCAAGCATCGGCTCAGCCTGGCCTCCAGCTCCCGCTCCCGACTTCGGCCTCCACGGCCAGAAACGCGACCACGCGCATCACGTGACGCCCCAAGCGCGGACAACGCTACCGAGCGTGATGAGGTCATCACGCTCCCCACAGGACTGCTACGTAGTCCTCGTGGAGTCCTCGCTGGGACACAGACCTACACCACGGTGCTCCTACAGCAGCACAGGCTCCGGGCAGTTGTATCGTCCCCATGCTTGAGTCTTGGAAATTGTTTGTCTGTAAGTATTTTAGAATGCTATGGATGATTAATGTGCACTGTATGTTGTAGAAAATGTTTAGTTGTAACTTTTCTCTGTCTAGCTGATTAACTAGTAGCTGTATTTTCATACACTATGTACAGGGCTAATTTAAAGAGAATGCCTCCCAGTTTACTAAATGTACTGTGTTGCTCAGGCGTACCTAAATCTGTGTATACATATCAGTTATGCGCCTGTATACTAATGTGTGCTTCCATTTCTGTGTTGTATTTCAGTTTTACAATTAGAATCGTTCAGTAAAGCGTTACAAGAAAAGTCAAGCCTTGTGATTTTATTGGAAGATATCGAGTTGTTCGCTATCTGTCTAGCTCTGCATAGAAGCGCGTTGCGAGGGCAGAACACAGGGCATATTTGTGAGAATTTTTGGTAGAAATTCTCCCTGATGCCCTGATATTTTCCGCAGGCTGTGAGGAAGTGCATCTCTGTCTCCACTACTCCCTGACTGCAGTGAGAGCATATCCTGTCTTCTCTTGGTAGCCTGGTCTGCCTGTGTCTGCCTTTTTCGATCGCTAGGCTATGTTCGCTAAGTCTGTACCTTGTCAAGGTTCTTCTCAGTTTGTTATCCTTTACCATGGTCAGGTAATCAGCTATGTTGTATTGTCTGTTTAGGGCCAAGTAGCAATTGAGTTTGCTTTGGGTTTTTGTTGTTTCTGCCCAATATGTCAGATATTTTTCCTTTTGCTTAGCGACGATTGTGTTGGGTCGAATTCTTTGTGTTACCCTGTCACTGTCCTGGTGCTGGTTATTGTTAGTATTGTTAGTAGTTACTTCACTGAGTCCCAGGACTAGTTGACTGAGGGTATTCTTCTTTATGGTCAGTTCTTGGCATTTCAGGGCGTCGTAGTGATAGCATTGGGGATTGCTCATTTGTAGGTGATTCCAAAATTTGGTGGCTCTTTTTTGGATAGTGATTATTAATGGATATTGGCCTAGTTCCGCCCTGCATGCATTGTTTACTGTTTTCCTTTGAGTCCGGAGGATACTTTTACAGAATTCTGCATGTAGGATCTCAATTGGGTGTTTGTCCCATTTTGCAAATTCTTGTTGAGTTAGCGGTCCCCATACTTCACTGCCATAGAGTGCAATTGGTTCAATTACTGATTTGAAAATTTTGAGCCAAATGCTAATTGGGATTTCTATTTGGATTGATTTTTTGATGGCATAGAAAGCCCTTCTTGCTTTCTCTTTCAGTTCATTCACAGCCAGTTTGAAGTTTCCCGTAGAACTGATTTTTAAGCCCAAGTATGTGTAGTTAGTGGTTTGTTCAATTTTGGTTGTTCCTACTGTGAAATTTATTTTGGGTCCCTGATGTTTGGATCTTTGCTGGAACACAAGGACTTTGGTTTTTTGGGGATTTATTGTCAGGGCCCAAGTCTGGCAGTACGACTCCAGCAGGTCCAGGTTTTGCTGTAGCCCCTCTTTAGTAGGTGACAGCAGAACCAGGTCGTCTGCATAGAGGAGGAATTTAACCTTGGATTCATATAGGGTGAGGCCGGGTGCTGTAGATTGTTCAAGTAGTTTTGCCAATCCATTTATGTAAATATTAAAGAGTGTCGGTGAGATTGGCGAGCCCTGCGTCACCCCCCGCCCCTGTGGGAAGTATTTTGTTTGTTTGTCTCCAATTTTAACTGCACATTTGTTGTTTGTATACATTGATTTAATTACATCATATGTTTTCCCTCCTACCCCGCTTTCGATAAGTTTCAGGAATAAACCGTCATGCCAGATGGAGTCGAAAGCCTTCTGGAAATCTACAAAGCATGCGTAGATTTTGCTTTTGTTATGGTGAACGTGTTTGTCAATTAGGGTCTGTAGGGTGAAGATATGGTCGGATGTTCTATAGTTTGGCAGGAATCCAATTTGGCTTTTACTCAAGACATTGTGCTCCTCAAGGAAGTTTATAAGTCTTTTGTTTATGATGCTACAGAATACCTTCCCCAGGTTACTGTTTACACAGATGCCTCGATAGTTGTTTGGGTCGATTTTGTCCCCACTTTTGTATATGGGCGTTATGAGTCCTTTGTTCCAGATATCAGGGAAATAACCGACACTCAGAACCAAGTTGAAGAGTTTTAGGATAGCCAGTTTCATTTTGTTGTCTGTGTGTTTAATCATCTCGTTTAGTATGCCGTCTGTCCCGCAGGCTTTTCCTGGTCGCAGGTCCTTGAGTTTTTCAAGAAGTTCTTTTTCTGTTATTATGGCGTCCAGCGGGTTTTGGTTATCTTTTATGGCCATTTCTAGCTTTTCCAGTTTTTTGCATATTTGGTGTTGCTCTGGTCTTAGTGTGTTTTTCTGGTATAATTTTTCAAAGTGGTTTACCCATGTGTCCCCATTTTGAATGGCCAAATCGTCGTGTTGTTTTTTGTGTAGTGTTTTCAAGTTTTCCCAGAAACAATTGGAATCAATGGATTCCTCCATGGAGCTGAGTGTATTCTTAATATATTGCTCTTTTTTGGTTCTGAGTGTGTTTCTGTATTGTGTTAGTGTCTGACAATAAGTAAGGCGTAGTTCCTCGTTTTCTGGATGTCTGTGTTTTTGGTTTGATATTTTTCTAAGTTTTTTCCTCATGTTATGGCAATCTCGGTCAAACCATTTTTCATAGTTTTTTGTTTTGGGTTTGTTCTTGTGAGCTTTCAAGTTTGCATTTGTTGCCAAATTATCAAAAATATTGTTTAGTTTACTAACTGCCCGGTTTACGCCTTCTTTATTGTGAGTGTATATGTTATCCAGAAAGGTGTCTAAGAGAGCTTGAGTTGATGCATTGCTAATTGTTTTCTGGTATTTTTCCGTGTCGTTTTTGGCCCATCTGTACGATTTTTTGGTGTTGTACAGTTTACTGGGTTGTGTTTCTATGTTGTTTGTTTCTGTCTTTTTGAGGAACATAGTAATTTGATTGTGATCTGACAGTGTTGTTTGTGGTTTGACTGTGAATGCTCTGAAAGAGGATGGGTCTAAGTCTGTAATCATATAGTCTACTGTGCTGCAGCCAAGAGGTGAGCAATAGGTCGATCTTCCTAGGAGGTCTCCTATGAACCTACCATTGACAATGTACAGACAATGCTGCAAAACTCAGCAGGCCAGGCAGGCCTCTCCATGGCCACAGTGAACAATGGTGTTAAAGGGTCTAAAATCACCACAGACAATGCTGCAAAACTCAGCAGGCCAGGCAGGCCTCTCCATGGCCACAGTGAACAATGATGTGAAAGGGTCTAAAATCACCACAGACAATGCTGCAAAACTCAGCAGGCCAGGCAGGCCTCTCCATGGCCACAGTGAACAATGGTGTTAAAGGGTCTAAAATCACCACAGACAATGCTGGGAAACTCAGCAGGCCAGGCAGGCCTCTCCATGGCCACAGTGAACAATGGTGTTAAAGGGTCTAAAATTACCACAGACAATGCTGGGAAACTCAGCAGGCCAGGCAGGCCTCTCCATGGCCACAGTGAACAATGGTGTTAAAGAGTCTAAAATCACCACAGACAATGCTGCAAAACTCAGCAGGCCAGGTAGGCCTCTCCATGGCCACAGTGAACAATGGTGTTAAAGGGTCTAAAATCACCACAGACAATGCTGGGAAACTCAGCAGGCCAGGCAGGCCTCTCCATGGCCACAGTGAACAATGGTGTTAAAGGGTCTAAAATCACCACAGACAATGCTGCAAAACTCAGCAGGCCAGGCAGGCCTCTCCATGGCCACAGTGAACAATGGTGTTAAAGGGTCTAAAATCACCACAGACAATGCTGGGAAACTCAGCAGGCCAGGCAGGCCTCTCCATGGCCACAGTGAACAATGGTGTTAAAGGGTCTAAAATCACCACAGACAATGCTGCAAAACTCAGCAGGCCGGGCAACATCCGTGCAGGGAAATTAGAGTCATTGTTTCAGGTCTAACCCTTTGTCAAGACTAAAGAGGCACAGGGAATGAAATAGATTGAAAGACCGGCTGGGAGAGAACCAAAGAGAAGAGACATTAAGAGGTATTCAAAACCAGACGAGTTGGTGATAGGACTCCCACCCCGCCTCCTGTAAGGACTCTATTCCATTCTCCCAGTTTCTCCGTCTCTGCCGTGTCTGCTCCAACGATGCCACCTTCCACACCAGTGCTTCCGACATGTCTTCCTTTTTCCTCAACCGAGGATTCCCCCCTACCGTGGTTGACACGGCCCTCGACCGGGTCCGTACTATCTCCCGCACTTCTTCCCTCACCCCTGCCCCTCCCTCCCGAAACCACGACAGGGTTCCCCTTGTCCTCACCTTTCACCCCACCAGCCTCCACATTCAACGGATCATCCTCCGCCATTTCCGCCACCTCCAACATGATCCCACCACCAAACACATCTTCCCCTCCCCTTTCAGCATTCCGTAGGGACCGCTCCCTCCGAGACACCCTAGTCCACTCCTCTATCACCCCCAACAACCCTTCCCCTTCTCCTGGCACCTTCCCGTGCAAGCGCAGGAGATGTAACACCTGCCCCTATACCTGCCCCCTTCCCACTGTCCAGGGCCCCAAACACCCCTTCCAGGTGAAACAGCGATTTACTTGTACTTCTTGCAATCTAGTATACTGTATTCGCTGCTCACGATGCGGTCTCCTCTACATTGGGAAGACCAAACGCAGATTGGGTGACCGCTTTGCGGAACACCTCCGTTCAGTCCGTAAGGGGGACCCCGAGCTTCCGGTCGCCTGTCATTTTAATTCACCGCCCCATTCCCACTCAGACCTCACTGTACTTGGGCTCTTGTATTGTTCCACGGAAGCTCAACGTAAACTCGAGCAACAGCACCTCATCTTCCGATTAGACACTTTACAGCCTTCCGGACTCAATATCGAGTTCAACAATTTCAGATCATAACCTCGGCCCCTATTACATTTTTACTGATATATTTTATATTTTTTATCCACACCTTTGTTTTGGTTTTTCCCTCCCCCCACCCCTTTCCTTTTTTTTCTCTCTCCCACATGGCAGCTGTCTCCCATTCTGCCGGCGCATTTCACACCTAATCTAGAGCTGTCTTTTGTCTCCACTAGTCCTATCACCATCTGTCTCATTTTGAATACCTCTTAATGTCTCTTCTCTTTTGTTCTCTCCCAGCCTGGCCTCTCAATCTATTTCATTCCCTGTGCCTCTTTAGTCTTGATAAAGGGTTTTGACCCGAAACGTCGACTCTGATTTCTCTCCACGGATGTTGCCTGGCCTGCTGAGTTTTCCCAGCATTTTCTGTTGTTATTTCGGATTTACAGCATCTGCAGTATTTTGCTATCGTACATCATGCTAAAAGGTCTAAGTGTGTTAAAAAACAAGCCTGAAGGCTTTGTGTCTTAATGCGAGGAGCATTCGTAATAAGGTGGATGAATTAGCTGCGCAAATAGAGGTAAACAAATATGATTTGATTCGGATTACGGAAACATGGCTCCAGGGTGGCCAAGGCAGGGAACTCAACATCCAGGGGTATTCAATATTCAGGAAAGACAGACAAAAAGGAAAGGGAGGTGGGGTAGCATTGCTGGCTAAAGAGGGGATTAACACAATGCTAAGGAAGGATATTAGCTCTGATGATGTGGAATCTGTATAGGTAGAACTGAGAAATACCAAGGGGCAGAAAACGTTAGTGGGAGTGGTATATAGACCTCCAAACAGTAATGCGGAGGTTCGAGATGGCATTAAAAGGGAAATTAGGGAAGCGTGCAATAAGGGTACAGCAGCTATCATGGGTGACTTTAATCTACATATAGATTGGGCTAACCAAATTAGTAACAATACTGTGGAGGAGGAATTCCTAGAGTGTTTACGGGATGGTTTGCTAGACCAATATATTGAGGAACCAACCAGAGATCAGGCCATCTTAGACTGGGTATTATATAATGAGAAAGGATGAATTAGCAATCCTGTTGTACGAGGCCCCTTGGGTTGGAGCGATCATAATATGATCGAATTCTTAATTAAGATGGAGAATGAAGTAGTTGACTCAGAGACTGGGGTCCTGAATTTAAATAAAGGAAACTACGATGGTCTGAGGCGCGAGTTGGGTAGAATTGATTGGGGAATGTCACTCAAAGGGTTGACGGTGGATAGGGAATGGCAAACATTCAAAGACCGCATGGATGAACTACAGAATTTGTTCATCCCAGTTTGGCATAAAAATAAAACAAAAAAGGTGACTCAACTGTGGCTAACAAGGGAAATTAGGGATAGCATAAGATCCAAGGAGAGGACATATAAATTTGCCAGAAAAAACAATAATCCTGAGGATTGGGAGCAGTTTAGGATTCAACAAAGGAGGACAAAGGGATTAATTAAGAAGGGGAAAATAGAATATGAGAGTAAGCTTTCAGGGAACATAAAACTGACTGTAAAAGCTTTTGTAGATATGTGAAGAGAAAAGGATTGGTGAAGTCAAATGTAGGTCCCTTGCAGTCAGAATCAGGGGAATTTATAATGGGGAACAAAGAAATGGCAGACCAACTAAATACATATTTTGGTTCTGTCTTCACAAAGGAGGACACAAATAACCTCCCAGAAATGCCGGGGAACATAGGGTCTGATGAAAATGAGGAACTGAAAGAAATCAGTATTTGTAGGGAAATAGTGTTACGGAAATTGATGGGACTGAAGGCCGATAAATCCCCAGGGCCTGATAATCTACATCCTAGGGTACTTAAGGAAGTGGCCCGAGAAATAGTAGATGCATTGCTGATCATCTTCCAACATTCGATGGAATCTGGAACAGTACCCATGGATTGGAGGGTAGCTAATGTTACCCCACTATTCAAAAAAGGTGGTAGAGAGAAAACGGGGAATTACAGACCGGTAAGCCTGACATCGGTAGTGGGGAAAATGCTAGAGTCCATTATAAAAGATGTAATAGCAGAGCACTTGGTAAACTGTGACAGGATTGGACAAAGTCAACATGGATTCACAAAAGGTAAATCGTGCTTGACGAATCTACTGGAATATTTTGAGGATGTAACTGGTAAAATAGATAAGGGAGAACCAGTGGATCTGGTGTATCTGGACTTTCAGGGGGCCTTCGATAAGGTCCCGCATAAGAGATTGGCGTGTAAAGTTGGGGCACATGGGATCTGGGGCAAGGTATTGACTTGGATAGAGAACTGGTTGGCAGACAGAAAGCAAAGAGTTGGAATAAACGGGTCTTTTTCTGAATGGCAGCAGTGACTAGTGGGGTACCGCAGGGATCGGTCCTTGGACCCCAGCTATTCACAATATATATAAAACTAGCTGGGGGAGCCCGGCTTTGCCAGGGCTGTTTTGGGCCGGGCGGTTTAAATCGAGTCCCAGGCTTTGGAGCCTCTCTGTGTCCCTCTGTGAATCTGGTGCCGGGCAACATTTTAAATGGAGTCACAGGCTTTTGGGCCCTGTCTCTGTGTCCCTCTCTCAATCTGCTGCCGGGCAACATTTCTACCTTTTAATACCTTGAAAGATGAAAGTGAAAGTACTTATAAAACGTTTTTGGTAAATCTTATGTTATTTTTAAAAGAGATACTAACTTTTTCAAAGCTGGATGATCAAAGTAGTTTGAGCTGGAAGCTGAAGTAATGGCAGTGAAACAATGGCTGCCAGATCCCGGAGATGAAAACGATTAGTCCCACACACACACACCGATTGGCCAACCATCAGGGGGCCGTACTGTAGGATTGGTCAATCGTGACGGCACAGGATTGGTCGAACCTTGACATCAGTCAATCAATGCTAAGTAGCAGATAATGAGTTTAATTTTGAAGGTGTTTTGCATAAGGCGCGAACAATTTTGGTCCGACCGAAAAGTAAATACGCTTACGACCGTCCCGGAACCGTAAGCTTTCTTCGGAGGTAACGCGCGCGTAGGTACGCTCTATAACTTTCGAGCGCATAGCCAGACAGACGCACACCTGAGGACAGACAGACAGATCGACTCGTTTATATATATAGATTGAGATAGATGATCTGGACAAGGGAATTAGATGTAATATCTCCAAATTTGCAGATGAGACAAAGTTGGGTGGGTGTGTGTGCTGTGAGGAGGATGCCGAGAAACTCCAGGATGATTTGGACATGTTGGGTAATTGGGCAGAAACATGGCAGGTGCAATATAACGTGGATAAATGTGAGCTTATCCACTTCGGTGGCAAAAACAGGAAGGCAGATTATTATCTAAATGGCAATAGATTGGGAGAAGGGGAAGTGCAACGAAACCTGGGTGTCCTTGTGCACCAGTCGCTGAAGGTAAGCATGCAGGTGCAGCAGGCGGTTAAGAAGGCAAATGGTATGTTGGGCTTCGTAGCGAGAGGGTTTGAGTACAGGAACAAGGATGTCTTGCTGCAGTTGTACAGGGCCTTGGTGAGACCACATCGTGAGTATTGTGTGCAGTTTTGGTTGCCTTATCTGAGGAAGGACGTTCTTGCTATGCAAGGAGTGCAGCGAAGATTCACCAGGCTGATACCTGGGATGGCAGGAATGACGTATGAGGAGAGATTGTGTCGATTGGGCTTATACTCACTGGAGTTTAGAAGATTGAGAGGGGCTCTCATCGAAACCTATAAAATTCTGTCAGGCCTGTGTAGTGTATGTACCTTTAAGAGAGAACTACTTTTACAGCTCCTGTATACTGTAGTACCGGCAGTGACCACACCTGTATATAAGCTTTGAGCATGCCTCTGTACTGCAGTCTTGAGACTACCCTACTCCAGTAAACACCTGTTGATTGTTAAGTTACAGCCTCCGTGTAGTTATTGGGAAACATCATACCCTAAGAATCACGGATCTAATTGCCTGGACAGACTAGATGCTGGAAGGATGTTCCTGATGGTCGGGGAGTCCAAAACCAGGGGTCATAGTCTAAGGATAAGGGGTAGGACATTTAGGACTGAAATGAGGAGGAATTTCTTCACCCAGAGAGTGGTGAACCTGTGCAATTCTCTGCCACAGAGGCCGGTGGAGGCCAGTTCATTAAGTATATTCAAGAAAGATTTGGATATATTTCTTAAGGCTAAAGGGATCAAGGGATATGGGGAGAAGGCAGGGACAGGGTACTGAATTTCAATGATTAGCCATGATCTCATTGAATGGCGAAGCAGGCTCGAAGGGCCGAATGGCCTACGCCTGCTCCTATCTTCTATGTAACCCAAGGGGCCTCGTACAACAACATTGCTAATTAATCCTTTCTCGTTACACAATACCCAGTCTAAGATGGCCTGATCTCTGGTTGGTTCCTTGATATATTGGTCCAGGAAACCATCCCGTAAACACTCCAGGAATTCCTCCTCCACAGTAGAGGACATGAGAGGCGGGAGAGGGAGTCCCTTCAAATGTGGAGGGGGGTGGCTGTCCCTTTAAATGCAGAGGGGGGAGGGTGTCCCTTTAAATGCGGAGGGGGGAGGGTGTCCCTTTAAATGCACAGGGGGGAGGGAGTCCATTCAAATGCGGAGGGGGGTGAGTGTCCCTTTAAATGCGGAGGGGGAGGGTGTCCCTTTAAATGCGGAGGGGGGAGGGTGTCCCTTTAAATGCAGAGGGGGAGGGAGTCCCTTCAAATGCGGAGGGGGGTGGGTGTCCCTTTAAATGCGGAGGGGGGTGGGTGTCGCTTTAAATGCGGAGGGGGTGGGTGTCCCTTGAAATGCGGAGGGGGTGGGTGTCCCTTTAAATGTGGAGGGGGGTGGGTGTCCCTTTAAATGTGGAGAGGCGGGGCCGCGCATGCTCATTCGGCCCCTCCACAACACCAGGCTGCCAGTGCGCCTGCGCGGGGCCTCCGGGGAGCACTCTGAAGGCCGGGCCCGGGGAAGAGGCGGAATCAGCGGCCGGGGTAAAGTAAAGTGTTGGGGAATCGATTTAAATCGAGGTGAGGGGGGAGCGGAGAGCGAGATTATAAAGTAAAAGACGAGAAAAACCAAACCTGAGAGTCGGGCGGGCGGGACCTCCGCGGACACCGAGCGGAGCGGATTGAGCCGCGCGGGGGGGCGGAGTGAGCCGGATCAATGTGATTCTGATTGACGGGAGCGCAGACCAATAGGAAGAGGGCTGAGCTGGGAGGCCTGAACTGGGCGGCCTGGTCCTCCAACCAATGGCGGCGCGGCTAGGGGGCGGGACCTTCCTCCCCGGCGCTGAGGCTGGGGCCCGATTGTGACGTCATCAGAGGAAGAGGCCCAATCAAGTGGATGGAGGCCGGCCCGGCCTGTGACTGACGGGAGCTCTGACCAATAGGACGAGGGCTTTAGTGGGAGGACTGAACTGGGCGGCCCGGTCCTCCAACCAATGACGGCGCGGCAAGGGGGCGGGGCCTCCTCTCCCGCTCAGGTGCGCTGGGGCCGATTGTGACGCGCTGTCCCCAGGTGAGAGCAGCTCAGGCAGCACAGAGCTGGGGCTGGAATCTGGGAGAGGGGCCGCAGGCAGCACAGAGCTGGGGCTGGAATCTGGGAGAGGGGCCGCAGGCAGCACAGAGCTGGGGCTGGAATCTGGGAGAGGGGCCGCAGGCAGCACAGAGCCGGGGCTGGAATCTGGGAGAGGGGCCGCAGGCAGCACAGAGCTGGGGCTGGAATCTGGGAGAGGGGCCGCAGGCAGCACAGAGCTGGGGCTGGAATCTGGGAGAGGGGCTGCAGGCAGCACGGAGCTGGCAAAGGGGCAGAAGCTTCACAATACAAGCTCCGCTCTAAAGTGCGATTATTATTATTTTTGTTTTTCCTCATTTGTGGGGTGTTTCTTTTTGGCGCGCGCCGATCCAACCGACCCCTGGGCGTTGCGTGCTGGCGTCAGCGCGTAAGCGGAGGGGGGGGTGATTGACGCGAGGCGCCCGCCAATCAGGAGCGCGGTAAACGCTGGGAGGACCGGGCGGGCTGACGGTCCTCCAACCAATGGCGGCGCGGGAGGGAGGGGGGCGGGACCTCGGTGGGCTGCGCGCGCCGCTTTCCTGCTTTCATTGTCTGCAGGAGCTGTTAAAGGGAAGGGGAGGAGGGGGTGGAAAAAACCCAGCTTGTGAGTGTTTATTCCTTTACATTACCTTTATTACAAGGCTGTTCATCAACTGCATTCATTTAAAAATAAGTGAACCTTTTCTCTTTTATCCAGAACAAAGAGCCCTGGTGCTGTGAACATTTTGATGGGCAGCCACTTTTAAAGGGACAAAGACCAGCATCCTTCCTCCTCTCTCTCTCTCTCTCTCTCTCTCGTGAGTATTTGTGGTGGGTGGGGGTGGGGGTGGGGGTGGGGGGGGGGGTGTGAGTCAAAGGGGACTGCGGCCCCTTTACAACAAAAACAATTGCTTGGCCATTTAAAGGGGAATGGGTGCCCCCCCAGGTATTTAAAGGGGCAGTGCCTCTTTCTGTATCCTGTAAGAGCAGGGAGGTTCTGCTTGAACTATACAGAAACACCAGTTAGGCCACCGCGTGCAGTTCTGGTCGTCCCCATTGCAGGAAAGATGTGACTGTGCTCGAGACGGGAGATTTTCGAGGATGTAGACAGGACTGGAGAATTTCAGCTACAAGGAAACATTGAATACATAGAAACATAGAAGATAGGAGCAGGAGTAGGCCATTCGGCCCCTCGAGCCTGCTCCGCCATTCAATGAGATCATGGCTGATCATCCAAATTCAGTACCCTGTCCCTGCCTTCTCCCCATAGCCCTTGATCCCTTTAGCCTTAAAAAATATATAAGTTCAGGAGTAAAGAAGTCTTATCCAATTATACAGGGCCTTGGTGAGACCACACCTGGAGTACTGTGTACAATTTTGGTCTCCTTACCTAAGGAAGGATATACCTGCCATAGAGGGAGTGCAACAAAGGTTCACGAGATTGATTCCTGGGATGGCGGGACTGTCGTATGAGAAGAGATTGAGTAAACTAGGCCTGTATTCTCTTGAATTCAGAAGAATGAGAGGGGATCACATTGAAACATACAAAATTCTAACAGGACTAGACAGACTAGATGCAGGAAGGATGTTCCCGATGGTCGGGGAGTCCAGAACCAGGGGTCACAGTCTAAGGATAAGGGGTAAGCCATTTAGGACAGAGATGAGGAGGAATTTCTTCACCCAGAGAGTGGTGAACCTGTGGAATTCTCTACCACAGAAGGCGGTTGAGGCCAATTCATTTAATATATTCAAGAAGGAGTTGGATATATTTCTTAAGGCTAAAGGGATATGGGGAGAAAGCAGGGACAGGGTACTGAATTTGGATGATCAGCCATGATCTCATTGAATGGTGGAGCAGGCTCGAGGGGGCAAATGGCCTACTCCTGCTCCTATCTTCTATGTTTCTATGTCTTAAAGGAGGATAGCGAGGCGGAGAGGTTCAGGGAGGGAATTCCAGAGCTTAGGGCCGAGGCAACAGAAGACACGGCCACTGATGGTGCAGCGATTATAATCAGGAATGCTCAAGAGGGCAGAATTGGAGGAACACAGATGTCTCGGGGGTCGGGGGGGGTGGGGTTGTTTTCTTTGGAACCGAGGAGGCTGAGGGGAGACTTGATTGAGGTGTATAAAATTCTGAGGGGCCGAGATAGGAAGGACCTATTTCCCTTGGCTGAGGGGTCCACAACCACGGGGCACAGATTTAAAGTAATTGGTCGGAGGTTTAGAGGGGAGTTGAGGAGAAATGTTTTCACCCAGTGGGTGGTGGGGGTCTGGAACTCACTGCCTGACAGGGTGGTAGAGGCAGAAACTCTCATCACATTTTAAAAGGTACTTGGATATGCACCTGAAGTGCCGTAACCTACAGGGCTACGGACCAAGTGCTGGAAAGTGGGATTAGTGTGGATAGCATTTAATCGGCCGGCACGGACAAGATGGGCCGAACGGCCTCCTTCTGTGCCGTAATTTTTCTGTGATTCTATCGCGGGGGACGGTGGTTGTGAGGCTGAGGGGAATAACTAAGATAGGGAGGGGCGAGGCCATGGAGGGATTTGAAAACAAGGATGAGAATTTTGAAATCGAAGCATTGCTTAACCGGGAGCCAATGTAGGTCAGCGAGAACAGGGGTGATGGGTGAACGGGACTTGGCGTTGAGTTACGACACGGGTAGTTTTGGATGACCTCAAGTTTACGTGGGGTGGAATGTGGGAGGCCAGCCAGGAGTGCGTTGGAATAGTTGAGTCTAGAGGTAACAAAGGCCCGGGTGAGGGTTTCAGCAGCGGATGAGCTGAGGCAGGGGCGGAGACGGGCGATGTTACCGAGGTGGAAATAGGCGGTCTTTGTTATGCTGCAGGTGTGCGGTCGGAAGCTCATTTCGGGGTCAGATATGACACCGAGGTTGTGAACAGTGTGGTTCAGCCTCAGAGAGATGTTAGGGAGAGCGATGGAGTCAGTGGCTCGGGAACGGAGTTTGTGGCAGGGACCGAAAACAATGGCTTCAGTCTTCCCAATATTTAATTGGAGAAAATTTCTGCTCACCCAGAACCGGATTAGAGATCGTGGAGGGGTCGAGAGAAGTGGTGGTGAGGTAGAGCTGGGTGTCGTCGGCGTACATGTGGAAACTGAGGCTGTGTTTTCAGAAGTCGCCAAGGGGCAGCATTTAGATGAGAAATAGGGGGGGCCCAAGGATAGATCCTTGGGGGACACCAGAGGTAATGATACGGGAGCGGGAAGAGAAGCTGTTGCAGGTGATTCTGTGGCTACGATTAGATAGATAAGAATGGAACCAGGCGAGTGCAGTCCCACCCAGCTGGACAACGGTGGAGAGGCGTTGGGAGAAGGATGGAGTGGTTAACCATGTCAAAGGCTGCAGACAAGTCAGGAAGAACGAGGAGAGATAGTTTACCTTTGTCACAGTCACAAAGGATGTCCTTTTTGACCTTGAAACTTGATTTGACTTCAGGGCCAAGTCAGTGAGGTGGATTGGGCTGTTTCTGGCCCGCTGGTTATTGTGGGCACGGCTGGACACCAGTGGGACCGACTCTACCCTGTTTGTTCTTTGAGGCAAAATAAGCCAAAAAAAATTCCTGCTTCCCCCCCTTACCCTTTCCACATTCCTTTTACAGGGTTTTAGAAGTGGAGCATTTACAGACAGGAAGCTCAAACCAAACATCACCTCAAGATCTGAGAGTTACGTGATTCATCAGGACCTGATTCAATCGCTCCTCCAATCTGCTGGCACCCCCGTGCGTTCACACTGGGGAGAGAACTTTTAAATGTTCTGAAATAGCTTCAAAATCTACAAGTACCTGAAGCGACGCCAGTGGCCACACACTGGGAGAAACCCGGGCCCCGTGTGTGGAAGGGATTCACTCAGCCATCCGCTCCGATGATACACCAGCAAGATCACACTAGGGAGGGACCGTTAACCCGCTCCGTGTGTGGGAAGGGATTAATTGCACCATCCGTGCTGCTGAGACGCCAGCTTGTCCACACCGATGAGAGACCGTTGACCTGCTCCGTGTTTTTGAAGCGATTCTCTCATTCTGCCACCCTCCTGAGACACCATCTTGTTCACAGTGATGAGAGACCGATTAAATGTCCTGACTGTGGGAAGAGATTTAAAAGGTCCCAGGATCTGAAGAGACACCAGCTGGAGAGAGCAGGAGAGATTCGATTCACTCGGTCCTCGAATCTGCTGGCACAGCAGCGAGTTCACACTGGGGAGAGGCCGGTGAAACATTCCGACTGTGGGAAAAGCTTTCAAATGTTCCAGGAGCTGAAGGGACACCAGCTGGAGAGAGCAGGAAAGAGGCCGTTCACCTGCTCCGTGTGTGGGAAGGGATTCACTCAGTCATCCCACCTATTGACACACCAGCGAGTTCACACTGATGAGAGACCGTTTAAATGTTCTGTCTGTGGGATGAGCTTTAAAAGGTCCTGGAATCTGAGTGAACACCAGCAAGTTCACTCCGATCAGAGACCATTTACATGTTCTGTCTGTGGGATGAGCTTTAAAAGCTCCAGGAATCTGAACGGACACCAGCGAGTTCACACTGGGGAGAGACAGTTCACCTGCTCCGTGTGTGGGAAGAGATTCACTCGGTCCTCAAATCTGTTGAAACACCAGCGAGTTCACACTGGGGAGAGGCCGGTGAAACATTCCGACTGTGGGAAAAGCTTTCAAATGTCCCAGGAGCTGAAGGGACACCAGCTCGAGAGAGCAGGAAAGAGGCCATTCACCTGCTCTGTGTGTGGGAAGGGATTCACTTGGTCATCCCACCTACTGACACACCAGCGAGTTCACACTGATGAGAGACCATTTAAATGTTCTGTCTGTGGGATGAGCTTTAAAACCTCTGAGGCTCTGAAGCAACACCAGCGAGTTCACTCCGATCAGAGACCATTTACATGTTCTGTCTGTGGGATGAGCTTTAAAAGCTCCAGGAATCTGAATGGACACCAGCGAGTTCACACTGGGGAGAGGCCGTTCATCTGCTCCGTGTGGGGGAAGGGATTCACTTGGTCATCCCACCTACTGACACACCAGCGAGCTCACACTGATGAGAGACCATTTAACTGTTCTGCCTGTGGGAAGAGCTTCAAAACCTCTGAGGATCTGAAGCAACACCAGCGAGTTCACACTGATGAGAGACCATTTAAATGTTCTGTCTGTGGGATGAGCTTTAAAAGCTCCTGGAATCTGAGTGGACACCAGCAAGTTCACTCCGATCAGAGGCCATTTACATGTTCTGTCTGTGGGATGAGCTTCAAAAGCTCCAGGAATCTGAACGGACACCAGCGAGTTCACACTGGGGAGAGACCGTTCACCTGCTCCGTGTGTGGGAAGAGATTCACTCGGTCTTCAAATCTGTTGAAACACCAGCGAGTTCACACTGGGGAGAGGCCGGTGAAATATTCCGACTGTGGGAAAAGCTTTCAAATGTCCCAGGAGCTGAAGGGACACCAGCTGGAGAGAGCAGGAAAGAGGCCATTCACCTGCTACGTGTGTGGGAAGGGTTTCACTTGGTCATCCAACCTGTTGAGACACCAGCAAGTTCACACTGGGGAGAGGCCGTTCACCTGCTCCGTGTGTGGGAAGAGATTCACTCAGCCATCCCACCTACTGACACACCAGCGATATCACACTGATGAGAGACCATTTAAATGTTCTGTCTGTGGGATGAGCTTTAAAGCCTCTGAGGATCTGAAGCAACACCAGCGAGTTCACACTGATGAGAGACCATTTAAATGTTCTGTCTGTGGGATGAGCTTTAAAAGCTCCAGGAATCTGAACGGACACCAGCGAGTTCACACTGGGGAGAGACCGTTCACCTGCTCCGTGTGTGGGAAGAGATTCACTTGGTCCTCGAATCTGCTGAAACACCAGCGAGTTCACACTGGGGAGAGGCCGGTGAAACATTCCGACTGTGGGAAAAGCTTTCAAATGTCCCAGGAGCTGAAGGGACACCAGCTGGAGATAGCAGGAAAGAGGCCGTTCACCTGCTCCGTGTGTGGGAAGGGAATCACTCGGCCATCCCACCTACTGAGACACCAGCGAGTTCACACTGGGGAGAGGCCATTCACCTGCTCCGTGTGTGGGAAGGGATTCACTCAGTCAGCCCACCTGGTGACACACCAGCGAGTTCACACTGATGAGAGACCATTTAAATGTTCTGTCTGTGGGATGAGCTTTAAAAGCTCCTGGAATCTGAGTGGACACCAGCGAGTTCACACTGATCAGAGGCCATTTACATGTTCTGTCTGTGGGATGAGCTTCAAAAGCTCCAGGAATCTGAACGGACACCAGCGAGTTCACACCAGGGAGAGGCCATTCACCTGCTCCGTGTGTGGGAAGGGATTCACTCGGTCCTCGAATCTGCTGAAACACCAGCGAGTTCACACTGTTCTGTAGCGCAGTGCCCTGTAGACAGCTGGGGTGACATGAACATGGAATGGATGAATGTTTTATAAATTCTTGTACTGCTGTTTAATCTTTAAAATTGTTGTGCTGATGATTCTCTTTGTTTCACTGTTCATAGAAACATAGACGATAGGAGCAGGAGTAGGCCATTCAGCCCCTTGAGCCTGCTCCGCCATTCAATGAGATCATGGCTGATCATCCAAATTCAGTACCCTGTCCCTGCCTTCTCCCCATATCCCTTGATCGCTTTAGCCTTAAGAAATATATCTAACTCCTTCTTGAATATATTTAATGAATTGGCCTCTACTGCCTTCTGTGGTAGAGAACAGGTTCACCACTCTCTGGGTGAAGAAATTCTTCCTCATCTCTGTCCTAAATGGCTTACCCCTTATCCTTAGATGGTGTTCCATAGAATGTACAGCACAGAAACAGGCCATTCGGCCCAACTGGTCCATGCCAG
Organism: Somniosus microcephalus; assembly: GCF_052327205.1. Lineage (NCBI taxonomy): Eukaryota > Metazoa > Chordata > Chondrichthyes > Squaliformes > Somniosidae > Somniosus > Somniosus microcephalus. Next base: position 41,423 of record NW_028225442.1, on the reverse strand, counting down.
TGTGATATACCTATCAATTCGTCCAATAAAAAGCGACGAGTTAGGAACGTAACTAAAGGTTTTTATTGACTAAATAACAGAGCCCACCCTCGTGGGTGATCGGGTCCAACAAGGAGGAATACCAGCCAGTCGACTACCTTTATACCTGGGCAGGTAGGTGGAGCCATGGGCGGAGTCGGAGGTGGTCAGCCCAGGTATAACAGCGCGACAAGAGGCGACCTCGTATCGTGATACAACAGTGATAACGGTGATAACAATACAACAGTGATAACTATAGTGTAACGATAAAAGTGGTTTACCACACAGTGTTTATGCCCCACACCCACCCTACTTCAATTAACCCGATCAACATCTCCTCCCATTCCTTTCTCCCTCATGTGGCTGCCCCATAAATCCATCTGTGCTGTTCACCTCAACTACTCCCTGTGGTAGCGAGTTCCCCATTCTCACCATTCTCTGGGTAAAAAAATTTCTTCTGAATTCCCTCCTGGATTTATTAGTGACTTTTATATTTATAGCCACATAAATATGATGAGATTCTGTTAAGCTGACCAGTATGTTGTTGTACTTTGTCTTTCTCTGATGAATGAAACATTACTGAGCCCCTGTACCCGTGTTATGGGATGAAGTGCCAGACAAGTGAAGGCACAACGTCTGGGTGTGAATCTGATAATAACCTCACGGACCGTGTAGGTGTGATAACCAGACAGGCTTGTGGTTATAGTCTGGTCACAGATGGACTGAATTCCCTGAGTTAGCAGGAGTTCAGGAGGCGGTCAACAGACGAGTCCAAACAATCCCATTTCCTGAGCAGTAACCAAGCTTGTGTATAAGAACAGGCCACTTAAGCCATTGTCAGTTGGAACAGACTCGAGAAGATCGCACGTGAATCCACTGTACTTCTATTCTCCAGATTGAGGGAATTATCACCCGATCTGTGTTATGCAGCGCTCTTAATAAAGTCTGGAGAGACAATTTGTGTTCTTCTGAGCTTGATTATCTGGTCTCCGAAACCCTGGGACTCCCGATCATTAGAATCAACCTCAGTGTGTGGAAAGGGATTCCCTGGTGTATCCCACCCACTGACACACCAGGGTGTCCACAGTGTGACTGCGGTGGGTCGATTCCACTGTTTCCGATGCCTTTAATCAGATCCAGGACTGAACCATGTTAATTCAGGCAACTGGGCCTTGTTAATGTTAAGAGCCCCCAATAACTGGGCTAGATTTAAATATTATTCCCTGTTCTCTCAGTACTAGTGAGCAGAGAGAAGCTGATGTTATAGAATCATAGAGCACAGTAGGATCCCTTTTGGCCCATCGTGCTGGTGCCAGCTCTCTGAAAGAGCGATGCAATTAGTCCCACTGCCCTGCTCTTTCCCCACAGCCCTGCAAATTTCTGCCTTTAGTATATATCCAATTCCCTTTTGAAAGTTACTATTGAATCTGCTTCCACCTCCCATTCAGGCAGTGCATTCCAGATCATCACAATTCGCTGTGTAAAAAAAGTCTCCTCATTTCCTCTCTCGATTCTTTTGCCAATGATCTGAAATCTGTGTCCTCTCATTACCGACCCTCCTGCCAGTGACAACAGCTTCTCCTTGTTTGCTCGATCAAAACCCCTCATAATTTTGAGCCCCTCGATCACAGCTCCACTTAACCGTCTCTGCTCCAAGTTATATTGCCGTTGTTTTGTGAATTGTTGCTGTGATCAGGTGCTGGATGTCCGTGCCCCACTCCCAGATTCCAGCCCCAGCTCTGTGCTGCCTGCGGCCCCTCTCCCAGATTCCAGCCCCAGCTCTGTGCTGCCTGCGGCCCCTCTCCCAGATTCCAGCCCCAGCTCTGTGCTGCCTGCGGCCCCTCTCCCAGATTCCAGCCCCAGCTCTGTGCTGCCTGCGGCCCCTCTCCCAGATTCCAGCCCCAGCTCTGTGCTGCCTGCGGCCCCTCTCCCAGATTCCAGCCCCAGCTCTGTGCTGCCTGCGGCCCCTCTCCCAGATTCCAGCCCCAGCTCTGTGCTGCCTGCGGCCCCTCTCCCAGATTCCAGCCCCGGCTCTGTGCTGCCTGCGGCCCCTCTCCCAGATTCCAGCCCCAGCTCTGTGCTGCCTGCGGCCCCTCTCCCAGATTCCAGCCCCAGCTCTGTGCTGCCTGCGGCCCCTCTCCCAGATTCCAGCCCCAGCTCTGTGCTGCCTGCGGCCCCTCTCCCAGATTCCAGCCCCAGCTCTGTGCTGCCTGCGGCCCCTCTCCCAGATTCCAGCCCCAGCTCTGTGCTGCCTGCGGCCCCTCTCCCAGATTCCAGCCCCAGCTCTGTGCTGCCTGAGCTGCTCTCACCTCGGGACAGCGCGTCACAATCGGCCCCAGCTCACCTGAGCTGGAGACCCAGGTCCCGCCCCCTAGCCGCGCCACCATTGGTTGGAGGATCAGAACGCCCAGTTCAGTCCTCCCACCTGAGCCCTCGTCCTATTGGTCAGCGCTCCAGTCAGTTACATGCCGCAGCCGGCCTGGCCTCTTCCTCTGAAAACGTCACAATCGGGTCCCAGCCTCAGCGCCAGGGGCGGGAAGGTCCCGCCCCCTAGCTGCGCCGCCATTGGTTGGAGGACCAGCAAGCCCAGTAGTCCTCCCAGCTCAGCCCTCTTCCTATTGGTCCGCGCTCCCGTCAGTCAGAATCACATTGCTCCGGCTCACTACGCCACCCCGCTCCGTTCGGCGTCCGTGGAGGTCCCGCCCGTCCACCTCTCAGGTTTGGTTTTTCTCATATTTTACTTTATGATCTCGCTCTCCGCTCCCCCCTCACCTCGATTTAAATCGATTCCCCAACACTGTACCCGGCCGCTGATTCCGCCTCTTCCTGGGCCCGGCCTTCCGTGTGCTCGCCGGAGGACCCGCGCAGGAGCCCTGGTAACCTGGTTTTGTGATGGGGCCGAATGAGCATGCGCGGCCTCGCCTCTCCACATTTAAAGGGACACCCACCCCCTCCACATTTAAAGGGACACCCACCCACTCCACATTTAAAGGGCCACCCACCCCCTCCACATTTAAAGGGACTCCCTCCCGCCCTCTCATGTCCTCTACTGTGGAGGAGGAATTCCTGGAGTGTTTACGGGATGGTTTCCTGGACCAATATGTCGAGGAACCAACCAGAGATCAGGCCATCTTAGACTGGGTATTATGTAACGAGAAAGGTTTAATTAGCAATCTTGTTGTAAGAGGCCCCTCGGGTTGGAGTGATCATAATATGATCGAATTCTTCATTAAGATCGAGAATGAAGTTGTTGACTCAGAGACTAGGGTCCTAAATTTAAATAAAGGAAACTACGATGGTCTGAGGAGCGAGTTGGGTAGGATTGATTGGGGAATGTCACTCAAAGGGTTGACGGTGGATAGGCAATGGCAAACATTCAAAGACCGCATGGATGAACTACAGAATTTGTTCATCCCAGTTTAGCATAAAAATAAAACAAAAAAGGTTACTCAACCGTGGCTAACAAGGGAAATTAGGGATAGCATAAGATCCAAGGAGAGGACATATAAATTGGCCAGAAAAAGCAGTAAACCTGAGGATTGGGAGCAGTTTAGGATTCAACAAAGGAGGACAAAGGGATTAATTAAGAAGGGGAAAATAGATTATGAGAGTAAGCTTTCAGGGAACATAAAAACTGACTGTAAAAGCTTTTATAGATATGTGAAGAGAAAAAGAACATAAGAAGTAGGAGCAGGAGTAGGCCATATGGCATCTCGGGCCTGCTCCGCCATTCAATAGGATCATGGCTGATCCGAACCTGGACTTACGTCCACTTCCCTGCCCTCTCCCCGTAACCCCTAAGTCCCTTATCAGTTAGGAAACTGTCTATCTCCGTTTTAAATTTATTTAATGTCGCAGCTTCCACAGCTATCTGAGGTAGCAAATTCCATAGATTTACCACCCTCTGAGTGAAGAAGTTTCTCCTCATCTCAGTTTTGAAACAGCAGCCCCTTATTCTAAGATTATGCCCCCTAGTTCTAGTCTCACCCATCAGTGGAAACATTCTCCCCGCATCCACCCGATCAAGCCCCCTCATAATCTTATATGTTTCGATAAGATCGCCTCTCATTCTTCTGAATTCCAATGAGTAGAGGCCCAACCTACTCAACCTTTCCTCATAAGTCAACCCCCTCATCTCTGGAATCAACCGAGTGAACCTTCTCTGAACTGCCTCGAGAGCAAGTATATCTTTTCTTAAATATGGAAACCAAAACTGTACGCAATATTCCAGGTGTGGCCTCACCAATACCCTGTATAACTGAAGCAAGACTTCCCTGCTTTTATACTCCATCCCCCTTGCAATAAAAGCCAAGATTACATTGGCCTTCCTGATCACCTGCTGTACCTGCATACTAACCTTCTGTGTTTCATGCACCAGGACCCCCAGACCCCTTTGTACTGTAGCACTTTGCAGTTTCTCTCCATTTAGATAATAACTTGCTCTTTGATTTTTTCTGCCAAAGTGCATAACCTCACACTTTCCAACATTATATTCCATCTGCCAAATTTCTGCCCACTCACTTAGCCTGTCTATGTCCTTTTGCAGGTTTTTTATGTTCTCCTCACTCACTGCTTTCCCTCCCATCTTTGTATCGTCGGCAAACTTGGATATGTTACACTCGGTCCCCTCCTCCAAATCGTTAATATAGATTGTAAAGAGTTGGGGTCCCAGCACTGACCCCTGCGGAACACCACTAGTTACTGATTGCCAGCCCGAGAACGAACCATTTATCCCAACTCTCTGTTTTCTGTTAGATAGCCAATCTTCCACCCATGCTAGTATATTACCCCCCAATCCTGTGATTTTTTATCTTGTGCAGTAATCTTTTGTGTGGCACCTTGTCAAATGCCTTTTGGAAGTCCAAATACATCACATCCACTGGTTCCCCTTTATCCACCCTGTTTGTTACATCCTCAAAGAATTCGAGCAAATTTGTCAAACATGACTTCCCCTTTATAAAACCATGCTGACTCTGTCCAATTAAATTATGCTTATCCAAATGTCCTGTTACTGCTTCCTTAATAATGGACTCCAACATTTTACCAACCACAGATGTTAGGCTAACTGGTCTATAGTTTCCAGCCTTTTGTCTACCTCCCTTTTTAAATAAGGGCGTTACATTAGCAGTTTTCCAATCTGCTGGGACCTTGCCTGAATCCAGGGAGTTTTGGAAAATTACCACTAATGCATCCGCAATCCCCACCGCTACCTCAGAATCACAGAATCACAGAAACCCCACAGTGCAGATAGAGGCCATTTCAGCCCATCGAGCCTGCACCGACACATATCCCACCCGATCACCGTAACCCCTACACCAACACATATCCCACCCTATCCCTGTAACCCCCCTAACACGAAGGGTCAATTTATCATAGCCAATCAACCTAACCCGCACATCTTTGGACTGTGGGAGGAAACCGGAGCACCCGGAGAAAACCCACGCAAACACGGGGAGAATGTGCAAACTCCACACAGACAGTCGCCCGAGGCCGGATTCGAACCCGGGTCCCTGGCGCTGTGAGGCAACAGTGCTAACCAGTATGCCACCGTGCTGCCGGTGGCATAGTGGTTAGCACTGTTGCCTCACAGCGCCAGGGACCCGGGTTCGAATCCGGCCTCGGGACTTCTCTCAAGACCCTAGGATGTCAGCCATCAGGTTCAGGAGATTTACCCGCCTAAAGTCCCATTATCTTACTGAGTACCATCTCCTTTGTGATTTTAATTGTGTTTAGCTCCTCCCCCCTTATAGCCCCCTGTTTGTCCAGTGTTGGGATATTTTTAGTGTCCTCTACTGTAAAGACTGATACAAAATATTTGTTCAGCGTTTTTGCCATCTCCATGTTCCCCACCACTAATTTCCCGGTCCCATCCTCTAAGGGACCAACATTCACTTTAGCCACCCTTTTTCTTTTTATATAACTGTAGAAACTCTTGATATCTGTTTTTATAATTTTTGCTAGTTTACTTTCATAATCTATCTTCCCTTTCTTAATTAATCTTTTAGTTATTGTTTGCTGGCTTTTAAATGCTTCCCAATCTTCTATTCTCCCACTAGATTTGGCTACTTTATATGCCCTTGTTTTCAGTCGGATACTATCCTTTATTACTTTATTAGCCATGGATGGCTGTCTTTTCTTTTATGCCCCTTTTTCCTCAGTGGAATATATTTTTCTTGAAAGTTGTGAAATATCTCCTTGAATGTACACCACTGCTCATGTACCGTCTTACACCTTAATCAATTTTCCCAGTCCACTTTAGTCACCTCTGCTCTCATACCTTCATAGTCTCCTTTATTTAAGCTTAGTACGCTGGTTTGAGATCCAACTCTCTCACCCTCCAACTGAATTTGGAATTCAACCATGTTATGGTCACTCATTCCAAGGGGATCCTTTACTAGGACATTTTTTATTAATCCTGTCTCATTACACAGGACCAGATCTAAGATTGCCTGCCCCCTGGTTGGTTCAGTAACATACTGCTCAAGGAACCCATCACTAATGCACTCTAGGAACTCTTCCTCAAGGCTGCCCTGCCCAATTTGATTTGTCCAGTCAATATGAAAGTTAAAATCTCCCATGATTATAGCTGTTCCCTTATTACAAGCCCCAACTATTTCCTGATTTATACTCCGACCAATAGAGCTGCAACTGTTAGGAGGCCTATAAACTACGCCCACTAGTGACTTTTTCCCCTTATTATTCCTTATTTCCACCCAAACCGTTTCAATATCCTGATCCTTTGACCCAATATCATTTCTCACTATTGCAGTGATTCCATCCTTTATTAACACAGCTACCCCACCTCTTTTTCCTTCCTGTCTGTCCTTCCGAATAGTCAAATACCCCTGGATGTTTAGTTCCCAGTCATGGTCACCCTGCAGCCATGCCTCCGTAATGGCCGCCAGATCATACCCATGTGTAGTTATTTGTACCGTCAACTCGTCTATTTTGTTACAAATGCTGCGTGCATTCAGATAAAGAACTTTTAAATATGTTTCGCGACAGTTTATTCCTGCTTTTACCCCCTTTACTACTTTACCTTTATCTTTATATATTCTGTCCCTTCCTGACACGCTCTGGTTTTTAATTCCCCCACTGCTACCTTGCTCTATTGCCTTCTCCGCTGACATTTTTATTTTTCGCTCTCTTGAAACCTCCCCCCCACTAATTAGTTTCAAGCCCTCTCTACAGCCCTAGTTATTCGATTCGCCAGGATTCTAGTCCCAGCACTGGCCAAGTGAAGTCCGTCCCAACGGAACAGCTCTCTCCTGTCCCAGTACTGATGCCAGTGTCCCAGGAAGCAAAACCCATTTCTCCCACACCAGTCTTTGAGCCACTCATTTAACTCTCTAATTTTATTTACCCGAGCCAAATTTGCTCGTGAGGGCAGGTACAGCACGGGTTAGATACAGAGTAAAGCTCCCTCTACACTGTCCCATCAAACACTCCTAGGGCAGGTACAGCACAGGTTAGATACAGAGTAAAGCTCCCTCTACACTGTCCCATCAAACACTCCCGGGGCAGGTACAGCACGGGTTAGATACAGAGTAAAGCTCCCTCTACACTGTCCCATCAAACACTCCCAGGGCAGGTACAGCACGGGTTAGATACAGAGTAAAGCTCCCTCTACACTGTCCCATCAAACACTCCCGGTGCAGGTACAGCACAGGGTTAGATACAAAGTAAAGCTCCCTCTACACTGTCCCATCAAACACTCCCAGGACAGGTACAGCACGGGTTAGATACAGAGTAAAGCTCCCTCTGCACTGTCCCATCAAACACTCCCAGGGCAGGTACAGCACGGGTTAGATACAGAGTAAAGCTCCCTCTACACTGTCCCATCAAACACTCCCAGGGCAGGTACAGCACGGGTTAGATACAGAGTAAATGCTGGAAATACTCAGCAGGTCCGGCAGCGTCTGTGGAGAGAGAAACAGAGTTAACGGTTCAGGTCTGGGACCCTTCGTCAGAACTGGAAAAAGCTGGAGATGGAACAGGTTTTTAAGCAGGGGCTGGGCAATAAATGCTGGCCTTTGCCAACGACACCCAGACCCCATAAACGAATAAAGTGCTGGGGCAGGGAAAGGGGGGAGGGGAGGAAAGGACAAAAGGGAAGGTCTGTGATCGGATGGAAGGCGGGAGAGATTAGGAGATGGTGCGAGGCTAAAGGAGATGGTAATGGGACAAGTTAAACAAAAGATGGCTCTCGATGAAGTGTAAATGGCTCTCCCATTACCATCTCAATCAATTTTCTCCCTCTATTATTTTTTTAGTCATCCTTTGCAAGTCTCTGAAAAATTTCCCAATCTTCTGGCCTACCACTAATCTTCACAACATTGTACGCCTTTTCTTTCAATTTGATCCCCTCCTTAACTTCCTTAGTTCATCCTACTCAGAGTCTTTCTCACTGGAATATATCTTTGCTGAGAGTTATGAAATAGCTCCTTAAAAGTCTGCCACTGCTTATCTACCATCTTACCTTTCAATCTATTTTCCAGTCCACTTTCACCAACTCTGTCTTCAAACCCTTGTAATTGCCTTTATTTAAGTTTAAGACACTAGTTTCAGACCCAAGTTTCTCACAATCAAACTGAATGTGAAATTCTAACATGTTATGAGCAGGTTCCCTAGAGGCTGTACCTGTCCTGGGAGTGTTTGATGGGACAGTGTAGAGGGAGCTTTACTCTGTATCTAACCCTGTGCTGTACCTGCCCTGGGAGTGTTTGTTGGGACAGTGTAGAGGGAGCTTTACTCTGTATCTAACCTGTGCTGTACCTGCCCTGGGAGTGTTTGATGGGACAGGGTAGAGGGAGCTTTACTCTGTATCTAACCCGTGCTGTACCTGCCCTGGGAGTGTTTGATGGGACAGTGTAGAGGGAGCTTTACTCTGTATCTAACCCTGTGCTGTACCTGCCCTGGGAGTGTTTGATGGGACAGTGTACAGGGAGCTTTACTCTGTATCTAACCCTGTGCTGTACCTGCCCTGGGAGTGTTTGATGGGACAGTGTAGAGGGAGCTTTACTCTGTATCTAACCCGTGCTGTACCTGCCCTGGGAGTGTTTGATGGGACAGTGTAGAGGGAGCTTTACTCTGTATTTAACCCGTGCTGTACCTGCCCTGGGAGTGTTTGATGGGACAGTGTCGAAGGAGCTTTACTCTGTATCTAATCCGTGCTGTACCTGCCCTGGGAGTGTTTGATGGGACAGTGTAGAGGGAGCTTTACTCTGTATCTAACCCGTGCTGTACCTGCCCTGGGAGTGTTTGATGGGACAGTGTAGAGGGAGGTTTACTCTGTATCTAACCCGTGCTGCACCTGCCCTGGGAGTGTTTGATGGGACAGTGTAGAGGGAGCTTTACTCTGCATCTAACCCGTGCTGTACCTGCCCTGGGAGTGTTTGATGGGACAGTGTAGAGGGAGCTTTACTCTGTATCTAACCCTGTGCTGTACCTGCCGTGGGAGTGTTTGATGGGACAGGGTAGTGGCAGCTTTACTCAGTATCTAACCCTGTGCTGTCCCTGCCCTGGGAGTGTTTGATGGGACAGTGTAGAGGGAGCTTTACTCTGTATCTAACCCGTGCTGTACCTGCCCTGGGAGTGTTTGATGGGACAGTGTAGAGGGAGCGTTACTCTGTATCTAACCCGTGCTGTACCTGCCCTGTGAGTGTTTGATGGGACAGTGTAGAGGGACCATTACTCTGTACCCAACCCGTGCTGTACCTGCCCTGGGAGTGTTTGATGGGACAGTGTAGAGGGAGCTTTACTCTGTATCAAACCCGTGCTGTACCTGCCCTGGGAGTGTTTGATGGGACAGTGTAGAGGGAGCTTTACTCTGTATTTAACCCGTGCTGTACCTGCCCTGGGAGTGTTTGATGGGACAGTGTAGAGGGAGCTTTACTCTGTATCTAACCCATGCTGTACCTGCCCTGGGAGTGTTTGATGGGACAGTGTAGAGGGAGCTTTACTCTGTAACTAACCCATGCTGTACCTGCCCTGGGAGTGTTTGATGGGACAGTGTCGAGGGAGCTTTACTCTGTATCTAACCCGTGCTGTACCTGCCCTGGGAGTGTTTGATGGGACAGTGTAGAGGGAGCTTTACTCTGTATCTAACCCTGTGCTGTACCTGCCCTGGGAGTGTTTGATGGGACAGTGTAGAGGGAGCTTTACTCTGTATCTAACCCGTGCTGTACCTGCCCTGGGAGTGTTTGATGGGACAGTGTAGAGGGAGCTTTACTCTGTATCTAACCCGTGCTGTACCTGCCCTGGGAGTGTTTGATGGGACAGTGTAGAGGGAGCTTTACTCTGTATCTAACCCGTGCTGTACCTGCCCTGGGAGTGTTTGATGGGACAGTGTAGAGGGAGGTTTACTCTGTATCTAACCCGTGCTGTACCTGCCCTGGGAGTGTTTGATGGGACAGTGCAGAGGGAGCTTTACTCTGTATCTAACCCGTGCTGTACCTGCCCTGGGAGTGTTTGATGGGACAGTGTAGAGGGAGCTTTACTCTGTATCTAACCCATGCTGTACCTGCCCTGCGAGTGTTTGATGGGACAGTGTAGAGGGAGCTTTACTCAGTATCTAACCCTGTGCTGATTCGAGTACAGGAGCAAGGATGTCTTGCTGCAGTTGTGCAGGGCCTTGGTGAGACCACACCTTGAGTATTGTGTGCAGTTTTGGTCGCCTTTTCTGAGGAAGGATGTTCTTGCCATGGAGGGAGTGCAGCAAAGATTCACCAGACTGACACCTGGGATGGTAGGTATGACGTATGAAGAGTGATTGGGTCGATTAGGTTTATAATTGCTAGAGTTTAGAAGAATGAGAGGGGATCTCATTGAAGCTTATAAAATTCTAACAGGACTAGACAGACTAGATGCAGGAAGGATGTTCCCAATGGCGGGAGAGTCCAGGCCAGGGGTCATAGGCTAAAGATAAGGGGTAAGCCATTTAGGACTGAGATGAGGAGGAATTTCTTCACCCAGAGAGTGGTGAATCTGTGGAATTCTCTACCACAGAAGACAGTTGAGGCCAATTCATTAAATATATTCAAGAAGGAGTTAGATATATTTCTTAAGGCTAAAGGGATCAAGGGATATGTGGAGAAAGCAGGGACAGGGTACTGAATTTGGATGATCAGCCATGGTCTCATTAAATGGCGGAGCAGGCTCGAGGGGCCGAATGGCCTACTCCTACTCCTATCTTCTATGTTTCTATGACCACAAACCCAATTCCCCTTTCAACATTGGTCTCACCTTACCTTACCTCTGTTACTGACCACAGCATCCTCTTGGCCACAATGCTGAGGTTAAAGCCACCACAGAGCTAACTTTCCAATCCAACTTTATACATCTATCCATCCAATATGACATCAAGAAATCAACTCATCACCCTTATGCATTCGCTTAGTGCCTTTGCCTGCTCCAATGGCGGCAGCATGATTGGTGGAAGGCTGCTGACTTTCAGTGGGGGACAATGCAAATGGCCTTGCTGGTTGACCTTGAGGAGTTGGTGGCTGGGAGTGTGAAATTGAGTGACGCCCTTTATTCTTCTTCACTCTCTGCTCCCTCTTCTTGGTCAGCCACTAGCTGCGCAGTCTGCATTTTTTGGGTGTGTGAAATGAGAAAGGCACAAGGGTGAAGATGTGGTGAGGGAAGGACGGGAAAGCAAGAGGTGCATGCGAGAAGGAGGATAATGTATGACAATACCAGCATTTTGCATCCTTTCAGCCCCGCCACTGGCCAAGGGCTCAGCCATGCCCCTGTCAAGAATGGCCAGCGCCATCTCCTCCAAGGGGGTGAGGTGAAGTTAGGAATGGGAGGTGTGCCTCGTGTTTGGTACAGATTGTTGGTAGGTGAGTGATGGGGGTGGGGTGGAGTCATGCATTGAGAAGTGTGTGAGGCTTGTGGTGCAGTTGGTAGGAGATGGCTTTTGAAGATGCATTCACTGACCTTGATCAGTGGTCTAAGGTCATGAAGCTACTTTGGACACTGGAGCCAGGTGGCAGTGACGGCCTCGGTGATCTGGTCCCACATCCTTCTTTCTGGAGAGCCTCCTGTGGCCCCTGTGGGTAGAGGGCCTGTCTTGCAGTGTTGACCCCCTGCACAAAGCTGGAGTGCTGCATGCAAGACCCTGGGTGACCCTTCCCTGGCTTGCTGAGCCATTTGTGTTAATGAATAGCACTTTTCCCATTTTTTAGTTTCGGAACGCAATTCAGCATGAAAAGCTGTAGACTGCCACTTGGGAATTTTCAGAAGGCAGTTGCGCTGTAAGAACTAAAAACTGCCTATTTTTAATTAATTTTGGTTTTTCTCATTTTAGAAGGCAGTACCCCGTTAAGGGGCCACACTGCTTTCTAAAATAACAGCCTTGCTTTAAGAGAAAGCTGTCCTTGCTGCAATGACGCTACGGCCACGCTACTTTGGGGCATCCTGCTGGGACTAATGCCATGAAAACGGCCTTGCACGTTGTGGTGATTATTCTTTATGTTTAGTAAGAAGTATTGTGATTGGTTGTTTGTTTCCTGCCTTGGGATATATGCTGTAATCTCATTGGTAGTTGATGTCATGTATTTAAAAAAAAATACATGACATCAACTACCAATGAGATTACAGCATATATCCCAAGGCAGGAAACAAACAACCAATCACAATACTTCTTACTAAACATAAAGAATAATCACCACACACGTTAAGTTTAGTGCTGGGCTAATGTTAATTAGCAGCCAACACCAATTTACCGGTCCTGCCAACGCCATCAATTTCGGCAGCCGTTAACTCCAGCCCACGGTGGCACCGGCAGGTTTTTAGTGATCTCCAATTTCTAGGCCAAAGCCCCTCTGTTGTATTGTGGAGCTGAAGGGTGTCCTGGTTCTCCTCCTCTTTCCCCCTTGGTTGTGTTCCACACTCTGGGCCTTGGGCCTTCCCCGGGGATTCTCAGGATGAACAGGTGGGATGTGTTTGGAGACAGGGTGTCCCGGCTCTCGACATTTAAAGGGTCAAGGAGACGACCAGCTGGGCTGAATGGCCCTGCTTTATGACATCACTGCAGTGCCCAGCAACCAACCTCCCTCAGCTCAGTCCGGTTACTGGAAGGGAAACAGGAGCGGGATTCGCCCCGTGTGGAGCCCAGGATTAATGGGGAGAGGTACAGGATCAATTTATACCTTATTGAGTGAGAAATGTCATTGTCCCGGACACTCCCTGTCCCTCGGTATGTGTCGGGGAGCGGCTGATGGGTTTACTCTGTGTCTAACCCGTGCTGTACCCAACTGGAGAGTGTTTAATGCTGACACTAGGGGCTCAGCTCCACGAGCACAATATTTAACCCAAAGATGATCTGATAAACCCATCAGCTTCTTCCCTGGACACAGGTCCTGAAGGACAGGGAGTCTCTCTGATATTTTGGTCGGTGTCGTTGATCAAGTTTAAACACCTCGCTCACATCTCCTCTCATCCTGCTTTATTCTAATGAGAAGTGCCCCAGTTTCTCTCGTCTCTCCTCCTGGGAAAGAGAAGTTCGCCTCAGTTAGAAACTCAAACAGGCGCTTCACTGCAGACAGGTCATCATGAGGAAACATTTCTTTACCCAGTGAGTTATTATGATCTGAAATGCACTGCCTGAAAGGGTGGAGGAAGCAGATTCAAGAGTAACTTTCAAAAGAGAATTGGATAAATATTTGAAGGGAAAACATTTACTGGGATATGGGGAAAGAGCAATGGAGTGGGACAAATGGGACAGTGTAGAGGGAGCTTTACTCTGTATCTAACCCGTGCTGTACCTACCCTGGGAGTGTTTGATGGGACAGTGTAGAGGGAGCTTTACTCTGTATCTAACCCGTGCTGTACCTGCCCTGGGAGTGTTTGATGGGACAGTGTAGAGGGAGCTTTACTCTGTATCTAACCCATGCTGTACCTGCCCTGGGAGTGTTTGATGGGACAGTGCAGAGGGAGCTTAACTCTGTATCTAACCCGTGCTGTACCTGCCCTGGGAGTGTTTGATGGGACAGTGTAGAGGGAGCTTTACTCTGTATCTAACCCTGTGCTGTACCTGCCCTGGGAGGGTTTGACGGGACAGTGTAGAGGGAGCTTTACTCTGCATCTAACCTGTGCTGCACCTGCCCTGGGAGTGTTTGATGGGACAGTGCAGAGGGAGCTTTACTCTGTATCTAACCCTGTGCTGTACCTGCCCTGGGAGTGTTTGATGGGACAGTGTAGAGGGAGCTTTACTCTGTATCTAACCCTGTGCTGTACCTGCCCTGGGAGTGTTTGATGGGACAGTGTAGAGGGAGCTTTACTCTGCATCTAACCCGTGCTGTACCTGCCCTGGGAGTGTTTGATGGGACAGTGTAGAGGGAGCTTTACTCTGTATCTAACCCTGTGCTGTACCTGCCGTGGGAGTGTTTGATGGGACAGGGTAGTGGCAGCTTTACTCAGTATCTAACCCTGTGCTGTCCCTGCCCTGGGAGTGTTTGATGGGACAGTGTAGAGGGAGCTTTACTCTGTATCTAACCCGTGCTGTACCTGCCCTGGGAGTGTTTGATGGGACAGTGTAGAGGGAGCTTTACTCTGTATTTAACCCGTGCTGTACCTGCCCTGGGAGTGTTTGATGGGACAGTGTAGAGGGAGCTTTACTCTGTATCTAACCCATGCTGTACCTGCCCTGGGAGTGTTTGATGGGACAGTGTAGAGGGAGCTTTACTCTGTAACTAACCCATGCTGTACCTGCCCTGGGAGTGTTTGATGGGACAGTGTCGAGGGAGCTTTACTCTGTATCTAACCCGTGCTGTACCTGCCCTGGGAGTGTTTGATGGGACAGTGTAGAGGGAGCTTTACTCTGTATCTAACCCTGTGCTGTACCTGCCCTGGGAGTGTTTGATGGGACAGTGTAGAGGGAGCTTTACTCTGTATCTAAGCCGTGGTGTACCTGCCCTGGGAGTGTTTGATGGGACAGTGCAGAGGGAGCTTAACTCTGTATCTAACCCGTGCTGTACCTGCCCTGGGAGTGTTTGATGGGACAGTGTAGAGGGAGCTTTACTCTGTATCTAACCCTGTGCTGTACCTGCCCTGGGAGGGTTTGACGGGACAGTGTAGAGGGAGCTTTACTCTGCATCTAACCTGTGCTGCACCTGCCCTGGGAGTGTTTGATGGGACAGTGCAGAGGGAGCTTTACTCTGTATCTAACCCTGTGCTGTACCTGCCCTGGGAGTGTTTGATGGGACAGTGTAGAGGGAGCTTTACTCTGTATCTAACCCTGTGCTGTACCTGCCCTGGGAGTGTTTGATGGGACAGTGTAGAGGGAGCTTTACTCTGTATCTAACCCTGTGCTGTACCTGCCCTGGGAGGGTTTGACGGGACAGTGTAGAGGGAGCTTTACTGTGTATCTAACCCGTGCTGTACCTGCCCTGGGAGTGTTTGATGGGACAGTGTAGAGGGAGCTTTACTCTGCATCTAACCTGTGCTGCACCTGCCCTGGGAGTGTTTGATGGGACAGTGCAGAGGGAGCTTTACTCTGTATCTAACCCTGTGCTCTACCTGCCCTGGGAGTGTTTGATGGGACAGTTTCGAAGGAGCTTTACTCTGTATCTAACCCATGCTGTACCTGCCCTGCGAGTGTTTGATGGGACAGTGTAGAGGGAGCTTCACTGTGTATCTAACCTGTGCTGTACCTGCCCTGGGAGTGTTTGATGGGACAGTGTAGAGGGAGCTTTACTCTGTATCTAACCCGTGCTGTACCTGACCTGTGAGTGTTTGATGGGACAGTGGAGAGGGACCTTTACTCTGTATCTAACCCGTGCTGTACCTGCCCTGGGAGTGTTTGATGGGACAGTGTAGAGGGAGCTTTACTCTGTATCTAACCCGTGCTGTACCTGCCCTGGGAGTGTTTGATGGGACAGTGTAGAGGGAGCTTTACTCTGTATCTAACCCGTGCTGTCCCTGCGCTGGGAGTGTTTGATGGGAGAGTGTAGAGGGAGCTTTACTCTGTATCTAACCCGTGCTGTACCTGCCCTGGGAGTGTTTGATGGGACAGTGTAGAGGGAGCTTTACTCTGTATCTAACCCGTGCTGTACCTGCCCTGGGAGTGTTTGATGGGACAGTGTAGAGGGAGCTTTACTCTGTATCTAACCCGTGCTGTACCATCTGCCCCATAAATCCTGACACAGCACTTATATACTGGTGTGGTCACCGTCGGTATTACACTATACAGCAGCCAAGATAAAGTAGTGCCACACCTAAAATAGTTCTCTTAAAGGTGAACGGTTACATACAATAGTTCTCTTAAAGGTAGAACAGTTACATACACTACACCCAGGGCAGGTACAGCACGGGCTAGATACAGAGTAAAGATCCCTCTACACTGTCCCATCAAACACTCGCACGGCAGGTACAGCACAGGTTAGATACAGAGTAAAGATCCCTCTACACTGTCCCATCAAACATTCCCAGGGCAGGTACAGCACAGGTTAGATACAGAGTGAAGCTCCCTCTACACTGTCCCATCAAACACTCCCAGGGCAGGTACAGCACGGGTTAGATACAGAGTAAAGCTCCCTCTACACTGTTCCATCAAACACTCCCAGGGCAGGTACAGTTCGGGTGAGATACAGAGAAAAGCACCCTCTACACTGTCCCAATAAACACTCCCAGGGCAGGTACAGCACGGGTTAGATACAGAGTAAAGCTTCCTCTACACTGTCCCATCAAACACTCCCAGGGCAGGGACAGCACGGGTTAGATACAGAGTAAAGCTCCCTCTACACTGTCCCATCAAACACTCCCAGGGCAGGTAGAGCACGTGTTAGATACAGAGTAATGCTCCCTCTACACTGTCACATCAAACACTCCCAGGGCAGGTACAGCACGGGTTAGATACAGAGTAAAGCTCCCTCTGCACTGTCCCATCAAATACTCCCAGGGCAGGTGCAGCACGGGTTAGATACAGAGTAAAGCTCCCTCGACACTTTCCCATCAAACACTCCCAGGGCAGGTACAGCACGGGTTAGATACAGAGTAAAGCTCCCTCTACACTGTCCCATCAAACACTCCCAGGGCAGGTACAGCACGGGTTAGGCACAGAGTAAAGCTCCCTCTACACTGTCCCATCAAACACTCCCAGGGCAGGTACAGCACGGGTTAGATACAGAGTAAAGCTCCCTCTACACTGTTCCATCAAACACTCCCAGGGCAGGTACAGTTCGGGTGAGATACAGAGAAAAGCACCCTCTACACTGTCCCAATAAACACTCCCAGGGCAGGTACAGCACGGGTTAGGCACAGAGTAAAGCTCCCTCTACACTGTCCCATCAAACACTCCCAGGGCAGGTACAGCACGGGTTAGATACAGAGTAAAGCTCCCTCTACACTGTTCCATCAAACACTCCCAGGGCAGGTACAGTTCGGGTGAGATACAGAGAAAAGCACCCTCTACACTGTCCCAATAAACACTCCCAGGGCAGGTACAGCACGGGTTAGATACAGAGTAAAGCTTCCTCTACACTGTCCCATCAAACACTCCCAGGGCAGGGACAGCACGGGTTAGATACAGAGTAAAGCTCCCTCTACACTGTCCCATCAAACACTCCCAGGGCAGGTAGAGCACGTGTTAGATACAGAGTAATGCTCCCTCTACACTGTCACATCAAACACTCCCAGGGCAGGTACAGCACGGGTTAGATACAGAGTAAAGCTCCCTCTGCACTGTCCCATCAAATACTCCCAGGGCAGGTGCAGCACGGGTTAGATACAGAGTAAAGCTCCCTCTACACTTTCCCATCAAACACTCCCAGGGCAGGTACAGCACAGGGATGGATACAGAGGAAAGCTCCCTCCACACTGTCCCATCAAACACTCCCAGGGCAGGTGCAGCACGGGTTAGATACAGAGAAAAGCTCCCTTTACACTGTCCCATCAAACACTCCCAGGGCAGGTACAGCACGGGTTAGATACAGAGTAAAGCTCCCTCTATACTGTCCCATCAAACACTCCCAGGGCAGGTACAGCACGGGTTAGATACAGAGTAAAGCTCCCTCTACACTGTCCCATCAAACACTCCCAGGGCAGGTACAGCACGGGTTAGATACAGAGTAAAGCTCCCTCTACACTGTCCCATCAAACACTCCCAGGGCAGGTAGAGCACGGGTTAGATACAGAGTAATGCTCCCTCTACACTGTCCCAGCAAACACTCCCAGGGCAGGTACAGCACGGGTTAGATACAGAGCAAAGCTCCCTCTGCACTGTCCCATCAAACACTCCCAGGGCAGGTGCAGCACAGGGATGGATACAGAGTAAAGCTCCCTCTACACTGTCCCATCAAACACTCCCAGGGCAGGGACAGCACAGGGATGGATACAGAGTAAAGCTCCCTCCACACTGTCCCAACAAACACTCCCAGGGCAGGTACAGCACGGGTTAGATACAGAGAAAAGCTCCCTTTACACTGTCCCATCAAACACTCCCAGGGCAGGTACAGCACAGGGTTAGATAGAGAGTAAAGCTCCCTTGACACTGTCCCATCAAAATCTCCCAGGCAGGTACAGCACGGGTTAGATACAGAGTTAAGCTCCCTCTACACTGTCCCATCAAACACTCCCAGGGCAGGTACAGCACGGGGTAGATACAGAGTAAAGCTCCCTCTACACTGGGCCTAAAAATGGATAAATCCCCAGGGCCGGATGAAATGTATCCCAGGCTGCTGTGTGAGGCAAAGGAGGAGATTGCGGGGGCTCTAACACATATATTCAGGACCTCTCTGGCCACAGGGGATGTGCCAGAGGACTGGAGAACCGCTAATGTAGTACCATTATTCAAGAAGGGTAGTAGGGAAAAACCGGGGAACTACAGGCCAGTGAGCCTAACATCAGTGGTAGGAAAATTATTGGAAAAAATCCTGAGGGACAAAATTTGTCTCCACTTGGAGAGGCAAGGATTAATCAGGGATAGTCAACATGGCTTTGTCAAGGGAAGATCATGTCTGACTAATTTGATTGAATTTTTTGAGGGGGTGACTAGGTGTGTGGATGAGGGTAACGCAGTGGATGTGGTATACATGGATTTCAGTAAGGCCTTCGATAAAGTCCCGCACAGGAGACTGGTCAAGAAGGTAAGAGCCCATGGAATCCAGGGTGCCTTGGCACATTGGATACAAAACTGGCTTAGTGGCAGAAGGCAGAGGGTGATGGTCGAAGGTTGTTTTTGTGACTGGAAGCCTGTGGCCAGTGGGGTACCACAGGGATCGGTGCTGGGTCCCTTGCTGTTTGTGGTCTACATTAATGACTTGGATATGAATGTAAAGGGTATGATCAGTAAGTTCGCGGATGATACAAAAATTGGTAGGGTGGTAAATAGCGAGGAGGGTAGCCTCAGTCTGCAGGACGATATAGATGGGTTGGTCAGATGGGCGGAACAGTGGCAAATGGAATTTAACCCGGAAAAGTGCGAGGTGATGCACTTTGGGGGGACTAACAAGGCAAAGGAATACACAATGAATGGAAAGACCCTAGGCAAGACGGAGGGTCAGAGGGATCTGGGTGTGCAAGTACACAGATCCCTGAAGGCGGCGGAACAGGTGGATAAGGTGGTAAAAAAGGCATATGGGATACTTGCCTTCATTAGCCGAGGCATTGAATATAAGAGCAAGGAGGTTATGATGGAACTGTATAAAACACTGGTTAGGCCACAGCTGGAATATTGTGTGCAGTTCTGGTCGCCACACTACAGGAAGGATGTGATCGCGTTAGAGAGGGTGCAGAGGAGGTTCACCAGGATGTTACCAGGGCTGGAGCGCTTCAGCTATGAAGAGAGACTGGGCAGGTTGGGTTTGTTTTCCTTGGAGCTGAGGAGGCTGAGGGGGGACATGATTGAGGTGTACAAAATTAAGAGGGGCACAGATAGGATGGATGCTGAGGAGCTTTTTCCCTTAGTAGAGGGGTCAATAACTAGGGGGCATAGATTCAAGGTAAAGGGCGGGAGGTTTAGAGGGGATTTGAGAAAGAACTTTTTCACCCAGAGGGTGGTTGGAGTCTGGAACTCACTGCCTGAAAGGGTTGTGGAGGCAGAAACCCTCACAACATTTAAGAAGCATTTGGATGTGCACTTGAAATGCCATAGCATACAAGGCTACGGGCCAAATGCTGGAATATGGGATTAGATTAGACAGGGCTTGATGGCCGGCGTGGACACGATGGGCCGAAGGGCCTCTATCCGTGCTGTATTACTCTATGACTCTATGACTCTATGACTCTACACTGTCCCATCAAACACTCCCAGGGCAGGTACAGCACGGGATAGATACAGAGTAAAGCTCCTTCGACACTGTCCCATCAAACACTCCCAGGGCAGGTACAGAACGGGTTAGATACACAGTAAAGCTCCCTCTACACTGTCGCATCAAACACTCCCAGGGCAGGTACAGCACGGGTTAGATACAGAGTAAAGCTCCCTCTACACTGTCCCATCAAACACTCCCAGGGCAGGTACAGCATGGGTTAGATACAGAGTAAAGCTCCTTCGACATTGTCCCATCAAACACTCCCAGGACAGGTACAGCACGGGTTAGATACAGAATAAAGCTCCATCTACACTGTCCCATCAAACACTCCCAGGGCAAGTACAGCACGGGTTCGATACAGATTAAAGCTCCCTCTACACTGTCCCATCAAACACTCCCAGGGCAGGTACAGCACAGGGTTGGATACAGAGTAAAGCTCCCTCTACACTGTCCCGTCAAACACTCCCAGGTCAGGTACAGCACGGGTTAGATAGAGAGTAAAGCTCCCTCTACACTGTCCCATCAAACACTCCCAGGGCAGGTACAGCACGGGTTAGATACAGAGTAAAGCTCCCTCTACACTGTCCCGTCAAACACTCCCACGGCAGGTACAGCACGGGTTAGATACAGAGTAAAGCTCCCTCTACACTGTCCCATCAAACACTCCCAGGGCAGGTACAGCACAGGGTTAGATACTGAGTAAAGCTCCCTCTACACTGTCCCATCAAACACTCCCAGGGCAGGTACAGCACGTGTTAGATACAGAGTAAAGCTCCCTCTACACTGTCCCATCAAACACTCCCAGGGCAGGTACAGCACGGGTTGATACAGAGTAAAGCTCCCTCTACACTGTCCCATCAAACACTCCCAGGGCAGGTACAGCACGGGTTGATACAGAGTAAAGCTCCCTCTACACTGTCCCATCAAACACTCCCAGGGCAGGTACAGCACAGGGTTAGATACAGAGTAAAGCTCCCTCTACACTGTCCCATCAAACACTACCAGGGCAGGTACAGCACAGGGTTAGATACAGAGTAAAACTCCCTCTACACTGTCCCATCAAACACTCCCAGGGCAGGTACAGCACGGGTTAGATACAGAGTAAAGCTCCCTCTACACTGTCCCATCAAACACTCCCAGGGCAGGTAGAGCACGGGTTAGATACAGAGTAATGCTCCCTCTACACTGTCCCATCAAACACTCCCAGGGCAGGTGCAGCACGGGTTAGATACAGAGTAAAGCTCCCTCTACACTGTCCCATCAAACACTCCCAGGGCAGGTACAGCACAGGGATGGATACAGAGTAAAGCTCCCTCCACACTGTCCCATCAAACACTCCCAGGGCAGGTACAGCACGGGTTAGATACAGAGAAAAGCTCCCTTTACACTGTCCCATCAAACACTCCCAGGGCAGGTACAGCACAGGGTTAGATACAGAGTAAAGCTCCCTCTACACTGTCCCATCAAACTCTCCCAGGCAGGTACAGCACGGGTTAGATACAGAGTAAAGCTCCCTCTACATTGTCCCATCAAACACTCCCAGGGCAGGTACAGCACGGGTTAGATACAGAGTAAAGCTCCCTCTACACTGTCCCATCAAACATTCCCAGGGCAGGTACAGCACGGGTTAGATACAGAGTAAAGTTCCCTCGACACTGTCCCATCAAACACTCCCAGGGCAGGTACAGCACAGGTTAGAAACAGAGTAAATCTCCCTCGACTCTGTCCCATCAAACACTCCCAGGGCAGGTACAGCACGGGTTAGATACTGAGTAAAGCTCCCTCTACGCTGTCCCATCAAACACTCCCAGGGCAGGGACAGCACGGGTTAGATACAGAGTAAAGCTCCCTCTACACTGTCCCATCAAACACTCCCAGGGCAGGTACAGCATGGGTTAGATACAGAGTAAAGCTCCCTCAACACTGTCCCATCAAGCACTCTCAGGGCAGGAGAGCACGGGTTAGATACAGAGTAAAGCTCCCTCTACACTGTCCCATCAAACACTCCCAGGGCAGGTACAGCACGGGTTAGATACAGAGTAAAGCTCCCTCTACACTGTCCTATATAACTCTCCCAGCACAGGTATAGCATGGGTTAGATACAGAGTAAAGCTCCCTCTACACTGTCCCATCAAACATTCCCGGGGCAGGTACAGCACGGGTTAGATACAGAGTAAAGCTCCCTCTACACTGTGCCATCAAACACTCCCAGGGCAGGTACAGCACGGGTTATATACAGTGTAGAGCTCCCTCTACACTGTCCCATCAAACACTCCAAGGGCAGGTACAGCACGGGTTAGATACAGAGTAAAGCTCCCTCTGCACTGTCCCATCAAACACTCACAGGGCAGGTACAGCAAGGGTTAGATACAGAGTAAAGCTCCCTCTACACTGTCCCATCAAACACTCCCAGGGCAGGTACAGCACGGGTTAGATACAGAGTAAAGGTCCCTGTACACTGTCCCATCAAACACTCACAGGGCAGGTACAGCACGGGTTAGATACAGAGTAAAGATCCCTCTACCCTGTCCCATCAAACATTCCCAGGGCAGGTACAGCACAGGTTAGATACAGAGTGAAGCTCCCTCTACACTGTCCCATCAAACACGCCCAGGGCAGGTACAGCATGTGTTAGATACAGAGTAAATCTCCCTCTACACTGTCCCATCAAACACTCCCAGGGCAGGTACAGCACGGGTTAGATACAGAATAAAGCTCCTTCGACACTGTCCCATCAAACACGCCCAGGGCAGGTACAGCATGTGTTAGATACAGAGTAAATCTCCCTCTACACTGTCCCATCAAACACTCCCAGGGCAGGTACAGCACGGGTTAGATACAGAATAAAGCTCCTTCGACACTGTCCCATCAAACACTCCCAGGGCAGGTACAGCACGGGTTAGAAACAGAATAAAGCTCCATCTACACTGTCCCATCAAACACTCCCAGGGCAGGTACAGCACGGGTTAGATACAGAGTAAAGCTCAATCTACACTGTCCCATCAAACACTCCCAGGGCAGGTACAGCACGGGTTAGATACAGATTAAAGCTCCCTCTACACTGTCCCATCAAACACTCCCAGGGCAGGGACAGCACAGGGTTAGATACAGAGTAAAGCTCCCTCTACACTGTCCCGTCAAACACTCCCAGGGCAGGTACAGCACGGGTTAGATAGAGAGGAAAGCTCCCTCTACACTGTCCCATCAAACATTCCCAGGGCAGGTACAGCACGGGTTAGATACAGAGTAAAGCTCCCTCTACACTGTCCCGTCAAACACTCCCAGGGCAGGTACAGCACGGGTTAGATACAGAGTAAAGCTCCCTCTACACTGTCCCATCAAACACTCCCAGGGCAGGTACAGCACAGGGTTAGATACAGAGTAAAGCTCCCTCTACACTGTCCCAACAAACACTCCCAGGGCAGGTACAGCACGGGTTGATACAGAGTAAAGCTCCCTCTACACTGTCCCATCAAACACTCCCAGGGCAGGTACAGCACGGGTTAGATACAGAGTAAAGCTCCCTCTACACTGTCCCATCAAACACTCCCACGGCAGGTACAGCACAGGGTTAGATACAGAGTGAAGCTCCCTCTACACTGTCCCATCAAACACTACCAGGGCAGGTACAGCACAGGGTTAGATACAGAGTAAAACTCCCTCTACACTGTCCCATCAAACACTCCCAGGGCAGGTACAGCACGGGTTAGATACAGAGTAAAGCTCCCTCTACACTGTCCCATCAAACACTCCCAGGGCAGGTAGAGCACGGGTTAGATACAGAGTAATGCTCCCTCTACACTGTCCCATCAAACACTCCCAGGGCAGGTACAGCACGGGTTAGATACAGAGTAAAGCTCCCTCTGCACTGTCCCATCAAACACTCCAACGGCAGGTGCAGCACGGGTTAGATACAGAGTAAAGCTCCCTCTACACTGTCCCATCAAACACTCCCAGGGCAGGTACAGCACAGGGATGGATACAGAGTGAAGCTCCCTCCACACTGTCCCATCAAACACTCCCAGGGCAGGTACAGCACGGGTTAGATACAGAGAAAAGCTCCCTTTACACTGTCCCATCAAACACTCCCAGGGCAGGTACAGCACGGGTTAGATACAGAGTAAAGCTCCCTCTACACTGTCCCATCAAACTCTCCCAGGGCAGGTACAGCACAGGGTTAGATACAGAGTAAAGCTCCCTCTACACTGTCCCATCAAACACTCCCAGAGCAGGTGCAGCACGGGTTAGATACAGAGTAAAGCTCCCTCTACACTGTCCCATCAAACACTCCCAGGGCAGGTACAGCACGGGTTAGATACAGAGTAAAGCTCCCTCTACATTGTCCCATCAAACACTCCCAGGGCAGGTACAGCACGGGTTAGATACAGAGTAAAGCTCCCTCTGCACTGTCCCATCAAACATTCCCAGGGCAGGTACAGCACGGGTTAGATACAGAGTAAAGCTCCCTCTACACTGTCCCATCAAACACTCCCAGGGCAGGTACAGCACAGGTTAGAAACAGAGTAAAGCTCCCTCTACTCTGTCCCATCAAACACTCCCAGGGCAGGTACAGCACGGGTTAGATACTGAGTAAAGCTCCCTCTACGCTGTCCCATCAAACACTCCCAGGGCAGGTACAGCACGGGTTAGATACAGAGTAAAGCTCCCTCTACACTGTCCCATCAAACACTCCCAGGGCAGGTACAGCATAGGTTAGATACAGAGTAAAGCTCCCTCTACACTGTCCCATCAAACACTCCCAGGGCAGGTACAGCACGGGTTAGATACAGAGTAAAGCTCCCTCTACACTGTCCCATCAAGCACTCTCAGGGCAGGTACAGCACGGGTTAGATACAGAGTAAAGCTCCCTCTACACTGTCCCATCAAACACTCCCAGGGCAGGTACAGCACGGGTTAGATACAGAGTAAAGCTCCCTCTACACTGTCCTATATAACTCTCCCAGCACAGGTATAGCATGGGTTAGATACAGAGTAAAGCTCCCTCTACACTGTCCCATCAAACATTCCCGGGGCAGGTACAGCACGGGTTAGATACAGAGTAAAGCTCCCTCTACACTGTCCCATCAAACACTCCCAGGGCAGGTACAGCACGGGTTATATACAGTGTAGAGCTCCCTCTACACCGTCCCATCAAACACTCCCAGGGCAGGTACAGCACGGGTTAGATACAGAGTAAAGCTCCCTCTACACTGTCCCATCAAACATTCCCAGGGCAGGGACAGCACAGGTTAGATACAGCGAGAAGCTCCCTCTACACTGTCCCATCAAACACTCGCAGGGCAGGTACAGCATGTGTTAGATACAGAGTAAAGCTCCCTCTGCACTGTCCCATCAAACACTCCCAGGGCAGGTGCAGCACGGGTTAGATACAGAGTAAAGCTCCCTCTACACTGTCCCATCAAACACTCCCAGGGCAGGTACAGCACGGGTTAGATACAGAGTAAAGCTCCCTCTACACTTTCCCATCAAACACTCCCAGGGCAGGTACAGCACAGGGATGGATACAGAGGAAAGCTCCCTCCACACTGTCCCATCAAACACTCCCAGGGCAGGTGCAGCACGGGTTAGATACAGAGAAAAGCTCCCTTTACACTGTCCCATCAAACACTCCCAGGGCAGGTACAGCACGGGTTAGATACAGAGTAATGCTCCCTCTACACTGTCCCATCAAACACTCCCAGGGCAGGTACAGCACGGGTTAGATAGAGAGGAAAGCTCCCTCTACACTGTCCCATCAAACATTCCCAGGGCAGGTACAGCACGGGTTAGATACAGAGTAAAGCTCCCTCTACACTGTCCCGTCAAACACTCCCAGGGCAGGTACAGCACGGGTTAGATACAGAGTAAAGCTCCCTCTACACTGTCCCATCAAACACTCCCAGGGCAGGTACAGCACAGGGTTAGATACAGAGTAAAGCTCCCTCTACACTGTCCCATCAAACACTCCCAGGGCAGGTACAGCACGGGTTGATACAGAGTAAAGCTCCCTCTACACTGTCCCATCAAACACTCCCAGGGCAGGTACAGCACGGGTTAGATACAGAGTAAAGCTCCCTCTACACTGTCCCATCAAACACTCCCACGGCAGGTACAGCACAGGGTTAGATACAGAGTGAAGCTCCCTCTACACTGTCCCATCAAACACTACCAGGGCAGGTACAGCACAGGGTTAGATACAGAGTAAAACTCCCTCTACACTGTCCCATCAAACACTCCCAGGGCAGGTACAGCACGGGTTAGATACAGAGTAAAGCTCCCTCTACACTGTCCCATCAAACACTCCCAGGGCAGGTAGAGCACGGGTTAGATACAGAGTAATGCTCCCTCTACACTGTCCCATCAAACACTCCCAGGGCAGGTACAGCACGGGTTAGATACAGAGTAAAGCTCCCTCTGCACTGTCCCATCAAACACTCCAACGGCAGGTGCAGCACGGGTTAGATACAGAGTAAAGCTCCCTCTACACTGTCCCATCAAACACTCCCAGGGCAGGTACAGCACAGGGATGGATACAGAGTGAAGCTCCCTCCACACTGTCCCATCAAACACTCCCAGGGCAGGTACAGCACGGGTTAGATACAGAGTAAAGCTCCCTCTACACTGTCCCATCAAACACTCCCAGGGCAGGTACAGCACGGGTTAGATACAGAGTAAAGCTCCTTCGACACTGTCCCATCAAACACTCCCAGGGCAGGTACAGAACGGGTTAGATACACAGTAAAGCTCCCTCTTCACTGTCGCATCAAACACTCCCAGGGCAGGTACAGCACGGGTTAGATACAGAGTAAAGCTCCCTCTACACTGTCCCATCAAACACTCCCAGGGCAGGTACAGCACGGGTTAGAGACAGAGTAAAGCTCCTTCGACATTGACCCATCAAACACTCCCAGGACAGGTACAGCACGGGTTAGATACAGAATAAAGCTCCATCTACACTGTCCCATCAAACACTCCCAGGGCAGGTACAGCACGGGTTAGATACAGAGTAAAGCTCAATCTACACTGTCCCATCAAACACTCCCAGGGCAGGTACAGCACGGGTTAGATACAGATTAAAGCTCCCTCTACACTGTCCCATCAGACACTCCCAGGGCAGGTACAGCACAGGGTTAGATACAGAGTAAAGCTCCCTCTACACTGTCCCATCAAACACTCGCAGGGCAGGTACAGCACAGGGTTAGATACAGAGTAAAGCTCCCTCTGCACTGTCCCATCAAACACTCCCAGGGCAGGTACAGCACGGGTTAGATACAGAGTAAAGCTCCCTCTACACTGTCCCATCAAACACTCCCAGGGCAGGTAGAGCACGGGTTAGATACAGAGTAATGCACCCTCTACACTGTCCCATCAAACACTCCCAGGGCAGGTACAGCACGGGTTAGATACAGAGTAAAGCTCCCTCTGCACTGTCCCATCAAACACTCCCAGGGCAGGTGCAGCACGGGTTAGATACAGAGGAAAGCTCCCTCTACACTGTCCCATCAAACACTCCCAGGGCAGGTACAGCACAGGGATGGATACAGAGTAAAGCTCCCTCCACACTGTCCCATCAAACACTCCCAGGGCAGGCACAGCACAGGTTAGATACAGAGAAAAGCTCCCTTTACACTGTCCCATCAAACACTCCCAGGGCAGGTACAGCACAGGGTTAGACAGAGAGTAAAGCTCCCTCTACACTGTCCCATCAAACACTCCCAGGGCAGGTACAGCACGGGTTATATACAGAGTTAAGCTCCCTCTACACTGTCCCATCAAACATTCCCAGGGCAGGTACAGCATGGGTTAGATACAGAGTAAAGCTCCCTCTACACTGTCCCATCAAACACTCCCAGGGCAGGGACAGCACGGGTTAGATACAGAGTAAAGCTCCCTCTACACTGTCCCATCAAACACTCCCAGGGCAGGTGCAGCACGGGTTAGATACAGAGTAAAGCTCCCTCTACACTGTCCCATCAAACACTCCCAGGGCAGGTACAGCACAGGGATGGATACAGAGGAAAGCTCCCTCTGCACTGTCCCATCAAACACTCCCAGGGCAGGTACAGCACGGGTTAGATCGAGAGAAAAGCTCCCTTTACACTGGCCCATCAAACACTCCCAGGGCAGGTACAGCACAGGATTAGATACAGAGTAAAGCTCCCTCAACACTGTCCCATCAAACTCTCCCAGGCAGGTACAGCACGGGTTAGATACAGAGTTAAGCTCCCTCTACACTGTCCCATCAAACACTCCCAGGGCAGGTACAGCACGGATTAGATACAGAGTAAAGCTCCCTCTACACTGTCCCATCAAACACTCCCAGGGCAGGTACAGCACAGGGTTCGATACTGAGTAAAGCTCCCTCTACCCTGTCCCATCAAACACTCCCAGGGCAGGTACAGCACGGGTTAGATACAGAGTAAAGCTCGCTCTACACTGTCCCATCAAACACTCCCAGGGCAGGTACAGCACGGGTTAGATACAGAGTAAAGCTCCCTCTACAGTGTCCCATCAAACACTCCCAGGGCAGGTACGGCACGGGTTAGATACAGAGTAAAGCTCCCTCTACACTGTCCCATCAAACACTCCCAGGGCAGGTGCAGCACGGGTTAGATACACAGTAAAGCTCCCTCTATACTGTCCCATCAAACACTCCCAGCGAAGGTACAGCACGGGTTAGATACAGAGTAAAGCTCCTTCGACACTGTCCCATCAAACACTCCCAGGGCAGGGACAGCACAGGGTTAGATACAGAGTAAAGCTCCCTCTGCACTGTCCCATCAAACACTACCAGGGCAGGTACAGCACAGGGTTAGATACAGAGTAAAACTCCCTCTACACTGTCCCATCAAACACTCCCAGGGCAGGTACAGCACGGGTTAGATACAGAGTAAAGCTCCCTCTACAGTGTCCCATCAAACACTCCCAGGGCAGGTAGAGCACGGGTTAGATACAGAGTAAAGCTCCCTCTACACTGTCCCATCAAACACTCCCAGGGCAGGTACAGCACAGGGATGGATACAGAGTAAAGCTCCCTCCACACTGTCCCATCAAACACTCCCAGGGCACGTACGGCACGGGTTAGATACAGAGAAAAGATCCCTTTACACTGTCCCACCAAACACTCCCAGGGCAGGTACAGCACAGGGTTAGATAGAGAGTAAAGCTCCCTCTACACTGTCCCATCAAACTCTCCCAGGCAGGTACAGCACGGGTTAGATACAGAGTTAAGCTCCCTCTACACTGTCCCATCAAACACTCCCAGGGCAGGTACAGCACGGGTTAGATACAGAGTAAAGCTCCCTCTACACTGGCCCATCAAACACTCCCAGGGCAGGTACAGCACGGGTTGATACAGAGTAAAGCTCCCTCTGCACTATCCCATCAAACACTCCCAGGGCAGGTACAGCACGGGTTAGATACAGAGTAAAGCTCCCTCTACACTGTCCCATCAAACACTCCCAGGGCAGGTACAGCACAGGGTTAGATACAGAGTAATGCTCCCTCTACAATGTCCCATCAAACACTAGCAGGGCAGGTACAGCACAGGGTTCGATACAGAGTAAAACTCCCTCTACACTGTCCCATCAAACACTCCCAGGGCAGGTACAGCACGGGTTAGATACAGAGTAAAGCTCCCTCTACAGTGTCCCATCAAACACTCCCAGGGCAGGTAGAGCACGGGTTAGATACAGAGTAATGCTCCCTCTACACTGTCCCATCAAACACTCCCAGGGCAGGTACAGCACGGGTTAGATACAGAGTAAAGCTCCCTCTGCACTGTCCCATCAAACACTCCCAGGGCAGGTACAGCACAGGGATGGATACAGAGTAAAGCTCCCTCTACACTGTCCGATCAAACACTCCCAGGGCAGGTACAGCACAGGGATGGATACAGAGTAAAGCTCCCTCCACACTGTCCCATCAAACACTCCCAGGCAGGTACAGCACGGGTTAGATACAGAGTAAAGCTCCCTTTACACTGTCCCATGAAACACTCCCAGGGCAGGTACAGCACGGGTTAGATACAGAGTAAAGCTCCCTCTACACTGTCCCATCAAACACTCCCAGGGCAGGTACAGCACAGGGTTAGATACAGAGTAAAGCTCCCTCTACACTGTCCCATCAAACACTCCCAGGGCAGGTACAGCACGGGCTAGATACAGACTTAAGCTCGCTCTACACTGTCCCATCAAACACTCCCAGGGCAGGTACAGCACGGGTTAGATACAGAGTAAAGCTCCCTCTGCACTGTCCCATCAAACACTCCCAGGGCAGGTACAGCACGGGTAAGATACAGAGTAAAGCTCCCTCTACACTGTCCCATCAAACACTCCCAGGGCAGGTACAGCACGGGTTAGATACAGAGAAAAGCTCCCTCTACACTGTCCCATTAAACACTCCCAGGGCAGGTACAGCACGGGTTAGATACAGAGTAAAGCTCCCTCTACACTGTCCCATCAAACATTCCCAGGGCAGGTACAGCATGGGTTAGATACAGAGTAAAGCTCCCTCTACACTGTCCCATCAAACACTCCCAGGGCAGGGACAGCACGGGTTAGATACAGAGTAAAGCTCCCTCTGCACTGTCCCATCAAACACTCCCAGGGCAGGTACAGCACCGGTTAGATACAGAGTAAAGCTCCGTTTACACTGTCCCATCAAACACTCCCAGGGCAGGTAGAGCACGGGTTAGATACAGAGTAATGCTCCCTCTACACTGTCCCATCAAACACTCCCAGGGCAGGTACAGCACGGGTTAGATACAGAGTAAAGCTCCCTCTGCACTGTCCCATCAAACACTCCCAGGGCAGGTGCAGCACGGGTTAGATACAGAGTAAAGCTCCCTCTGCACTGTATCGTCAAACACTCCCAGGGCAGGTACAGCACGGGTTAGATACAGAGTAAAGCTGCCTCTACACTGTCCCATCAAACACTCCCAGGGCAGGTACAGCACAGGGTTAGATACTGAGTAAAGCTCCCTCTGCACTGTCCCATCAAACACTCCCAGGGCAGGTGCAGCACGTGTTAGATACAGAGTAAAGCTCCCTCTACACTGTCCCATCAAACACTCCCAGGGCAGGTACAGCACGGGTTGATATACAGTAAAGCTCCCTCTACACTGTCCCATCAAACACTCCCAGGGCAGGTACAGCACGGGTTAGATACAGAGTAAAGCTCCCTCTACACTGTCCCATCAAACACTCCCAGGGCAGGTACAGCACGGGTTAGATACAGAGTAAAGCTCCCTCTACACTGTCCCATCAAACACTCCCAGGGCAGTTACAGCACGGGTTAGATACAGAGAAAAGCTCCCTCTACACTGTCCCATTAAACACTCCCAGGGCAGGTACAGCACGGGTTAGATACAGAGTAAAGCTCCCTCTACACTGTCCCATCAAACATTCCCAGGGCAGGTACAACACGGGTTAGATACAGAGTAAAGCTCCCTCTACACTGTCCCATCAAACACTCCCAGGGCATGTACAGCACAGGTTAGATACAGAGTGAAGCTCCCTGTACACTGTCCCATCAAACACTCGCAGGGCAGGTACAGCATGGGTTAGATACAGAGTAAAGCTCCCTCTACACTGTCCCATCAAACACTCCCAGGGCAGGTACAGCACAGGGTTAGATACAGACTTAAGCTCGCTCTACACTGTCCCATCAAACACTCCCAGGGCAGGTACAGCACGGGTTAGATACAGAGTAAAGCTCCCACTACACTGTCCCATCAAACACTCCCAGGGCAGGTACAGCACGGGTTAGATACAGAGTAAAGCTCCCTCTACACTGTCCCATCAAACACTCCCAGGGCAGGTACAGCACGGGTTAGATACAGAGAAAAGCTCCCTCTACACTGTCCCATTAAACACTCCCAGGGCAGGTACAGCACGGGTTAGATACAGAGTAAAGCTCCCTCTACACTGTCCCATCAAACATTCCCAGGGCAGGTACAGCATGGGTTAGATACAGAGTAAAGCTCCCTCTACACTGTCCCATCAAACACTCCCAGGGCAGGTACAGCACGGGTTAGATACAGAGTAAAGCTCCCTCTGCACTGTCCCATCAAACACTCCCAGGGCAGGTACAGCACGGGTTAGATACAGAGTAAAGCTCCCTCTGCACTGTCCCATCAAACACTCCCAGGGCAGGTACAGCACCGGTTAGATACAGAGTAAAGCTCCGTTTACATTGTCCCATCAAACACTCCCAGGGCAGGTAGAGCACGGGTTAGATACAGAGTAATGCTCCCTCTACACTGTCCCATCAAACATTCCCAGGGCAGGTACAGCATGGGTTAGATACAGAGTAAAGCTCCCTCTACACTGTCCCATCAAACACTCCCAGGGCAGGTACAGCACGGGTTAGATACAGAGTAAAGCTCCCTCTGCACTGTCCCATCAAACACTCCCAGGGCAGGTACAGCACAGGGTCAGATACTGAGTAAAGCTCCCTCTGCACTGTCCCATCAAACACTCCCAGGGCAGGTGCAGCACGTGTTAGATACAGAGTAAAGCTCCCTCTACACTGTCCCATCAAACACACCCAGGGCAGGTACAGCACGGGTTGATACACAGTAAAGCTCCCTCTACACTGTCCCATCAAACACTCCCAGGGCAGGTACAGCATGGGTTAGATACAGAGTAAAGCTCCCTCTACACTGTCCCATCAAACACTCCCAGGGCAGGTACAGCACAGGGTTAGATACAGAGTAAAGCTCCGTCTACACTGTCCCATCAAACACTCCCAGGGCAGGTACAGCACGGGCTAGATACAGACTTAAGCTCCCTCTACACTGTCCCATCAAACACTCCCAGGGCAGGTACAGCACGGGTTAGATACAGAGTAAAGCTCCCTCTACACTGTCCCATCAAACACTCCCAGGGCAGGTACAGCACGGGTTAGATACAGAGTAAAGCTCCCTCTGCACTGTCCCATCAAACACTCCCAGGGCAGGTACAGCACGGGTTAGATACAGAGAAAAGCTCCCTCTACACTGTCCCATTAAACACTCCCAGGGCAGGTACAGCACGGGTTAGATACAGAGTAAAGCTCCCTCTACACTGTCACATCAAACACTCCCAGGGCATGTACAGCACAGGTTAGATACAGAGTGAAGCTCCCTGTACACTGTCCCATCAAACACTCGCAGGGCAGGTACAGCATGGGTTAGATACAGAGTAAAGCTCCCTCTACACTGTCCCATCAAACACTCCCAGGGCAGGTACAGCACAGGGTTAGATACAGAGTAAAGCTCCCTCTACACTGTCCCATCAAACACTCCCAGGGCAGGTACAGCACGGGTTAGATACCGAGTAAAGCTCCCTCTACACTGTCCCATCAAACACTCCCAGAGCAGGTACAGCACAGGGTTAGATACAGAGTAAAACTCCCTCTACACTGTCCCATCAAACACTCCCAGGGCAGGTACAGCACGGGTTAGATACAGAGTAAAGCTCCCTCTACACTGTCTCATCAAACACTCCCAGGGCAGGTACAGCACGGGATAGATACAGAGTAAACCTCCTTCCACACTGTCCCATCAAACACTCCCAGGGCAGGTACAGAACGGGTTAGATGCACAGTAAAGCTCCCTCTACACTGTCCCATCAAACACTCCCAGGGCAGGTATAGCACGGGGTTAGATACAGAGTAAAGCTCCCTCGACACTGTCGCATCAAACACTCCCAGGGCAGGTACAGCACGGGTTAGATACAGAGTAAAGCTCCCTCTACACTGTATCGTCAAACACTCCCAGGGCAGGTACAGCATGGGTTAGATCCAGAGTAAAGCTGCCTCTACACTGTCCCATCAAACACTCCCAGAGCAGGTACAGCACGGGTTAGATACAGAGTAAAGCTCCCTCTACAGTGTCCCATCAAACACTCCCAGGGCAGGTAGAGCACGGGTTAGATACAGAGTAAAGCTCCCTCTACACTGTCCCATCAAACACTCCCAGGGCAGGTACAGCACAGGGATGGATACAGAGTAAAGCTCCCTCCACACTGTCCCATCAAACACTCCCAGGGCAGGTACGGCACGGGTTAGATACAGAGAAAAGCTCCCTTTACACTGTCCCACCAAACACTCCCAGGGCAGGTACAGCACAGGGTTAGATAGAGAGTAAAGCTCCCTCTACACTGTCCCATCAAACTCTCCCAGGCAGGTACAGCACGGGTTAGATACAGAGTTAAGCTCCCTCTACACTGTCCCATCAAACACTCCCAGGGCAGGTACAGCACGGGTTAGATACAGAGTAAAGCTCCCTCTACACTGGCCCATCAAACACTCCCAGGGCAGGTACAGCACGGGTTGATACAGAGTAAAGCTCCCTCTGCACTGTCCCATCAAACACTCCCAGGGCAGGTACAGCACGGGTTAGATACAGAGTAAAGCTCCCTCTACACTGTCCCATCAAACACTCCCAGGGCAGGTACAGCACAGGGTTAGATACAGAGTAAAGCTCCCTCGACAATGTATCATCAAACACTAGCAGGGCAGGTACAGCACAGGGTTAGATACAGAGTAAAACTCCCTCTACACTGTCCCATCAAACACTCCCAGGGCAGGTAGAGCACGGGTTAGATACAGAGTAATGCTCCCTCTACACTGTCCCATCAAACACTCCCAGGGCAGGTACAGCACGGGTTAGATACAGAGTAAAGCTCCCTCTGCACTGTCCCATCAAACACTCCCAGGGCAGGTGCAGCACGGGTTAGATACAGAGTAAAGCTACCTCTACACTGTCCCATCAAAAACTCCCAGGGCAGGTACAGCACAGGGATGGATACAGAGTAAAGCTCCCTCTACACTGTCCCATCAAACACTCCCAGGGCAGGTACAGCACAGGGATGGATACAGAGTAAAGCTCCCTCCACACTGTCCCATCAAACACTCCCAGGGCAGGTACAGCACGGGTTAGATACAGAGTAAAGCTCCCTCTACACTGTCCCATCAAACACTCCCAGGGCAGGTACAGCACGGGTGAGATACAGAGTAAAGCTCCCTCTACACTGTCCCATCAAACACTCCCAGGGCAGGTACAGCACGGGTTAGATACAGAGAAAAGCTCCCTCTACACTGTCCCATTAAACAGTCCCAGGGCAGGTACAGCACGGGTTAGATACAGAGTAAAGCTCCCTCTACACTGTCCCATCAAACACTCCCAGGGCATGTACAGCACAGGTTAGATACAGAGTGAAGCTCCCTGTACACTGTCCCATCAAACACTCGCAGGGCAGGTAGAGCACGGGTTAGATACAGAGTAATGCGCCCTCTGCACTGTCCCATCAAACACTCCCAGGGCAGGTACAGCACGGGTTAGATACAGAGTAAAGCTCCCTCTGCACTGTCCCATCAAACACTCCCAGGGCAGGTGCAGCACGGGTTAGATACAGAGTAAAGCTCCCTCTGCACTGCATCGTCAAACACTCCCAGGGCAGGCACAGCACGGGTTAGATACAGAGTAAAGCTGCCTCTACACTGTCCCATCAAACACTCCCAGGGCAGGTACAGCACAGGGTTAGATACTGAGTAAAGCTCCCTCTACACTGTCCCATCAAACACTCCCAGGGCAGGTGCAGCACGTGTTAGATACAGAGTAAAGCTCCCTCTACACTGTCCCATCAAACACTCCCAGGGCAGGTACAGCACGGGTTGATACAGAGTAAAGCTCCCTCTGCACTGTCCCATCAAACACTCCCAGGGCAGGTACAGCACGGGTTGGATACAGAGTAAAGCTCCCTCTACACTGTCCCATCAAACACTCCCAGGGCAGGTACAGCACGGGTTAGATACAGAGTAAAGCTCCCTCTACACTGTCCCATCAAACACTCCCAGGGCAGGTACAGCACGGGTTAGATACAGAGTAAAGCTCCCTCTACACTGTCCCATCAAACACTCCCAGGGCAGGTACAGCACAGGGTTAGATACAGAGTAAAGCTCCCTCTACACTGTCCCATCAAACACTACCAGGGCAGGTACAGCACAGGGTTAGATACAGAGTAAAACTCCCTCTACACTGTCCCATCAAACACTCCCAGGGCAGGTACAGCACGGGTTAGATACAGAGTAAAGCTCCCTCGACACTGTCTCATCAAACACTCCCAGGGCAGGTACAGCACGGGATAGATACAGAGTAAACCTCCTTCCACACTGTCCCATCAAACACTCCCAGGGCAGCTACAGCATGGGTTAGATACAGAGTAAAGCTCCCTCTACACTGTCCCATCAAACACTCCCAGGGCAGGTACAGCACAGGGTTAGATACTGAGTAAAGCTCCCTCTACACTGTCCCATCAAACACTCCCAGGGCAGGTGCAGCACGTGTTAGATACAGAGTAAAGCTCCCTCTACACTGTCCCATCAAACACTCACAGGGCAGGTACAGCACGGGTTGATACACAGTAAAGCTCCCTCTACACTGTCCCATCAAACACTCCCAGGGCAGGTACAGCACGGGTTAGATACAGAGTAAAGCTCCCTCTACACTGTCCCATCAAACACTCCCAGGGCAGGTACAGCACAGGGTTAGATACAGAGTAAAGCTCCCTCTACACTGTCCCATCAAACACTACCAGGGCAGGTACAGCACAGGGTTAGATACAGAGTAAAACTCCCTCTACACTGTCCCATCAAACACTCCCAGGGCAGCTACAGCACGGGTTAGATACAGAGTAAAGCTCCCTCTACACTGTCCCATCAAACACTCCCAGGGCAGCTACAGCACGGGTTAGATACAGAGTAAAGCTCCCTCTACACTGTCCCATCAAACACTCCCAGGGCAGGTACAGCACGGGTTAGATACAGAGTAAAGCTTCCTCTACACTGTCCCATCAAACACTCCCAGGGCAGGTACAGCACGGGTTAGATACAGAGTAAAGCTCCCTCTACACTGTCCAATCAAACACTCCCAGGGCAGGTACAGCACGGGTTGATACAGAGTAAAGCTCCCTCCACACTGTCCCATCAAACACTCCCAGGTCAGGTACAGCACAGGGTTAGATACAGAGTAACGCTCCCTCTACACTGTCCCATCAAACACTCCCAGGGCAGGTACAGCACGTGTTAGATACAGAGTAAAGCTCCCTCTACAGTGTCCCATCAAACACTCCCAGGGCAGTTACAGCACGGGTTAGATACAGAGTAACGCTCCCTCTACACTGTCCCATCAAACACTCCCAGGGCAGGTACAGCACGTGTTAGATACAGAGTAAAGCTCCCTCTACACTGTCCCATCAAACACTCCCAGGGCAGTTACAGCACGGGTTAGATACAGAGTAAAGCTCCCTCTACACTGTCCCATCAAACATTCCCTGGGCAGGTACAGCACAGGTTAGATACAGAGTAAAGCTCCCTCTACACTGTCCCATCAAACACTCGCAGGGCAGGTACAGCATGTGTTAGATACAGAGTAAATCTCCCTCGACACTGTCCCATCAAACACTCCCAGGGCAGGTACAGCACGGGTTAGATACAGAGTAAAGCTCCCTCTACACTGTCCCATCAAACACTCCCAGGGCAGGTACAGCACAGGGTTAGATATTGAGTAAAGCTCCCTCTACACTGTCCCATGAAACACTCCCAGGGCAGGTACAGCACGGGTTAGATACAGAGTAAAGCTCCCTCTACACTGTCCCATCAAACACTCCCAGGGCAGTTACAGCACGGGTTAGATACAGAGTAAAGCTCCCTCTACACTGTCCCATCAAACACTCCCAGGGCAGGTACAGCACAGGGTTAGACACAGAGTAAAGCTCCCTCTACACTGTCCCATCAAACACTCCCAGGGCAGGTACAGCACGGGTTAGATACAGACTTAAGCTCCCTCTACACTGTCCCATCAAACACTCCCAGGGCAGGTACAGCACAGCGTTAGATACAGAGTAAAGCTCCCTCTACACTGTCCCATCAAACACTCCCAGGGCAGGAACAGCACGGGTTAGATACAGAGGAAAGCTCCCTCTACAGTGTCCCATCAAACACTCCCAGGGCAGGTACAGCACAGGGTCAGATACAGAGTAAAGCTCCCTCTACACTGTCCCATCAAACACTCCCAGGGCAGGTACAGCACAGGGTCAGATACAGAGTAAAGCTCCCTCTACACTGTCCCATCAAACACTCCCAGGGCAGGTACAGCATGGGTTAGATACAGACTTAAGCTCCCTCTACACTGTCCCATCAAACACTCCCATGGATGGTACAGCATGGGTTAGATACAGAGTAAAGCTCCCTCTACACTGTCCCATCAAACACTCCCAGGGCAGGTACAGCACGGGATAGATACGGAGTAAAGCTCCCTCTGCACTGTCCCATCAAACACTCCCAGGGCAGGTACAGCACAGGTTAGATATGGAGTAAAGCTCCCTCTACACTGTCCCATCAAACACTCCCAGGGCAGGTACAGCACGGGTTAGATACAGAGTAAAGCTCCTTCGACACTATCCCATCAAACACTCCCAGGACAGGTACAGCACTGGTTGGATACAGAGTAAAGCTCCCTCAACACTGTCCCATCAAACACTCCCAGGGCAGGTACAGCACGTGTTAGATACAGAGTTAAGCTCCCTCTACACTGTCCCATCAAACACTCCCAGGGCAGGTACAGCACGGGTTAGATACAGAGTAAAGCTCCCTCTACACTGTCCTATATAACTCTCCCAGCACAGGTATAGCATGGGTTAGATACAGAGTAAAGCTCCCTCTACACTGTCCCATCCAGCACTCCCAGGGCAGGTATAGCACGGGTTAGATACAGAGTAAAGCTCCCTCTACACTGTCCCATCAAACACTCCCGGGGCAGGTACAGCACGGGTTAGATACAGAGTAAAGCTCCCTCTGCACTGTCCCATCAAACACTCCCAGGGCAGGTACAGCACGGGTTCTATACAGTGTAGAGCTCCCTCTACACTGTCTCATCAAACACTCCCAGGGCAGGTACAGCACGGGTTAGATACAAAGTAAAGCTTTTTCCACACTGTTCCATCAAACACTCCCAGGGCAGGTACAGCACGGGTTAGATACAGAGTAAAGGTCCCTGTACACTGTGCCATCAAACACTCACAGGGCAGGTACAGCACGGGTTAGATACAGAGTAAAGATCCCTCTACACTGTCCCATCAAACATTCCCAGGGCAGGTACAGCACAGATTAGATACAGAGTGAAGCTCCCTCTACTCTGTCCCATCAAACACTCGCAGGGCAGGTACAGCATGTGTTAGATACAGAGTAAATCTCCCTCGACACTGTCCCATCAAACACTCCCAGGGCAGGTACAGCACGGGTTAGATACAGAGGAAAGCTCCCTCTACACTGTCCCATCAAACACTCCCAGGGCAGGTACAGCACGGGTTAGATACAGAGTAAAGCTCCCTCTACACTGTCCCATCAAACACTCCCAGGGCAGGTACAGCACGGGTTAGATACAGAGTAAAGCTCCCTCTACACTGTCCCATCAAACACTCCCAGGGCAGTTACAGCACGGGTTAGATACAGAGTAAAGCACCCTCTACACTGTCCCATCAAACACTCCCAGGGCAGGTACAGCACAGGGTTAGATACAGAGTAAAGCTCCCTCTACACTGTCCCATCAAACACTCCCAGGGCAGGTACAGCACAGGGTTAGATACAGAGTAAAGCTCCCTCTACACTGTCCCATCAAACACTCCCAGGGCAGGTACAGCACGGGTTAGATACAGAGTAAAGCTCCCTCTACACAGTCCCATCAAACACTCCCAGGGCAGGTGCAGCACGTGTTAGATACAGAGTAAAGCTCCCTCTACACTGTCCCATCATACACTCCCAAGGCTGGTACAGCACAGGGTTAGATACTGAGTAAAGCTCCCTCTACACTGTCACATCAAACACTCCCAGGGCAGGGACTGCACGGGTTAGATACAGACTTAAGCTCCCTCTACACTGTCCCATCAAACACTCCCATGGATGGTACAGCATGGGTTAGATACAGAGTAAAGCTCCCTCTACACTGTCCCATCAAACACTCCCAGGGCAGGTACAGCACGGGATAGATACGGAGTAAAGCTCCCTCTACACTGTCCCATCAAACACTCCCAGGGCAGGTACAGCACAGGTTAGATACAGAGTAAAGCTCCCTCTACACTGTCCCATCAAACTCTCCCAGGGCAGGTACAGCACGGGTTAGATACAGAGTAAAGCTCCTTCGACACTATCCCATCAAACACTCCCAGGACAGGTACAGTACTGGTTGGATACAGAGTAAATCTCCCTCAACACTGTCCCATGAAACACTCCCAGGACAGGTACAGCACGTGTTAGATACAGAGTTA
The DNA here is from genome assembly GCF_052327205.1 of Somniosus microcephalus. Classification (NCBI taxonomy): domain Eukaryota; kingdom Metazoa; phylum Chordata; class Chondrichthyes; order Squaliformes; family Somniosidae; genus Somniosus; species Somniosus microcephalus. Next base: position 841 of record NW_028225442.1, on the reverse strand, counting down.
AGCTCCCTCTACACTGTCCCATCAAACACTCCCAGGGCAGGTACAGCACGGGTTAGATACAGAGTAAAGCTCCCTCTACACTGTCCTATATAACTCTCCCAGCACAGGTATAGCATGGGTTAGATACAGAGTAAAGCTCCCTCTACACTGTCCCATCCAGCACTCCCAGGGCAGGTTTCGCACGGGTTAGATACAGAGTAAAGCTCCCTCTACACTGTCCCATCAAACACTCCCGGGGCAGGTACAGCACGGGTTAGATACAGAGTAAAGCTCCCTCTGCACTGTCCCATCAAACACTCCCAGGGCAGGTACAGCACGGGTTCTATACAGTGTAGAGCTCCCTCTACACTGTCCCATCAAATACTCCCAGGGCAGGTACAGCACGGGTTAGATACAAAGTAAAGCTCCCTCGACACTGTTCCATCAAACACTCCCAGGGCAGGTACAGCACGGGTTAGATACAGAGTAAAGGTCCCTGTACACTGTGCCATCAAACACTCACAGGGCAGGTACAGCACGGGTTAGATACAGAGTAAAGATCCCTCTACACTGTCCCATCAAACATTCCCAGGGCAGGTACAGCATGGGTTAGATACAGACTTAAGCTCCCTCTACACTGTCACATCAAACACTCCCAGGGCAGGTACAGCACGGGTTAGATACAGAGTAAAGCTCCCTCTACACTGTCCCATCAAACACTCCCAGGGCAGGTACAGCACGGGTTAGATACAGAGTAAAGCTCCCTCTACACTGTCCCATCAAACACTCCCAGGGCAGGTACAGCACAGGGTTAGATACTGAGTAAAGCTCCCTCTACACTGTCACATCAAACACTCCCAGG